>NC_066509.1:9095429-9142929 GCF_024679095.1 Eriocheir sinensis | reverse complement strand
AAGCCTGTGTACCGGGTGTGTGGAGGTGCATGAAGTGGATGAGTCTCGTAGTGGATGAGTGGACGGATGGTGTGGGAGGGACGGGAGTAATGGAGGGTGGAAGTGAGCTGGGAATGGAACGGTTGAAGTGCTTTGTTACTCTGCGGGTGGATTGGTGGGGTAAGAGGTGGATTGGTGGTGTCTTGGGTAAGGGAACCGTGTACGTGGCCAGGTGGAGGGGTGGAGGGTGTCAAGGTGATGTATAAAAAGGTGTTGAACTGTTTTGTTACTCTCTATGTGGAATGGCGGTCTCTTGGGAAGGGGGGCGTGGGCATGGACAAGTGGAAGTGGGAAGGGGCTGTGTATTGAGATGGCCAGGTGGAGGGGTGGAGGGCGTCAAGGTGATGTGTATGAAAGTGTTGAACTGTTTTGTTACTATGTTTGTGGAATGGTGGTCTCCTGGGAAGGGGGGCGTGGACATGGACAGGTGGAAGTGGGAAGGGGCTGTGTATTGAGGTGTTTGAAGCGTTTTGTTACCGTGGTTGTTGATGGTCGGCTATTGTGTTGGGACGGTCGTGGCGGCTGGCGGGGAGAAGAATGGCCGGTGTTCAGCGTGGACTTCGATAATCGATTGACTGCTTGAGGAGCGAAGGAGGGACGGCAACAAAGGTGATTGCCTCCTAAAACTCGGAAATCGATCAAGTCTAATGTTGGATGTTTCTTTAGACGTATAAAATAGAGGGATAAAGTAAAGGGTGGGTGTCTTATTTAGAGCAAGAGGGGAGTATCAGGACACCTCTCCATCCGAAATTGACCTCTGTTTTGGCCACTCATCCCTGCTTTGTTTCATAGGAGCAGTGCTTAGTGGGCCTTTTTGATTTAATATATTTTTGCCCTTGAACTGCTTCCCTTACTGTAAAAAAATAAAAGATTCAAAGACGAAGCAAAACTCGATGATGATAACCTACTGCATAAATAAAGAAGACATCCATTCATATTTTCCGTGCGTTAGTGTCCAGTGGAAATACACTTGGCCCTCAATATATCGCTTGCCTCTCACTAGCCGTTCCCCGTTCCCTCTAACTCACGTTTATTGTGGTAGCAGCCGTTCCTGGGCCTCTCGTCTCTCCCCTCACGTCTTGTTTGTAAAGCCTGTGTCGGCGCCTCGATATGTAAACAACTCTGGCTCCGGGATGAGTGGTACGAGATGCTGTACGGCCATTTTAGTGTGAGGGTATGTACGCCACTACGCATGCCCATACACTCAACTGTAACACTTAACATTGTCTTTCATCGTCATCATCATCATCATCAGCAGCAGCAGCAGCAGCAGCATAAGCCATTAATAGTCCACTAATGTACAAAGATCGTTCCCATTGCTCTACACCTCCTCAACTGGTGTTCGTCTACTCCCCCTGCTCCTGAAAATGCTCTAATTTTATCCCTCCACCTGTCGCCTGTCTGCTCTGACTTCTATGATTCCTGAGTTGCCACTGTTATTTCGTTGTTCATTTCTTAAGAGTTTTACTCATGATGTGGCCAGCTCAAGTACATTTCTTATTCTTAACAGTTATTAAAACATTTTCAACCTTGGTCTGATCACTAATTCATGATGCTCCCTTCCTGTATTCATGTTATACCCAATACAGTTTTCTTTCCATTTCTCTTTGTGCACTTCTAAGCTTCCGCCCGCATTAAAGAGAATGGCAAAGTCTTTGGTGTTCATCAGATATGATTTCAGGCTCAACCTACCAAACTGTTGATCAAAGGCAGGGCCGAGCAGAGGGAGGAGGGCTGTTGAGAGTACTTGCATTTATGTTACGTTTGAACGAAGCAGACTATAAAAGGTATCTATTTTACTATCGTCTTCATAGCTGTGGAAATCACAAATTTTCACTCGCTTCTTCCACTTCTATTGTCCACCGGCCCTTTCACCCATCATTCCTCCACACACGCCTCTTCCACTGGACAATACCTAAATTCTTTTCCACACCTGCAATGCATCCTTCCACACCTGCCACTCGCCGCTCCCACACGCCACATCTGCTTGTCCTTCCACCTGCTTGGATGCTGGATGTGTTAGTAATCATCCAATCACGAACAATTAGAATTTAATGTTTCAGCGCTTAATTCCAAGTCAGGCTGTGTGCAATGTAAACTGGCGGAGGAGGATTATTTTATTCCGTGCCGCGCGTTGCCTTTTATGGGGATGTGCAGCATTTTACACTTTTCATGTTTAGGGAGAGTGAATATTTGATAAAGGGGAGCGCGGTATCAGCGTCAAAATACGAAAAGCCGGACTGAAATGGACGGTATCTCAAAAGTACCCTCACTCTTGCTCCGTCCGCCGAGGTAATGGAGTTAGGCTTTAATTGGATTGGCAGCTCCGACCTTTAACTCGTCAAATAATCAACACGAAGATTTACATTTCCTCGCACAGCTTGTTGAAGGCGCAGCAAAATACAATACTTGCGAATACAGGTTACGCATGGAAATTGGTACAAAGTTAAAATATGCAAAAACAATCAGTCGTGTGTAAACCAGACAGCTAAACTTTTGTCTTCGTCATTTTTTATTGTTATTATTATTATTATAAGAGACGAATCAGGTAGAGAGGGAAGGGTGCGGACACTATAACCTACCTGTTCAGCAGCCCCCAAACACCTGAGACGCCTAGAAAGAGAAAAGGAGAGTGAAATTACGCAATGAGAGGAGTAGAAAGAAGACTCACATCTGACTCGCTAAATGAAAAGGTGTAGACAGAGGGGATGCAAAGGCAGGTGTAGGGAACAGGGTATGACGGGGAGGGACACAGTGCAACGAGAGAGTGCATGTGGGCAGGGGCATAGGGTAGAGGTTACTGGCAGAGACTGTGGATGGAGGAAACGTGGTTGGTGGGCAGGATCAGTAGACGGATTGGGGCAAGAAGTGGACATATAGGTAAGATTATCAGGGGAAGTAGTGGTGTTTGTTGGTGTTCCCCTAGGTGAGTGGGGTAACTGGGTAAGAACAGGGAGGTAGAGAGTAAGTCAGCGAAGGAGTGAGAGAAGTAAGGAGAGAGATAGGGAAAGAAGGAAACAGGGAGTGAGCTCGTGAGTGGAGAAGGTAGGAGGCTTAGGTGAGTGGGTACTGGGTAAGAACAGGGAGGTAGAGAGTAAGTCAGCGAAGGAGCGAGAGAAGTAAGGAGAGAGACAGGGAAAGAAGGAAACAGGGAGTGAGTTCGTGAGTGGAGAAGGCTAGGAAGTAGAGAGTGTGGGCAAGGGAAAGGGAGTAAGATGAATGAGACGGGAATGGAAATAGACAAGAAAGAAGTGAGATGGGTGAAATAAAGGAGGGAGGGAGGGAGGGAGAGTGTCAAAGAAGGAAACCAAGCAAGCATGAAAGAAATGTGAGGTGATTGAGACATGAAAGGAAAGGAACAGAGAATAAAGGAAGTAAAGCAAGCAATTGAGCCACGCAAGAAAGCAGTGAGGTAGGTGAGGGAGGCAGAGAGGTTGAGTAGTCCAGGTAAGCGAGACAGAACAAGGCAAGGTAGGTCAGGGTAAGGAAGGGGACTAAGGGAGTGGGGCTTGGGTCTGTCTGTCTGTAAGTCTGTCTGGCTGGCTGACTGGTGGGGTGACTGGCTGGCTGGCTGGATGGATGGCTGGATGGCTGGCTGACTCCTCCATCGCCGTCTATATATTTTTACGCCCCGCTCTTGACTGCAGGGATAATTTCGTGCGTCGGGACACTGCCGCGCCGCCAGCCATTCCTGGAACTCATTTACCTGTTGTCTGAAGCAGCTCACCCCGCCCCGCCCCGCCCCGCCCCGCCCCGCACAACCCAGGATTATCGTAATGAATAATGAATCGCCTGCGTGGCTGGCGTGCGTTATAAGGATGATGGTGGTTAGTCCTGCCTCTGATTCGTAAAGTATTGGGGTTTTAATTTTCTTTTTTCGTCTTTCAAGAGAGTCAGGTGTATTGAAGGTACCTGTGTTTTGTTTTGATTTTTGACTCTGATTTTTGTTTTTTTGTTTTTTTGAGTGAATTTCGTCCGTGATCATCTTCCTTTACCTTTTTCTTCTTCCTTGTCCTGTTGTTGTTGTTGTGGTTGTGGTTGTGGTTGTTGTTGTTGTGATTGTTGTTGTTGTTGTTGTCAATATTATCATCATACTGTTATTATTATTGTGTTTCCACTTAGCTTGCGTGACCATTGCAGGAAAAAAAAAATGTGAGCGATTTTTTGTGTCGGCTTCAATGCAGGAGTTTTAACTGGTGCATAATTAACACTTCGCCCCCAGAATGCAGCAGATGGAATAATACGAATAAATGATAAGGATTCTACTGATTCATGGGTTACTAGAATGGAGACTTAAAGGAAAGCCACACTAAAAAAAAAAAAAAAAACATCACAGCTATATTGAACTGAACAAGCAACATCACCATTACTGTCCATTTTACTTACATTCTCGCATTCAAGCACCTATTTTTACCTGTTTCTCTCTCTCTCTCTCTCTCTCTCTCTCTCTCTCTCTCTCTCTCTCTCTCTCTCTCTCTCTCTCTCTCTCTTTCTAGGTGCGTTAATGAGAGGGAAAGGTCGTGACATAAGCGAACATTTATTTTTCCTTAATTTTCAATCGCCGGCAAAACCTCCCTTCGTATACAACAACGTAATGGGAAAGAGCGAGACATTTTAGAGCCGCCGAGCGTGTCAATGGGTCGCCGCCTCGTGTGTGAACCTACATATGTGGACTGACCCGCGTGACCACATATTATATACTCAGGTGGATTGCATGGCCACTCCACAACCAGCGTTACTCTGCTCTGCCTCCATCGACTCCACTACTCCGGCACTCATTTTATCCTTTCTTTCTCTGGCTATCTATATATGCATCTAATTGTCTTATCTAAATTGCTGTTTACTAACGGTTTCAGGGGCCGTGTTCCTCTGTTTTTCGCAAATAAAACTTTAACAAAACGTCGGACAAGGATGTTATTTTGGCAGTGGATGTTTGAGACCCCGACCTAATGGGCAAAAATATGATTTGGTGTCACATGTGGATAATGAAGCACTTATAAGAGTGAATTGAGGGTAAACTTGGCTAAAAGTTAAAGACACTGTGAGCGAGGCTAGCCCCGCCCCGCTCATCTTCTCGTGACGTCGATGTGACGTTTAGCTCTGACGTATGAGTAATCATCCATCCAACCAGTAATTATGTCTTACTGCTTCACACACACACACACACACACACACACACACACACACACACCGTAGCAATATTTAATCTACTGTAAATATGGATGTTCCTTATATGGACTATCAGTTGGGGAAAAAGTTTTACTCGAAGGAAATTACTTATCCTTTACATGGAAAATGTGACTATTGGTAGTACATGCTGCATGTATGTAAGCGAGCAGTAGTTTTTGGTTTCATCCCTCGTGGGTTCACCAACCTCCCCCATACCCAACCTTTCCTTCCTCACACAATCATCCCCACCCAACTACCCAACAACACTTTTGTCTTTGGCGGGGCTAGCCTCGCTCACAGCGCCTTTAACTTTTAGCCAAGTTTACCCTAAATTTACTCTTATAAGTGCTTCATTATCCACATGTGACACCAAATCATATTTTTGCCCATTAGGTCGGGGTCTCAAACATCCACTGCCAAAATAACATCCTTGTCCGACGCTTTGTTAAAGTTTTATTTGCGAAAAACAGGGGAACACGGCCCCTGAAACCTTTAGTAGGCGTTAATGATTATTTTCTGCTTATTTGTTTGTTTATATGCGTCTTTCTGTCTGTCTGATAATTTACTGTATTGTTGTGTTAGTATGTCTGTCTGTATGTGTGTGTGTGTGTGTGTGTGGGTGGGTGTGGGTGGGTGCTCTAGGCCGATACACACACACACACACACACACACACACACACACACGTTTGCTTGCTCTATTTAGTTACATATTCATTCCTCTAGTAACTAATCACGATGCAGCCACTTAGGCAGGACCAAGAGGATTTAACTCCATACGTTGCCTCTGTTGTTCCATGAATGTATGCAGTGCGGGGGAATTAAATGAAGGAGTTGGTGTGTGTGTGTGTGTGTGTGTGTGTGTGTGTGTGTAGAGTAGGCAATAATATCATACCGTTGATGGAGGGAAATAGGGTCAGAAAGAAAGGGAGGGATGAGGAAGAGGAAGGGAAGGAGGAGGAGGAGGAGGGGGAGGAGATCTGATAGGGGAAAAAAAAAAGATGATTACAAAAAATGTGAGGGAGCATGATAACTATGCAATTAGCGTTGATGTGGTGACAACCCCCCTCTCTCTCTCTCTCTCTCTCTCTCTCTCTCTCTCTCTCTCTCTCTCTCTCTCTCTCAGGCCCGTCCAATGGAGGTAATTACGCTGAGGGATCATTAACCACCAGGTGTGATGAGCTAATTAGGGACAGGAAACAGGTGAAAGGGGGAACAGGTAAGGCCATTATTATTATTATTATTATTATTATTATTATTATTATTATTATTATTATTATTATTATTATTATTATTATTATTATTATTATTATTATTATTATTATTATTATCATCATGCTTGTTATCATCAGTATGGTTAACATGAATGGGCGTTGTGCTACAGGGAAGGAGAAGCCACATTACGTGTATATATATAATGCAAGCGTAACGTTATTGGGATGAAGGGACAGAGGTAGAATTAGATAAGGAGACAGGAAGGAAGTGGAAACGGGTTAGAGTATGTAAGAAGACGGACTAATGAATGAGCGACTAGGCAAGGGCTGAGAGGTGAGAGAGGAGCAGCAGAAACAAGGATCGAGAGACATGGAGACGATAGGGAAGACGAGTAAACTAGAGTATGTATAAGAGGAATGGATGAATAAGAGGAATAAGATGAATGGAACAGGTTTGGGAGCCATGTTGTGGGTGCCAATACCTACCATAAATACAATCAAGAAGAGGTTAGATAAAGTCATGGATGGCGATGTAAGGTGGGGTGAGTGTACAGGAGCTGCCTTGTATAGCCCAACCGGCCTCTTGCAGACTCCTTATGTTCTTATGTTCTTTATAAGCTGTAGAACAAATGGAGTAAGGTGCTGAGAGAGGGAAGGGGAACTTAAAGAATGGCGAGTGAATGGAACAGGAGTGATGATGAAGAGAGATGGAAAGATAATGAAGGAATAGGGAGATATCACATTACCTTCCCCTCCTCGTCTCTCCCCTTCCACTTCTCTCTTTTTGCTTAGATTAAAGAGAAAGGAAAAAGGTGAGTCATGATGGAGAGAGGGAGATAGAATGAAGGAATAGGGAGATACAATTTAATCTTCCACTCCTCGTCTCCCCTTCCTCCCTTCCACTTTCCTATTTTCCTCTTGCTTAGATTAACGAGAAAGGAAAAACTTGGGATATTTTGAATGAGAGAAAGAGTGAAGGAATAAAGGGAATGGAGGGGACATCACATATACTTGTCCTCCATCCCTCTTTATTCCACTTCCTCCTCTTCCTCCTTCTTCTCCCTTTCCCTTTACATTCTTCATCCAACTTCCCCCTTTCCCCTCTCATTCTCTCTCCTGCTTCTTCCTCTTCCTTCTCCGTCTTCCTTGTGGTTCCCTTTTTCTTAGTAATATTCTTCCCAATCTTCCATTCTCTTCCTCCTCGTCCTTTCCTTGTTTGACTGTTCATTTTTCTTTTATTATTTCTTCATCATCATGTTCCTTTACTAATTCCATTCTCTTTCCCCTCCTCCTTATCCTTGTTTTAATTTTGCTGTTCGTTGTTGCTCCTTTTACATATTCTCCACCGTATTCTTTTTCTTCTTCCATTCTCTTCCTCCTTGTCCTCCCTTATTTTGCTTTTACTGTTCATCTTTCTCCCCTTATTTCTTCATCATCATATTCTTGTTCTTATTCTTATTCTCCTCTTCCTCCTCCATCCCTTCCTCCTCGTCTTCCACACCTCCCGCTCCTCCACCTCCTCCGCTTCCTCGCCATTCACCCTCATCCCTCTCAGGTAAGTTATGCACCTGTCGATATGAAGCAGGTAGTGGCGGGCGAAAAGGCGGTGCGTTGGCAACAATTGTAAAAGCCACCCAATCCCTTATTTATGGGGAGCTTCGTCTTTGCCGCCTGAGAGAGAGGGAGAGAGGGAGAGGGAGAGGGAGAGGGAAAGAGAGAGAGTAGGGCGTGGTTTGTTTGCCAGGGTCCAAAGCTGAATTGTTGATATAGACGTCTGTTGTTACTGATCTCTCTCTCTCTCTCTCTCTCTCTCTCTCTCTCTCTCTCTCTCTCTCTCTCTCTCTCTCTCTCTCTCTCTCTCTCTCTTTTTTTGTGTTGGTGCAATCGTCTCCTTCAAATTTCATTATCTAGTCTCCATTTGTCTCCATCTAAAGGCAGTTCCTCTTAAATCTATCCATTTGACCCACCTCCCCCTTATCCTCTCTCTCTCTCTCTCTCTCTCTCTCTCTCTCTCTCTTCCTTTTCCCTTTTTCCTCCTCCTCCTCCTCCTCCCTTTCCCGTTCCCTTCTTCCACCTCAATTTTTCCTCCCTCGGCCATTTAATATTTTCCTTTTCCTCTCATTTAGCGATAACTGGGGAGAGAGAGAGAGAGAGAGAGAGAGAGAGAGAGAGAGAGTACGCATAACAAGAAGACATAAATATTCTATAGCATTAAAGGCAGACAGAGAGAGCTAGGTAGACAGGATAACATACATACATACATACATACAAACATACATGGAAACAAATAGATAAACACACACACACACACACACACACACACACACACACACAGTTCCCACGCTTCGGTAGCCTATTGAATTTTAGGCTTAATTTAACTGAACGTCAGGATGGGAGAGAGTCAGGGAAGGGGGAAGGGCGGAGGGGAAGGGGGAGAAGAGAGAGAGGGGAGGGGAGGGAAGGGATGAAGAGATGAGAGCGGACGGAAAAGGGAGTAAAGGAAGCAGAAGGAGGTTGTGGTGGAGGAAGAGGTGGAGGAGGTGGAGATGGTGGTGGTGATGGATGAGTTTCAGATATTAAAATTAAAATGATAGATAGATAGATAGATAGACAGATAGAAAGAAAGAAAGAGAGACGGAGACAGAAACAGACAGAGACAAAGAGAGAGAGAGAGAGAGAGAGAGAGAGAGAGAGAGAGAGAGAGAGAGAGAGAGAGAGAGAGAGAATTAGTTTTGAATCACAGAATATCAGTCCCTCCTCTCCCATCTAGAAAGAGCACTGTGTAAGAATCATCCAGAAATAACACACACACACACACACACACACACACACACACACACACACACACACACACACAAAAGAAAGACAATATAAAGTCACACTCTAGAGAGAGAGAGAGAGAGAGAGAGAGAGAGAGAGAGGCAGAGAGAGAGAGAGTGTGTGTGTGTGTGCATTGCACGTCATCCTTCACCTCTTCTTTCTTCCCTTTTCCCTACCACCACCACCACAACCACCACCACCACCACAACCACCACCGCCACCACCACCTTTACTACCATTACCACTCCTTATCTCCTCCTCCTCCTCCTCCTCCTCCTCCTCCTCCTTCATCTCCATCTCCATCATTACTAACACCTGGAGCCTCCATCACATTGCTCCTCATCCCATCTCCTCACTCCCTCCTCCCTCCCTTCCTCATCTTTATTCCCTCCATACGTCTTCCCTTCCTCGCTCACTCTCACATCATCACATTTCCGCAACATGGCCTTCCTTTTATCGCCCTTTGTCTGTCTTCCTCGTCCGTCATCATTTCCTTCGCCTCCTTTTTCCTCTCTCACCTTATATGCGCTTCCTGGTTCGCCTTTCCTCACCTTTTATTTATGCCTTTTAAGTCGATGCACCTTTATTTTTGTGTTCAGAATTCGGTCTTAAAATTTGGTTTCTAGAATTCGGTTTTACTTCAAATTTGGTTTCTAGAATTCGGTTTTACTTCAAATTTAGTTTCTAGAATTCGGTTTTACTTCAAATTTGGTTTCTAGAATTCGGTTTTACTTCAAATTTGGTTTCTAGAATTTGGTTTAACTTGAAATTTGTATCTAGAACTATTTTGATTTTTTTTGGTC
This sequence comes from Eriocheir sinensis, assembly GCF_024679095.1. NCBI lineage: Eukaryota > Metazoa > Arthropoda > Malacostraca > Decapoda > Varunidae > Eriocheir > Eriocheir sinensis. The sequence goes on along the minus strand of NC_066509.1, from coordinate 9,132,887 downwards.
TAGATTTCTCGCTTAAAATTTGTTTGTAGAATTCTCCCTTGCTTAAAATTTGTTTCTGAATTTGTTAGTGCTTAAAATTTGTCTAGAATTCGGTCTTGCTGTAGATTTTTTTTTTATTATGTCTTTTTTAAAATTTGCATCTAGAAATTGGCCATTTTTTCGTTTTGTTCTCTTACTTCTTCAGTCAGTCTAAAAGTTAACCTTGAAAATGTCTTACTTATCAACAGATTTTGTATATTAATTTTTTCTCTTGATTTCTCTCATCATTTAATTTCACTTTCAATTAATTTCAAAGTGCTCTGAATTCCTTAAAACGGTCACTTTAGTTTCTTCCTTTAATTGTTCCTTTGAAATTAACACCTTAAATTGAAAATGTCTTACTAATGAACAGGTCTTGTATGTTATTTTTTTCTCTTGATCTCTCTCATCATTTAATTTCACTTTCAATTAATTTCAAAGTGCTCTGAACTCCTAAAAACGGTCACTTTAGTTTCTTCCTTTAAATGTTCCTTTGAAATTAACACCTTAAATTGAAGATTGTATTAAGTCAGTCCCCCCCAACGAGAATCACCCCTTTGAATTCTCCCCCCATTAAATTCATCCCCTTTAATTTCACCCCCTATAAGTTTACCCCCTTCAGTTCACCCCTTTCTCTCGTCCTTTCAAATCCTCCCCGTCAGCCTCGTACATTCATCCCCTTTACTCCGACCACCATACATGTGTCCCCCTTATGTGCTCCCTTTAACTTTAGTGTCCCTTGTTATTGCCCATAGAGACACCCATACCAATTAGGTGTGTGTGTGTGTGTGTGTGTGTGTGTGTGTGTGTGTGTGTGTGTGTGTGTGTGTGTGTGTGTGTGTGTGTGTGTGTTTTGTTGTATTCATTTTCTCTCAGTTTTCCTCCGTCACTCTTCACTCTCTCCTATTTCCTCTCTCCTGATAGTTTTTACTCTTATTATTTCTTTTCCTCTTTTTTTTTACTTCGTTCATTTTCTTCCTCCTTTCCTCCCAAGTTAATCCCTTTCCCTCTCCTCCTGCAACTCCTTCTTTTCGAACGCCTCTTACTCCTCCAACTCCTTCTCCTCCTCCTTCCCCTCTTCCTCCTCCTTCCCCTCTTCCTCCTCCTTCCCCTCTTCCTCACTCCTTCCCATTATTGTTCTCGTCTTCATCCTCTTCGTCGTCCTCCTCGTCGTCGTCCTCCTCCTCGTCCTGCTCCTCCTCGTCCTCCTCCTCCTCCTCGTCGTCCTCGTCCTCGTCCTCGTCCTATAGCGACCCAACCATTTTACGCTGGGAAAGAGATGACTACAACGGGACTTGATACAGGTGTGCAGTTACCTGAATAATTTCTATATAGATTATCATTCCCAATTTTTTGAGGTCTGAATTAACCCAGCAACTAAGAATAATGGTCTAACCGCAGCGCTTCAGGTGTGGCAATGCAGTTCATATATCAGCAAGAGTTTTATATCTCGAAGTGTTTCATCCACCATTGGAACTATCTTTCTGTAAGTAGGTGTTAGTGGGGGAAAAAAAACTCTCCCCTAAGCCAGTGATCATTTTTTTTGTTGCGATGGAATGGGGTAAAACGTTCTCGGGCGTGCGGAGGAAGTGTTTTAGTGTGCTCTGCAAGGCTCCGAAGTGCTTGAAGAAATTATTAAATCGTTGCAACAGCCGGCCGTTCTTGTTCCTTATTCTTGTTTCTTATTTTCTTTCTTCATTATCATCTTTTCCATCTGTTTATTTTTTTCTTGTTTTTGTTCTAGTTTTTCGTCCTCCTCCTCCTCCTCCTCCTCCTCGTTCTCTTTCTCATCGTTTTTGGTTCCTATATTCTTGTTTCTTCTTCCTTCTACTTTTTCTCTTCTTTTTCTTTTTTCTTGTTCTTGTTCTTCTATCAACAGACCTTCTGCAGCCTGTTTTTCTATTCTCATTTGTTCTTCTACCTGTCTCTCGTCATCCTTCGCTTTCTCATCGTCATCACCATCATTCTCATCATTATAGCTATCCTCCTCCTCCTCCTCCTCCTCCTCCTCCTCCTCTTTCTGCTCCTCCTCTTCCTCGTACTGCTACTATAAAAAAAAACTTCCGAGCAACTATTATCAAGAAGAAAGAGGACATTAGAGGCGAAGAATGGAGTAGATCTTTGACAACCTGCATTAGTGAGTGTGCCATAAAACTCTCTCTCTCTCTCTCTCTCTCTCTCTCTCTCTCTCTCTCTCTCTCTCTCTCTCTCTCTCTCTCTCTCTCTCTCTCTCTCTCTCTCTCTCTTGTCTTCTTTCTTTCTTTCTTTCTTTCTTTCTTTTCTTTTCTTATTTTTCTTTCTTTTTCTTTTTTTCTCTCTCTCTCTCTCTCTCTCTCTCTCTCTCTCTCTCTCTCTCTCTCTCTCTCTCTCTCTCTCTCTCTCTCTCTCTCTCTCTCTCTCTCTCTCTCTCTCTCTCTCTCTCTCTCTCTCTCTCTCTCTCTCTCTCTCTCTCTCTCTCTCTCTCTCTCTCTCTCTCTCTCTCTCTCTCTCTCTCTCTCTCTCTCTCTCTCTCTCTCTCTCTCTCTCTCTCTCGTCTTATTTCCTTTGTTTTTTCTTCATTTTTGTGGGTTTATATTTTTTTTTACTTTTTTTATTTTCTTTTCCTTCCTTCCAATTTCTTTTCCCGCTGAGTCGTCGCCATTTATTTTGTTTCCTGGCAGTTTTCCTTTTCTTTTTTTTCCTTTCGTTTTCTTTTAATTGCCTTAACTTCTTACGGCTGAGTTTTCCTCCTTCCTTTCTCCTGTTTCTGCTACGTTGTATTTCAGTCGCTGTTTGTGTTTTTCTTTCCTCCTTTTGTCCGATTTTATCTTTTAATTGATTGTCAGACTTTATCGTTTGGAGGATTTTATTTATTTCACTTTTTTATTAAGTTTTGGTCATCGTTTTTTTCGTTTTTGTTTATTACTCTTGTTTATTATTTTCTTTCTTCATTATCATCTTTTTCTTCTATTCATATTTTTTTTCTTGTTCTTGTTCTAGTTCTTCATCTTTCTCCTCCGTCTCGTTCTCTTTGTCATCGTTTTTGTTTCCTATATTCTTGTTTCTTTTTCCTTCTACTTTTTCTCTTCTTTTTTTTCTTGTTCTCGTTCTTCATCTTCTTCCTTCTCCTCGTTTTCTTCTCCTTGTTCCTCCTCCTCCTCCTCCTCCTGAGCATTATGGAGAGGTAGGCAGGAGGAGAGTTAGACGGAGAGGAGGAGGAGGAGGAGGAGGAGGAGGAGGAGGAGGAATCAAGGAAGGAGGGAAGAGACAAGAGAGAGAGTTATGGTGATCGACTCTCTCTCTCTCTCTCTCTCTCTCTCTCTCTCTCTCTCTCTCTCTCTCTCTCTCTCTCTCTCTCTCTCTCTCTCTCTCTCTCTCTCTCTCTCTTGTCTTCCTTCCTTCTTTCTTTCTTTCTGTCATTTCTTTTCTAATTTTTATCTTTTTTCTCTCTCTCTCTCTCTCTCTCTCTCTCTCTCTCTCTCTCTCTCTCTCTCTCTCTCTCTCTCTCTCTCTCTCTCTCTCTCTCTCTCTCTCTCTCTCTCTCTCTCTCTCTCTCTCTCTCTCTCTCTCTCTCCCCTCCCCCCCTTGTAACAGGTAGAGAAAGGAAAGTTCGGTGTTAGTTTTTTCCTCCCAATTTAGCGTTTTTCTGGAGATATTGGAGAAAGTTTCCTCCTTAGATCAGCTGAAGTATTTATCTCTCTCTCCTTCTCTCTGCCTCTCCGTCTTTCTCTCTCTCTCTATCTATCTTTATCAGTATCTCTATCCCTCTTATCTTTCTCTCTCATTCCCCTTATTTATTCTTCAGTCTTTCCCTTTAACCCTATTCTCTTTATCGTCCCTTCCCTATTCCCGTCATTGCTTTCTTCTCTCATTTTCTTTTTCTTCTCTTCCATCCCTTTCTCTCTCATATAACACTTTCCTTTTTTCAGTTTTGTTTCCTCATTCTCTTTTTCTTCTCTTTCATCTCTTTCTCTCTCATATAACACTTTCCTTTTTTTCAGTTCTGTTTCCTCATTTTCTTTTTATTCCCTTCCATCCCTTTTTCTCTCATCTAACACTTTCCATTTTTGCAGTTTTGTTTCCTCTCTCGTTTCCCTCGCCCTCCTCCTTCCCTTCGTATATCCCTTAATTCCTTCCCTCTCCATTTATTTCCTCATTTCCTTCTCTTCCTACACTATTCTTCTTCCGTCCCTTCAGTCCTCCTTCCCTTCTTTCCCTACTCCCTTTCAATGTATCACTATTTTCTGTTTTCCTTCTCTCTCACTGTTTATTTCACTCTATTAATTCATTTGTCCCTCCCTCCTTTCTTCTCTCATTCCAATTCTCTCTTATCTCTTATCATTCCATTTCTCTTTTCTATATATCTCTCTTTGGTCCCTTTATTCATCTCTCATTCAGTATTTTAAGCCAATTCACTTTTTTTCGTACTTTCCTTTCTCTCTCTCTTTTTTAATCTAATTTCTTACCTTTTGATTCGTCCTTTATAAATAATTTCCTCTTTTCTTTCTTTCAATTACTCTATCCCTCCATCTTCCCTTCTCTCCACTCCTGTTTCCTTTCTTCCACTTATTTTTTACTTCCTTTGATTTCAACAGTATTTCCCGTTTCTCTTCCACCTCTTCCCCTGTCTCTATTCCCTTCCATCTTCTTTGTCCCCCCAGTCTTCCTTCTCTCATTCTAATATTCTCCTTTTTCTTGTATTTCTCTTCTCTACGTTTCTCTTTTCTGATCCTTCTGTGTACCTCTCATTCTTTGACTTCCACTCTCTTTTTCTCTACGTTCCCTTCCCCATTTTTCTTCTTCCCCAATCTTCGTTTCTTCTATACGTTTTTCCTTCCCTTTATAACTTAATTACCCCTTTTCCCATCTCCCTCTTAGTCCATTTCTCCTTCTTCCCTTCTTCCTTTCAGCCCTCATTCTTTTCCGCTCTGTTCTTTCTCCCCCGATCCTTTCCTTCTTCGCCCCACCCATCTTTCCTTCCTTTCTCTCATTCCTCCATCCTTCCGTCCCTCTAACCCTCTTTCCTTGCTTCCCATCCTTCCTCCCTCCTCTCCTTCTCCGCTCCACCCCTCTTCCTTTCCTTCTCCTCCTTCATCCCCTCCCTTGCTCCGTCCCTCTTTTCTTCCCCCTCCTTCCCCCCTCCTTCCTTCCTTCCGCCCTTCCTCCTCACAACTCGATCAAAAGTCACCATTGAGAAGTGTCCGCTGGGTCTAATTGGCTGTGTCTTAATTAGGATAATTTGTTCCTATGAAGACGAACGTTTAGTCCCGAAATGTCGACGGGAAGCGAGGGGAATGGGGGGAAAAGGAGGGGAAGGGGGTTTTGGGAGAGAGGAGGGGGAATGGGAATGGGGTGGTTTGGGAGAGAGGAGGAGGAAGGGGAAGGGGGTGTTTTGGGAGAGAGGAGGGGGAAGGGTGTGGCTGGAGAGAGAGAGAGAGAGAGAGAGAGAGAGAGAGAGAGAGAGAGAGAGAGAGAGAGAGAGAGAGAGAGAGAGAGAGAGAGAGAGAGAGAGAGAGAGAGAGAGAGAGAGAGAGAGAGAGAGAGAGAGAGAGAGAGAGGAGGGGAAAGGATCTGACTTCAAAGGGAGAGAAGGGGGATGGTTGGAGAGAAAGAGAGAGAGAGGAGGGGAAGAGGGAAGGTTGGGAGAGAGAGGAGAGTGTTAGAGAAAGACAGGAGGGGGAAGGAGATGTTGGGGAGAGAGAGAAGGGAAAACGGAGGTGGATAGGGAGATAGAGACAGAGGAGGGGGATGGTTGCTAATGGTGCTGACGACAGGAAAAGGGGAAGGGGGATGAAAAGGGGAGAGGGGAGAGGTAAAAGGGAGATGGTGTAGGTACTATGGGAGATGAGGGGAATAGGGGCGAGTGAGGGGTAAGGGGGAGAGGTGAAGGACGTGGTGCTGGTGGTATTAAGGGTCGGGAATTAATGGAAATGGAGAAGGAAGAGGAGCAGGAGGAGAGAAAAGGAGACGAGGGGAAAAGTCTGAGGGGAGATTGGAAAGATTGTTGTTGATATAATTAGGTTTTATTGGTATTAGTGTGTTTGTGTGTTTGTTTCGTGTTTGTTTTCTGGCTTTTGTTATTGATATTGTAGTAGTAGTAGTAGTAGTAGTAGTAGTAGTAGTAGTAGTAGTAATAGTAGTAGTAGTAGTGGTAGTAGTAGTAGTAGTAGTAGTAGTAGTAGTAGTAGTAGTAATAGTAGTAGTAGTAGTAGTAGTAGTAGTAGTAGTAGTAGTAATGGTAGTGGTAATATTGGTAGTAATAAAAGTAGTAGTGGTAGTAATAGTAGTAGTGGCTGTGTAATAGTGGTCGTAATAAAAGTAGTAGTGGTGGTAAAAGTAGTAGTGGTTGTGTAATAGTAGTAGTAATAAATGTAGTAATTGTAGTAACAGTAGTAGTAGTAGTAGTAGTAGTAGTAGTAGCATTAGTATCTTAAAAGTAATGGTAGCAGAAGTAGTAGTTTGTAATATTAGTCGTAAAAGTAATATCAGTTGCTGTGTTAGTTGTTCTTGTTTTTCTTGTTCCCGATGGTGGTGGTGTTGCACTTTTTCCCGCCGCTCCAAACTCGCCGCTCAAACGCAGCATTTATTAATTTTTAAAACTTGGAAGCTGCTGCCCGACGCATTTCCTCTTCATTCTATATTTATTTGGCGGAGTTAATTTTCGCTTCCCCGCCGCGGCCCCGCACACACGCGAGGCCGCTCTGATGTATTAGCGGCGTGCAAATAAGATCACTCCGTTACGCGTTATTCTTTTCTCTCGTGTGCTTTTGGTCTCCTCTTTTTCATTCTTTTTATTTCAATTTGCCTCTCGTTCGGTCCGCCAATGAGTGCTACAGTCTGTCCATTCTAAGTGTGTATATATCTGTGTTTGTATATGATTGTGTGTATGTATTTATGTGTTTGGAGGTATATTTATGTGTATATGTGTGTGTATATCTGCCGGTGAAGCTTCATATTTTTTTAGGTATTGTTTTGTCATTGTTTTTCTACATTTTTTTTTTCATTGTTCTCATTCGTTGTATCCTTCCTCATCGTTTTCTGTCCTCTTCTCTGCCTCCTTTTCCTCCTTTTAGTATGATTTTCCTCCGTTCCTCCCCTTTCACCTAAACTGTATCTTGTGAATCTTTTTTTTTCTTCCCTCATGTCATTTTTTCCAATCTTCTCATTCGTTGGATCCTTTCTCATCGTTTTCTGTCCGCTTCTCTATCCTCTTTTCCTCCATTTAGTATGATTTTCCTCCGTTCCTTCCCTTTTACCTAAACTGTATCTTGTGAATCTTTTTTTTTTTTTCCTCATCATTTTTTTTCATTGTTCTCATTCGTTGTATCCTTCCTTATCGTTTTCTGTCCTCTTCTCTATCCTCTTTTCCTCCTTTTAGTATGATTTTCCTCCGCTCCTCCCCTTTTACCTAAACTGTATCTTGTGAATCTTTTTTTTTCCTTCCCTCATGTCATTTTTTTTTTCATTGTTCTCATTCGTTGTATCCTTTCTCATCGTTTTCTGTCCTCTTCTCTATCCTCTTTTCCTCCTTTTAGTATGATTTTCCTCCGCTCCTCCCCTTTCACCTAAACTGTATCTTGTGAATCTTTTTTTTTTCTTCCCTCATGTCATTCTCTGTTTCTGTATTTTTCTTTCCTCGTTCGCATAAATTTTTCTCTTTTACATTCTTTTTCGTATTTTTTTCTTGCTCTCATTTATTTAATTAGTTTTTGCTCATTACCATTGTTGATTTTGTTGCTCATTTTCTTTTTTCCTGCTTTGTCCTCGCTGCTGATATTCGTGTCGTGTGTATTGTATTCAGTTTTAATTTATTTTCTCTCTGAATTGTTTTATGCTTTGTTTTCTGTTAGAGTTCTTTTCTACCCTAATTATTTTTATAGCTACCTACTTCAGTTTGTATTCCTTGTTATCCTTCTTTCCTTCAATCTTTTATTTCTTTTTTTATTTTATGTATATCAATGTCTTTTTTTTTTGTGTATCATTCTTTGTATTTCTTTGTTGTGTGTTTCTCGCTTACAACACAAGATTTATTTTTATTTATTTCTCGATAGTCTTTGTGTGGTGGTACTGGATGGTGGTGGTAACAGTGAAGGTAGAGGTGATGGTGGAGGTGGTGGTGGTAACAGTGAAGGTAGAGGTGATGGTGGAGGTGGAGGTGATGGCGTAAAGAGCAGAGCTGGAGTTGGATGCCATTAATCATTTATCTTTACTTATCATTAGCAGGGTCATTAATTTCTTGAGTCACTTTAACAATACCTATTTTTGCACCTTCCTCGTTTTAATTAGTTAGCGGAGCGCTGTTCGGAGCGTCTCGGAGGTGGCTGCTGCGCTCGAGATGGAAGGAAAGGTACAGGGAAGAAAAGTGATAATGGACAATATTTTTAAACATTTCGGTGTCTACATAATATTTGAAAAGGTTTGAGTTTCGGACATTTTCAGAGGTAGTTTTATGACTGGTGGAAGTTTGACCGTTCTTCTGTACCGTGAACCTAAAAAAGCAAGGAAAGATAAAAAGAAGAAAAATTATTATGGACCATATTTTTAAGCATTTCGGTGTCCACATATATTTGACAAGGTTTTCGTATGAGTTTCGGACATTTCCAGAGGTAGTTTTATGACTTGTGGAAGTTTGACCGTTCTTCTGTACCGTGAACCTAAAAAAGCAAGGAAGAAAAGTTATTATGGACCATATTTTTAAACATTTCGGTGTCTACACATATATTTGAGAAGGTTTTCGTATGAGTTTCGTACATTTCCAAGGGTAGTATATGACTCTGGAGGTAGTTTAATCTTTCTTCTGTACCGTGAACCTAAAAAAGCAAGGAAAGATAGAAGGACGAAAAGTTATTTTGGACCATATTTTTAAACATTTCGGTGTCTACACATATATTTGAGAAGGTTTTCGTATGAGTTTCGGACATTTCCAGAGGTAGTTTTATGACTCTGGTGGCAGTTTGACCGTTCTTCTGTACCGTGAACCTGAAAAAGCACTCATTAGAACCCGATAAATAACCTTTTTGGACTTTGTAAATATATGATGTGGGAGGCGGAAGCGTCTGAGAATTCCATCTTATATGTTTTCAGTCACTGCGTTCAGCTTTGACTCCTTGGCCCTCGAGACAGTGTAAATACAAAGCCCATTACTTTCTCTATACATAGCCGAACTTGACATCCTGCTCCCCTTCATCCCTACCCAGGTCTCCGTAGTTACTATTTCCGCATCCTTGTCCCGATTCATCCCTCCCCTTCAGGTCTTCCCAGTTACGTATGCTGTACATTCATCTCTTATTTAGCATGGGAATGACAGACGGACAGCTAGTTACCTTGTGCGTCCTCTGCCTGATCCGGAGCTTGACTGAGGTTTGTATCTATGAATGCCATTGTCAGAGCCAGCACACGTAGCTACGCAGCGCCGGGAAGAGGGAGGTGGAGCGCGCGATATTGGTTTTGTCTAGTGACGGGAAATGGGCAAAGTATATTCTTGGAGTGGAAAAGTTGTGGCAGGAGTAGGCGCAGCGTCAGGAGGAGGAGGAGGAGGAAGAAGAGGAGGAAGAAGAAGAGTAGGAGGAGGAGGAGGAGGAGGAGGAGGAGGAGCGGTGCCAGCTATAGTTCATTCCTAACATCAGTAGTTTTGACAGCGGTAACAGAAGCGATAGTAACAACGGTATCAGCAGAAATGTGTAGTAGTAGTAGTAGTAGTAGTAGTAGTAATAGAGCTTGTTGTCGTTGTAATAATAGTAGTAACAGTAGAAGTAGCAGCATAAAACAGAAAACAACAGTAGATGCAAAAGTGTACATAATATGGAAATAGCAGAAACATCCTCTTTTTCCTCCTTCTCCTCCTCATCATCATCACCAGTAGCAGCATCAACAGTAAACAACAGTAGATGCAGAGGTGAACATAATATGGAAGTCGCAGAAACAGCATCCTCCTCCTCCTCCTCTTCCTCATCATCACCAGTAGCAGCATCAACAGTAAACAACAGTAGATGCAGAGGTGAACATAATATGGAAGTCGCAGAAACAGCATCCTCCTCCTCCTCTTCCTTCTCCTCCTCATCATCACCAGTAGCAGCATCCGGGGTGGTAGTCGGCGCAGCGGAGAGGAAGTAACGATGAGTGGCATTAAGAGTAACTAGCGTGGGGCTCCGAGGCGCGTGAAAGATTCATATGTGGAGGGGCGGAAAAACGCGGCGAGAGGCGTACAAATGAAAGTGGAAAACGTATGAAAATGTATGAGATGCAAATGGAAGAATGCTTTCAGAAGGAGAATATGTAATCACAGAATGGGAGGACGCAAGAAAAGAGCAGAAGGAAGGAAGGAAGGAAGGAAGGAAGGAAGAGGAAAGGTTTGTTACAATTGAGCAGAGCGTCTCATCAGGGTCACTCGTTAACTAGGTGACCATTAGCGTGAACGATCGTCAAAGAGGGAATCGTTAGGAGCAGAAGCCAGCCAGCCAGATCATCCCTCCGTCAGCGTGGGGAGGGAGGGAGGGAGGGAGGGGGGGGGGGAGGCCAAGGGAGATGAAGTGAGTGACCAGGGAGAGGAGAAAGAGCGTGGAAGGAGGAGGAGGAGGATGGAAGGGAAGATTGGGAGTGAAAACAAGAAGAAGACGGATATAGGAAAAGAAGAAAAGGAGTTGAAAGAGGAAGTAGAATGAAGGAAGAGAAGATTGGGAGAGGGAAAAGGCGTGGAAGAAGTAGGATGAAGGAAAAGAAGATAGGAATTGGAAAGAAGTATGACATGGGAAGAGAATATGGAGAATAGAAAGAAGTAGAATGAAGGTAAATAAGATAGAGAGTGGAAAGGAGCAGTAAAATAAAGGAAGAGAAAACAAGGAGTGGAAATAAGAAGTATGGCTAAGGAAGAGAAAACAGAGAAGGGAAATAAAAGTGAGGAGGAACCCAAAGGAAGAGAGATAAGAGAAAGCAAAGCAAAGAGAAGATGAAGACAAAACGGAATGCAGTAGAAGACAAATAAAAGGGGAAAATACAGACAATGGAAGATGAGAAACAACGAAGGAAAGATATTAAACAGCAATAGAAGAAACATCGGCGGGCGGAGAGCGAGCCAGAGCCACAGGGAACGAAAATAAAACCGAGGGAATGGATTGAAGGGAAGATAAATGAGGGGGGAGAGGCAGGAGGGGAGATGAGGGGAGCTGGAGGAAAGGAGAGAAAATGAGCGGAAGAGAAGAGATGATTTGGCCCGTTGCCCGTTTTACCGAGAAGAGTGTCTGACAGTGAGCCGAGTTTTGGGACGGGAGGAGAAATGATGAAAAATAAATGGAGAGAGAGAGAGAGAGAGAGAGAGAGAGTTGAGGAGAGAAAAAAAAGAAAGAAGAGAAAAAAGAAGAAAGAAGAAAAAAGAAAAGAAAAGAAAAAAAATAAAGAAGAGAAAAATGAAGAAAGAAGAGAAAAAGAGAATAGAAGAAAGAAGAAAAAAGAAAAGAAAAAGAAAGAAGAGGAAAAGCGAGAGAGAGAGAGAGAGAGAGAGAGAGAGAGAGAGAGAGAGAGAGAGAAGAGGTTTGGACCAAGATTCGTTAATCACCTAAGATTTCAAAGTTTTAATTCTGTTCTTCAGTTTGTCTGTCTTTTTGTCTGTCTGTCTGTTTGTCTTTCCATCTGTGTCTGTTCTGGTGTCTTCCCATTTATCCTGTCCGTCTGTTCGTCTGTCTGTTTTCTTACTCTCTCTCTCTCTCTCTCTCTCTCTCTCTCTCTCTCTCTCTCTCTCTCTCTCTCTCTCTCTCTCTCTCTCTCTCTCTCTCTCTCTCTCTCTCTCTCTCTCTCTCTCTCTCTCTCTCTCTCTCTCTCTCTCTCTCTCTCTCTCTCTCTCTCTCTCTCTCTCTCTCTCTCTCTCTCTCTCTCTCTCTCTCTCTCATGGCGTTTAATTCGTCAATGCGTTTGTGGACATAAAAATAGGCAGCCGATGCGTTTACACACACACACACACACACACACACACACACAAACACACTTTTTTTTTCCCCCCAAAGTTCTAATTTAGCAAATGCACATTCGTCTTGTTCGGGGGGTGTTGGGGTGTGCCTTCCCTCCTTTCACCCCCCTCCCTTTGGTCTCCCCCTCTCCCCTCCCATCCCCTCCTCTCCTATCTCCTCCCCTCCTCTCCTGTTCTTTGATTCCCCCTCTTCCTCTCCTGCCATCCCTCCGGTCGTCCGTCTGTGCCTTATTTCATGTCTCTATCTCCTCCCTCTCTTATTCCTTCCCTTCGCCACCTATCCTTTCCTTCCTTTCCTTCCATCCTTCTCTGAATTTTCCTACTTCCCTTCTCCACTTTTGATCCTTTTACCTCTCTTCCTCTCTCTCCCTCACTATCTTTCCTCCCTCCCTCTTTCATTCATTCCTTCTCCTCCCTTTCTTTTATCTCCCTGCCTTCACCTACATCTCCCTCCCTGTCTTTCCTCTCTCCCTTATCCATACCCTCCTTCCCCCCCTTTCCATACCCTCCCCTCTCTCTCATCTTCCTCTCTCTCCCTTCCGTCTCTCTATCTTCCTCTGTCTCCTTCTCTCCCTCCCTCCCTCCCTCCCTTCACTACCCTCACTCGAAGCCCTTAATCCAGAAAGTGCTCCTCTGTGTAGGGAGGGAAGGAGGGAGGAAAGAAGGGAGGGAGGGAGGGAAGAAGGGAAGATGGCGGTGTTGAAAATGAAGTGAGTTTTTATATATGTCGTGAAGGTTTTATTTTGACCTGTCGTGTTTTTTTTCCTTTTTTTCCTTTTCATCTGTTTTCCTTTATATGTTTATCTATTCACTTATTTATTCACTTGTTTCTTTGTTTCATTGTTTTATTTTCCGTAGTTTTCTCCCTTTTCTCTTGTGGATTAATTATTTTCTTGTAGGATTTCGGACTAAGACCATTCTGTATGTGTCTGTCTGTCTGTCTGTCTGTCTGTTTGTCTCGTTGCTTCTTGTTCTTATTCTTCTTTGTTTTCGTTCTTGCTCATTTTGTTGTTCTTCGTGTTCTTGCTCTTGTTCTTCTTCGTCTTCTTCATCTTCCTCTTCTCTTCTTCTTTCTCTCCTGCCCCTTTCTTTCCTTCCCTTCCTTGTTCCCTTCTTCTCTCCTACCCTACACCACTCCTCCTCTCCTTCCCCTTTCTTTCCTTCCCTTCTTAGTTCCCTTCTTCTCTCCTACCCTACACCACTCCTCCTCTCCTTCCCCTTTCTTTCCTTCCCTTCTTAGTTCCCTTCTTCTCTCCTACCCTACACCACTCCTCCTCTCCTTCCCCTTTCTTTCCTTCCCTTCTTAGTTCCCTTCTTCTCTCCTATCTTGCACCTCCACCCCTCCTGTCCTGCCCTTCTTTCCTTCCCTTCCTAGCTCCCTTCAACTCTCCTACCCTACACCACCCCTCCTCTTCTTCCCCTTTCTTTCCCTCCAGTCCCTCCTTCCCTTCTCTCCAACCCTTCACCACCCCTCCTCTCCTTCACCTTCCTTTCCTTCCCTTCCTCTCTCCTTCTACATTACACCGGCCCTCCTTTCCTTCACCTTTTCCTTCCTTCCTTTCCTCCTCCCTCCCTCCCAGTAATCCCGGAGTGAAGAAAGACTGTTCCTCTCCTCGTTAGCTTCGTCCCCCCAATCAGCTGGTCGTCGCGTTGCCATGGTGATGTGACGCCCGGTTTGTTTACATTTTATAAACCCATGTTGCTATGTACACTAACACCCAATATTTCCTGTGTGCAGTTACTGGCGTGTGTGTGTGTGTGTGTGTGTGTGTGTGTGTGTGTGTGTGTGTGTGTGTGTGAAAAGTGAGGATGGTGCATACGTTTTACGGTGAATTGAATAGGACACACACATACACACACACACACACACACACACACACACACACACTCACACACTCACACACACACACACACACACTGTTGTTTCTGATCTCTGTTTAATTTTCGTCCCTGTGAGTGTGTGTCCCCTTGTTCTCGCTCTCACTCTCCCCTTCCGTAACTCGCTTTCTCTCTCTTTTTTTTTTTTCCTCTCTCTCACATTCGCTCTCTTCCTCCCTCTCTCTCTCTTTCCCTCTCTGTCTCTCTTTCTCTCATCACACTCTGACACACCCCTCTCCTCCCCCTCCCCCCCTCCTTCCCCTCCTCCCCCCCACTCTCTGGAATTACCTCTGTGTCCCTTCTCTTTTTATATATTTATTTATTTATGTATTTATTTATTCATTTTTGTGCCATCTATATACGGTATCAGTCTCGCTCGTGTATTCATGCGTTAAGCTCCTGAATATATTTCCTTTCAGAGACTTTTTTTTTATTGATTTTGTTGTTTTTGTAAATCACTTAGTCAGCATGTCGTCTGCGTCAATTTATTTATTTATCGTATTTTTTTTCTCTCTCTCTCTCTCTCTCTCTCTCTCTCTCTCTCTCTCTCTCTCTCTCTCTCTCTCTCTCTCTCCTTCATTCTATATTCGTTTGTGTCTACTATGTTTGTTCAGTTCTTTGTGTATCTTCATTTGCATTTTGTTGGTTTGTGTGTGTGTGTGTGTGTGTGTGTGTGTGTGTGTGTGTGTGTGTGTGTGTGTGTGTGTGTGTGTGTGTGTAACATAAAAATATGCACAAAACTATAGAGATGATCGAGGAAAGTGGAGAGAGAGAGAGAGAGAGTGAGACAGACGGAGACAGCAGACAGAGAGGGTAGACGAGAGAGACGAGACGAGACGAGACGAGACGAAGAGGAGAAATATTAATACAAAAATATGCGAAGTTATCATGTCGCACGCGGAGTTTATATATTAGGCAAGTCGTCAACAACGTAAAAAGTGCGAGGAAGGGAAAGTAATGTGCAGTGAGAAAGGTGGGAGTGGCACGCGCGTGTGAACCCTGAAAGTGAATATATTTTTTCTTATCCCGTAAATAATTAATAAAGTCCAGCAAACTAATAAAAACACGCTGCTCTGTCGCCGGGAATGAGAAACAGTGATATATTTTTTTTTACAGTAACGAAAGGAGTTCAAGGGAAATATTTAAAACACCAAAAAGAAAAGAATAATCGCTGGTCCTGTAGAAGAAAATGGAGCTGAGTGGTTAAAAGAGAGGGTCAGTTTCGGGTGGAGAGGTGTCTTGCTCCCCCACCCCCCTTTCTAAATAGTTCAGGTAGTAGGCAGGTGGACTCTTCTCCCCTCTGAAAGATGCTCACATTAATCTGTTGTGAATAATCTAATAGACTGTGTTATGTAAGTCAATGTCTAGGTTTGTGCAAGTAATTTTTCTTCATATAAGGATAACCAGCGACTCTTCCCCTTGTCCCATCCTCAGACCGGAGCTGTTGTTATTAATCTGCCGTGAATCATACATTAGACTATGCTGTGTAAATCAATGTATAGGTTAGTGCCAGTAAATTTGTGTTCTAAGTTAGGAAAATCTGCTGGTCTTCCCTTTCTCCCTCCTCTGAACAGTCCTTTTTTTTATTTACCTGTTTGGATCATGTTTGTGTATGCTGTGTCATCCAGTGTATAAGTTAAAGCAAGTAATCTGTCTTCTCCGCAAGCAATATCTTCTTCTACTTCCCTTCCCCACTTTGAATGGACCTCTTTATCAATCTGTTTCGAATGAACTGTAAAGTACTTGACTATGCTGTATAAGTCAGTGTATAGGTTGGTGTAAGTTAGGTTGTGTTCTAAGATATGAAGCAGGCAGTTTTTGTGTCTGAGCGGCCGTGGCTGTGACCTGAAAACTAATTACAGGATCACGGCAGGTCGTGTGCGGCAAATCACGGAGCAAAAACATGAGATTAATCACAGTTGCAGGAATCAGATCGAGAGATTATGAGCACTACAGCCTTGATCCGTTTGCAGGAGTGTCATAACAAGAACCATATCACTCGTCATTAAAGAAAAAGAAACCTGTATGAAATTAGATCAATGGAGAGCTCGGCATCGGCAAGACATGGGAGAAATTCATGCCACGGCGAGAGAGGAATATATGTTGAAAGTTGTATATTCTTATTTCGTGTAATGTTTTTTTTCTGAGACAGATATTGATGAAGTTTGACAATTACTAGAATCAATACTATCTGGGTGTGCGTGTTTTTGTTTGTGTGTGTGTGTGTGTGTGTGTGTGTGTGTGTGTGTGTGTGTGTGTGTGTGTGTGTGTGTGTGTGTGTGTGTGTGTGTGTGTGTGTGTTTAACTTAAAAAAAAAACTACAGAATATGTTTTGTTGATTATTTGTAATGCACGTCGAGTATTATGAACGTAATCGTACTAATGCTGCTGCCAACTAAAAAAAAAAAGAAATAAAAAAACATAAGCTTAACATTACTTACATTACTTAACATTACTTACATTACTTAACATTACTGTGCTGCCTGATATAGCTGTGTCTGTTTTTACGTTAATATAGTGTGTTTACAGCTTCGTTTATAAGAAAAACCCGTAAAAGTGCAAAGAAATCAAGTAAACATGATATTAAAGTCCTTGAATTTCGAAACTGATCCACCTCATCACGTCGAGAAGCCCCTAGACCGAAGGAAACGTATTTGATCACTTCCTCCTCCTACCCCGCACACCTGCACGCCCCGCACACCTTCATTTATACAGGTGAGGAACACGAGACTCCGTTGTACAGTTGTCCTTTAACGAAGAGACGTGTTCGCGGCGGCCGTGCGGATTAATGGAGTTGGGATTGACGGTGAAGGAGTGTTGGGGATTCATGACGGGATGGTTGTGGAGTAATAGGGAGATGTAGTGTTCAATCCTCCAGGCCTAAAGGGTGTGGAGTGTTAAAACGATGTACAGGGAAGAATGAACGAGAAATACAGTGGAGAATGAACCCGGAATACATGGCAAAATAAACCAGAAATACAGGGCAGCATGAGCCAAAAAGACAGCTAAGAAATAGTCAGAAATAGAAAAGAATGAACCGAGAATACAGGTAAGAATGAACCAGTAATGCAGGGATGGAACTTGCCTCATCATATTGTTCATAGAAGAGGACACAAATACACGCGTGAAAGGTATAAGGAATAGTTAACCCGGTAGCAGCGACGGGCCATATTTGTGGCTTTACCGTGTACCAGCGACGGGCCATTTTTGTGCCATGATATAAACCCCCCAAATAGATGATGCATAAACTGATCACAAATCCGTTGATATGTATTATTATGAAATGGTTTGTGTGAGTGATGATTTTTTTCTCATTTTTCTCGCTTAGAGGGGCCTTTAAGAATTAAAGAGTGAAAAATCGCGACATATATATCAAAATAGGAAGGGAGGAAACCGTAGAGTTCATTACATCTAGTATCTTTACTTAGAAGGGGAATTAAGGTATTATAATTAAAGACAGGTAAGCTGACACAGAAGAATCCGTTGAGAAGCAGAACGAAGATGAGGGAAGCAAATGGTTGGGAGTCATGTCTAGGCAACGATGTATTACTTGATATCGCGATGACCTTCCTCTTCCTGCGGTGCTTCATCATAATCAAGTGAAAGCCTTTAAGGTGAGGGGCGTGTGTGCGGCGGGCGGCAACCTAGACTCCCTTCCGCCGCTCCTCGAAACACAGGCGCGTGAGGAATGACCTGAACACGAGAATTGGGTATCACATCCTTTGAAAAATTTAATAAAAAGTGTTTCAGTCATTGTCGCAGTACCAAATAACATGTTTAATCAGAGTAAGATTTTCTTTTCCCAGGGTCCGTTGCGGTTAAATATGCGTTTGAAGATAATGATGTGATAATGATTCCAAGTTTCCAGAAGTAAGTAACCGTTTCATTTTTTTTTTTAATTTAGATCGTTCCTGAATTTTCTCTCCCCCGCGCTAGTTAGAACCAGCCGCTCGAGCACATGAAGTATTTTTGACACATTTTTTAGACACTTGCTCTCTGATTTTCGTGTTGTTAGGAGAGCGTAAAGAATAGCATTTTTTGGCAGCGCGGTGTACAGAGCTGCGCCTTGTCGTGATGGTGGTGGTGATGGTGATGGTGGAGGTAGTGTTAACTGATGAGGCGGAGGTAGTGGTGATGGTGGGGGTGGGGTTGGCAGAAAGAAGAACAGAAACAGAAATGAAAAAAATAAAATGGGGAGTAGAAAGAGTGAAGGGTGAACAAGAAAGAGGAGACTGGGGGGTTTAAGACAGCAAGGAGGGAGGGGAACAAGAATGAGGAAGGTGACCATGGAAATTGAAAAGGAAGGTAGGCTGGGGAAGGGGAGAACGCAGGGGAACAAATACAACAAACATAGGGAGGGGGGAGGGGGTAGAAAAAAAGGGAGGGGGCTGGGAGGGTCGATAGGGGCAAGGAGAGGCATAGAAAGACAGGGAAGAGAACCGATGCAGGGAACACAAAGCTGGAGGGTAGGTGTAGGAGTGGCAGGGGAGATAGGGGCAGGGGAAAGCATAGTGTGGCACGGAGGGCTTTTCCGGGGAGAGAGGGAGGGGGGGGGGTGCGGACAGGGTGATGCGGATGTTAGGACTGTAGGGCGGCGGAAGAGTGCGAAAGGAAGCGGACGGGACACTAGAGGGGGCACGGACAGAGACAGAGGCAGAGGTGGGGGTGGAGGAGACAAGGGGGGTGAAGCGGGCGAGACACAGGGGGGGGGGGAGTGGGGGTACAGATCCACTCTTTGATGTTGTTCTTTATACCAGAGCAAACGCCCCGCGGCACCCCAGGCAGAGGACCGACAGACTGCCTGCATATAGACCCACACTCCGATGAACCGAGGGACAGAGAGACCGATTAATGAAGAAATAAATATAGACAGATAAATAGATAGATACGTCGTTTGGTAGGTGGGTAGGCAGGTAGGTAATAGATTTTTTTTTTTACAGCAAAGGAGACAGAACAAGGGCACACAAAAAAGGAAACAATAAAAAAAAGCCCGCTACTCGCTGCTCCTGTAAAGAATCCGAGGAGGTGGCCGAGATAGACAGATACATAGATCGATACGTAGATTTATTGATAGTAAGATAAGAAAAACATATGGATAGGTAGATAGACATATAGGTTAGTCTTGTGGATGAGGGGAGGGAGGGGGTGGGTATGATTGCTGCGGATGTGAGGCGGGTGTGAGGCAGAAGAGCACAGAGCGAAGGACCCAAACCTCTGATACTCACACACCCTTTAACTACGTCTATCTAAAACCCTTGTCCTCTTTTCCTCCCTTTCTCCATACTCCGTTCACTTGCGTTCTTTTCCTCTCTCCCTTCCTCCACAGTCTATCCCTTTGTCTCCCTTTCTTTTCGTTCCTTCCTCCACACCCTATCTTTGCTTCCCTTCCCCTTCCTCCCCTTCCTCCACTCCGACCCGTTTCTCCCTTTCCCCTCCTCCCTTTCCCTCCCTTACCCTTCCTCCCTTCCTCTGCACTCCATCCCTTACCTCTCTTTCCCTTCCTCCCCTTCCTCCACTTCATCCCGTTTCTCCCTTTCCCCACCTCCCTTTGCCTCCCTTACCCTTCCTTCCTTCCTCTGCACTCCATCCCTTACCTCTCTTTCCCTTCCTCCACGCTCCATCCCTTTACCTCCCTTTCCCTCCCTCCCCTTCCTCCACACTCCATCCTTTTGTCTCCCTTTACTTTCCTCCCTTCCTTCACATTCCATCCTTTTATCTCCCTTTCCCTTCCTCCCTTTCTTCCCGTTCCATCGCCTTGCCTCCCTTTACTTTACTCACGTCCTCTACTCTTCATTCCTCGGCGTCTCTTCCCTTTCTTCCTTCCTCCAAACTCATTCCCTTTGCCTCCCTTTTCCTTCCTACCTTCCTCTTCTCTTCATTCCTCGGCTTCTCTTCCCTTTCTTCCTTCCTCCAAACTCATTCCCTTTGCCTCCCTTTTTCTTCCTCACTTCCTCCACCCTTTAATCCTTGGCTTCTCTTCCCCTTCTCCCTTCCTGCAAAATCATTACCTTTGCCTCCCTTTTTCCTTCCTACCTTCCTTCACTCTTTATTCTTTGTCTTTCCTTTCCCTTCCTCTTTTCCCACATACCCCAACCCTTTACCTCACTCTCTCCTCTTCCCTTCCTCTACACTCCATCCTTTTGTCTCCCTCCTTCCCCCTATACCTCTCCATACCATCCCTTGTCTCCCCTTCCCCCTATCCACCTTCTCCCTATTACCCATCATACCCCCACCTCCACACCCCACACGACTAATCCTCCCCCAAACCCAGCACCAGCTTCTCTCCCTCTCTTTCCTACCCCCTTCCCTCCCTTCCTCCTCCCCCAGCATGCACCCCGCCGCGTCCCCCTGTTCGTAGCGTTTATAAAATATGCAACACGGACAAAAATTCCAGTACTGTGCTGTAAAAAGCGCGAGACATACAAATACTTGCTGCAAAAAATAAAGTTACGCTCCACTAAAGCGATCTTCTGGGAACACACGAGACCTAAACTTTTGGACGGGGCGAGGGGAGGGGGAGGGGGGCGGCGGGGGGAGGAGGAGGAGCAGGAGGAGGACTGGAGGGGGCTTTTTTATTCTAATGTACCGAGATTAAACAAATAACGAATGGAGATCTTTTCGTGTAATTGTAACGACTGCAGGTTTGTAAAGGAATATGTGTAGCTATATCTATTTCTTTTTTTTATCCCGAAGTGTTGCCGTGCGCCGCGTTCGAGGGTACTGGTATCGGACATGTATCGGCGCGGGGTGACGATCGACAGGCGTGTTTTTTTTCGTATTAGTCACCAGTTCATCCGTCAGTCAGTCAGTCAGTCAGTTAAGTCATTCATTCATTCATTCAGTCAGTCAGTCAGTCAGTGAGTCAGTCAGTCAGTCAGTCAATCAATCAGTTAGTTAAGTCATTCATTCATTCATTCATTCATTCATTCATTCATTCATTCAGTCAGTCAGTCAGTCAGTCAGTCAGTCAGTCAGTTAGTTAAGTCATTCATTCATTCATTCAGTCAGTCAGTCAGTCAGTGAGTCAGTCAGTCAGTCAGTCAATCAATCAGTGTCATTCTTTTATACATTCGTTCCATTCGTCAATTAGTCAGTCAGTCAGTCAGTCAGTCAGTCAGTTAAGTCATTCAGTCAGGCCGAGTATCCATTTCTCTCTCGGTTCTTTTATACATTCGTTCCATTCGTCAATTATTCAGTCAGTCAGTCAGTCAGTCAGTCAGTCAGTCAGTTAAGTCATTCAGTCAGGCCGAGTATCCATTTCTCTTTCGGTTCTTTTATACATTCGTTCCGTTCGTCAATTATTCATTCATTCAGTCTGTCAGTCAGTCAGTCAATCAGTCAGTCAGTCAGTCAGTCCGAATATTCGTTTATCCCTCTATTCTTGTATTCATTTGTTCCGTTCTTCAATTCTTCTGTCAGTCAGTCAGTCAGTAGTCCTAAGTCTGTCAGTCTGACCATCCGTTTATCCTCCAGTTCATTCGTCCATCCTTCAGTCAGTCAGTCAGTGAGTCATTTATTTATTCATTCACTCAATCACTTTTATTAATACAGCCATTCCTTCATCCATCCATCCATTCATTCACTCAGCCACTCATTCATTCACTCAGCTCCTCATTCATTCACTCAGCCACTCATTCATTCACTCAGCCACTCATTCATTCACTCAGCCACTCATTCATTCACTCAGCCCCTCATTCATTCACTCAGCCACTCATTCATTCACTCAGCCACTCATTCATTCACTCAGCCACTCATTCATTCACTCAGCCACTCATTCATTCACTCAGCTCCTCATTCATTCACTCAGCCACTCATTCACTCACTCAGCCACTCATTCATTCACTCAGCCACTCATTCATTCACCCATGTTGCTTGTCAGTCAATCAGTTTTTCAGTCAGTGAGGCTCATTCATTCACGGTCATTCCCTCATC
This sequence comes from Eriocheir sinensis, assembly GCF_024679095.1. NCBI lineage: Eukaryota > Metazoa > Arthropoda > Malacostraca > Decapoda > Varunidae > Eriocheir > Eriocheir sinensis. Next base: position 9,111,121 of record NC_066509.1, on the reverse strand, counting down.
CAGTCAGCGAGTCAGACAATCATTAGCCAGCCAGCACAGTCGCCCCCGGACAATTGCGGCTTCATTTTGAGAGATTAGAAAATGTCCAATTGTAATAGAGCTGCATTTTATTAAACTCACTACGAGACATTTCGCCTGCACAGGTTGGGAAGTATTCGGGTAAATTTCCGTGCCGTGTTATTGTGCTGCTGTTGCCGACGTCACGAGTGTAAATTAGTGAAGATTACCTGCTAGCTGAACATCATCATCGTTATTTTGCCCTCCTGCTTCCTCCTCCTCCTCCTCCTCTTCATCGTCCTCGTCTACGGTTTTGTTCTTTCCCTTCTCCTCCTACTGGTTTTTGTTTCATTCTCACCCTCCTCCTCGTTTTCTTTCTCGGCCTCTTTATTTGCCTTTTGCTTTTCTTCTTCCTTCTCCTCTTCATTTTTATTCTGTCCGTCCTTGTTTTCGCCCTTCTGTTACTCACACTTTTCCTCTTCATGTTCGTCCTTGTTCTCCTCTGCCTCTTCGTTCGTTCTTTTTCTCTTCCTCCTCTTTTTCCTCTTCTTCCTCGTCCTCTTCCTCCTCTTCTTCCTTTTCTCCTCGTTCTCGTCCTTGTCCTCTTTTCTTTTTCCTCTTCTTCCTCGTCCTCTTCCTCCTCTTCTTCCTCCTCTCCTCGTTCTCGTCCTTGTCCTCTTCTCTTTTTCCTCTTCTTCCTCGTCCTCTTCCTCCTCTTCTTCCTCCTCTCCTCGTTCTCGTCCTTGTCCTCTTCCTCCTCTTTTTCCTCTTCCTGGTCCTCTTCCTCCTCTTCTTCGTCCTCTCCTCGTTCTCGTCCTTGTCCTCTTCCTCCTCTTTTTCCTCTTCCTCGTCCTCTTCCTCCTCTTCTTCCTCCTCTCCTCGTTTTCGTCCTTGTCCTCTAATTCCTCTTTTTCCTCTTCTTCCTCGTCCTCTTCCTCCTCTTCTTCCTCTTCTCCTCGTTCTCGTCCTTGTCCTCTTACTCCTCTTTTTCCTCTTCCTGGTCCTTAGTCTCCTCTTCCTCCTTTCCGTTCTCGTCTTCATCCTATTTTTCCCCATCGTCGTCGTCATCGTCATCTTCTTTTCGCTCTCCATTTTTGTCCTCGTCACTTTCGTCGTACGTTTTTTCCTCCTTTTCATTGACTTCTTATGTTTTGTTTTGTTTTCATAATGTGTGTGTATGTGTGTGCGTGTGTTCATGGTTTGTACGTTGTCAGCCTCACGAGTAGCGGGCTTTTCTTTTATTATTGTTTCCTTTTTTTGTGCCCTTGAGGTGTCTCCTTTGTTGTAAAAAATAAAAGTTCACCTCACAGTTCGGTAAACGGATACAAGATTTACCTCACACTAGCTAAAGGAATGGCAAGTATATACAAGTCTTCCCGCCACACAGCATTCCATTTCTCTTTTCTATGTCTCTCTCTTTGATCCCTCTATTCTCTCATTCAGTATTTTAAGCCCATTCTCTTTTTTTTCCTACTTTCCTTTCTCTTTTTTTTAATCTAATTTATTACCCTTTGATTCGTCCTTTATAAATAATTTCCTCCTTTCCTTCTTCCAATCAATCCGGCGCCAAATGACCACGCAGTTGCGGCGCCAAGAAAGACCGCCCCAATTTCTCTCTCTCTCTCTTTTTTAATCTAATTTCTTACCCTTTGATTCGTCCTTTATAGATCATTTCCTCTTTTCCTTCTTCCAATCAATCCGGCGCCAAATGACCAGGCAGTTGCGACGCCAAGAAATACCGCCCAAATAATGATCCAGACGGAGGTAGCTATGGGGAATTATGTAATATGTGCAGTGCAAATGTGAGCACGATAAAAGAATATACATTTTTTTCTGCTGCAGCGGTCAGTAAAAAAAAAACCTAATTAAAACAAAAGCCCGCATCTGGTTTACATGATATATTAAAATTAAACATAAATCCACAAAATTTCCGGGGATTTTTATTTAAAGCTGAAAAAAAATATCGTAACGGAAAAAAATACTACTGGAATCTCCTACTCTGTTTATGGTTTTCTTTATTACTTTTAGGTTTTCATTTCCTGTTTTCATGTCTGCTTTTCTTTAATTATTTCGTTTTCATTTTAACCCGTCCGCTGCGACTGTCAGGGATTTGGCTTTCCCTGGTAGCCTGGTAACATTATAGTCCCAGGTCTTTATCTGCCTCTGTGGTGGATAGTGGAGTGTTTCCCATGTGGTATTGGTATGCTGGATATCCCCTCCCAAGACGGATGACTTTACATTTTCCTTCATTGAATTGTAACAGCCACTTTTTGTTCCATTCCTGTAGCTTGGTGATGTCTTCTTGTAGGAAATTCGCAGTCAAGGGGTTAATTTCATATATTACTTAAATGAATAATCTTTGGGCGGAGAAATAAAAAGGGTGCATATGATGATTGGGATGCTGCCGTTGGGGATGCTGCGTCATGCTTCTCAAGGCTGCTATTAGTGAACGGGAAAGTAGCAACGGGTGGATATATATGATTATCTCTCTCTCTCTCTCTCTCTCTCTCTCTCTCTCTCTCTCTCTCTCTCTCTCTCTCTCTCTCTCTCTCTCTCTCTCTCTCTCTCTCTCTCTCTCTCTCTCTCTCTCTCTCTCTCTCTCTCTCTCTCTCTCTCTCTCTCTCTCTTAATGACACAGCCCAGAAGGATTTACTACTCATCCCCTCATTCTTTCCTTCGTTCCTGTGCCACCCCCCTCCCTCTCCCTCTCCTCCTTCACCTACTCCCCTACCTGCTTGTTCCTTCACTCCCTCTTCCCCTCACTCCCCACCTTGTCCACCTCACTTCCCCTCGTCGCCCTTTTCGTTCCTCCACTTAGTCCATCACCTTCTCGTCCTCCCCATCTTTCCATTTGGTTACTTTTCTGCTTTATCACTTATTTCTCCTTATTTCCGTCTTTCATTCTTCATTCTTCCTCGTTTCTTGCACTGTTTCATTCTATGCTGTCTCGTATGTCTCCTTTTCTGCGTCTCTCATTCTGTCTTCTCTCTTATTCCTTCTTTCCTTCACTGTCCTGTCTCATTTCTCTCCATCTCCCATTTCTTCTTTCCTCCATTTCTCATTCTATTATCTTTCTCATTCCTCTTTTCCCTTACGATCTGGTTTTTCTCCATCTCTTTAAATTTCCTCTTTTCCTCTGTTTCATTCTTTTTCCTCATATCTCCATCTACTGTCTCATTCTCCTTCATTTCTCATTCCTCTTTTCTTTCGCCTCATTCTGTTATGTCTCTCATATCTGCTTTATTTTATCTCTCATCCAGCCTCCTTTTCTTCTACTGGCCCAACCGAATGTCTTTTGTTCTAATTTCTTTCTGTTTTTCACTAGTTTCCTTTATTTTTATTTTCCACCACTACACACTTGTCTCTATTATTCCTTTTGCCACACATTCATTCATCCCACTGTATTCCTTTTCACTACACTTCTCATACTCTTCCTTCGCTTCTCCCTTCATTCGCTCTACCTGTTCTCCTATCCCCACCAAATCCTCACCTTTTCTGCCTATGACGTACTATTTTTATTTCTCCCGTCATACTTCCATTCAATCCACTAACTTTCTCTTCACTACACCAGTCATATACTTCTTTCTCGTCTCTCATATAACTCGCTCCATCTGTCCCTTACGCCCCAGTCCTCCACCTATTCTGCCCACGACCTTCCCGTCACCTGCAATCACCTGCCTCCTCACCCCCACCTAACCTTCCTATTTCCCCTCACAACCAATCTCTTGACCCACATCCTCAGGCGCTTCCTTCCCCTTCCTTACCTCCCTTTCTCATTTTCCTTCTTCCCTTTGCCCTGTGCACCTGCTCAAACCTCCCGGCCTTACCTACCTCCTCCTCCTCCTCTTCCTCCTTCTTATTCTACTCCTCTTCCTCCCTCCTCCTCCTCCTCTTCCTTCTCCTCGTGCCTCAAGGTCTGAAATGTCTTCGCTGCCATGGTGACGGTCAGAATTTCTTTGTCTCTGCAACCCCCATAACAGCTTGGAGGAGGAGGAGGGGGAGAGGGAAGAGGAGGGAGGAAGGAGGAAGGAGAGGGGATGTAAGAGGGGTGGAGGGAGACACAGGTGGTCACGTTTGAAAGGGTGTGGAGGAAACTTGGAGAGTATACAAGAGAGGAAGAGAAGGAGGGAGGGAGGGACCGAGTGGGAGGAAGGAGGGAGGGAGGGAGGGGAAAAAAGAGTTAAGGGTCACATCCCCGGAGGTAAAGAGGCTAAACAGAAAACGGAAACTTTGCAGCGTGTATACAGCGGCGATAAGCCAAAAATTATAGTACTTAAGAGGCGAGACTGGCGGGGAAGAGGAAAAGGGAGAGAGAAAAACACCTTGCGCTAGGATTTTCAGGGTGTGCATCCGGGGGGGGGAGAGGGAGGGAGGGGGAGAGAGAATAGAAGAAAATAAAGAAAAAAAAGAATGCAAAAAAAGAAAAAGAAAAGAAAAGGAAAGAAAAGGAAAGAAAAATAAAATAAAAATAAAATAAAATAAATGAAAAGACAGAAAGAGACAGGAAAAGACAGGAAAAGACAGGAAAAAAGAAGAAAAAAGAAGAGAACAAGAGAGAAGACGAAAGCGAGAGAGAGAGAGAGAGAGAGAGAGAGAGAGAGAGAGAGAGAGAGAGAGAGAGAGAGAGACTTTTCTCATAATTGCGACTCTTAGCACCAAAGTCATTCTGGAAATTGCTATTTTTTGAGGTTATGCATACAAAACATTTGAGTAAAGTGAGAGGAAAAAGGACCTAAAAGATAAAAACGAGGAAAGAAAATAGGAAAGAGGAGGAGTGAGATGTTGGCCAGGAAGAGAAGAGAGTGAGGAGGAGGGAAAAGGGAGAGGACGAGAAAGAGAAAAGGGAAGATAAACAAGAATACGTGTAAGGAAACTAGAAGAGACCTGCCCGCTTACACTTGACAGATACTGAGTTTCACCAACCCTTTGCCCGTCTATAAAACTAACTTCCATTTCAAATTTTTAATCGTATTTGCATCAACAACATATTTCCTTACTATAAGTCACTCATCTACTACTCTATTCATTAACCAGTGTTTACCTATCGCTTCCAGAACATAAATTTATCCAATCATCCCCATGGCTGCGTGCCCAGCCCCCAGTTTTCAGTTTAAATACACTAACTATACCACCCCCAACAATCCCCTTAACCTGTATAAAACCTTAAATGTAATTTGGGGAGGCGGTGGCTGAGTGGTTAGCGTGCCGGTCCCGCGTCCTGGATGATGTGGATTCGAATCCGCCGCTACCACTTGGGATTTTTCAGTCACCGCCGAGTGGCCTAAGACTGCTCACATGCTGTCCTGCAGACCACCCGTCAATCCGTACTCAAGAGGAACTGCCCAAGGGGAATCAAGAATGAGCTCCGGAGGGCAGCTTGAGCCAAGAATAGATGGCACCACTATAAACACTTGCCTGCGCCATGACGAGTTCAGGCCGACCACCAGGCCCAAACAAGAAAGCCTACCGGCGCTACAGGCAGGCCGTAAAAAATAAAGGATAAATCACCTTGCAGGCTTTGTTTTCCCATGCAATGAAAGTAAGCCTCTTTAGTAATGTGCACGCTAAGTTGCAAAGTCGTTGCATCCTTTTGTTCAACCTTCCCTATACAAAATCGAGGGAATCTATATCCATTCCATAATAATGGAACCAAAATTGAACACCGTAATCAAGGCGGGGCCAAACCAGTGCCAGATTCAATTTAAGGATAACTTCTGGGCTCCGGTTATTAACGTTTTTAAAAGTAAAACTTAAGACTATTAGCGCGTTTCCAGGCCATAATAGAGATTCCTGGGCCGGAGAATGAACCCTACACGCACACCCAAATCCCCTCCCCAGCTGAAGTGTATTGTTCCAAGAGTTGGTCCTTAGGCGGCTATTTTTTTCAACACCGACGACGCTGCATTGGTCGATTTTGAACTGCATCATCCATTTATTGGACCACTTATACAGTTTCTTTAGTTCCTCCTGTAATACCTTAACGTTGTCGTCTGATCTTATTAGCAGTCCTCTTTCAATGTGATTAGAAAACTTGCTAACGTCACTGGCTATACCGCCGTCAAAATTGTTGATGCAAATAATGCAGCAACGGACCCAAGACTGAACCCTGCGGGACGCCACTATAGTGACGAGAGGCCAACCTGATGTGTCGCGTTTACTTGGACTCTGCGTCCTGTCTCAGAGTCACATGATGATCCACCTCAAAAATTAACTTTTCATCCCATTTGATTTAGTTTATTAAAAATATATTGGCGAGACACCAAGTTGAATGCCTTACTGACGTCGAGATATATAATATTACAGTTTTCGTCATTATCTGCAGCTTCGTACACCTTTCAATAAGAGGACAGAAGATTAGTAAGACACGATTTACCCTTAATGAACCATGATGGGAGCCATTAATCGGATTATCTTTGTCTAGGCGATCACGAAAATCTCTATCAATAACATATTTGAATAGGGAATAGTGGAATGAATAGAAGGAGAAAAAGATGAGAGGAGGAATGCAAGGTGAAGGAGGGATGAAGGAATAAAGAGAAAAGAAAAAAAATTAACTTAGTTTACGTGACTCCAGGGAGGAAAAAGAGAAAGTGAGGAGAGGCAGAGTGTGGAAAAGTTAATTGCTGGGAAGGAGGAGGACGAGGAGGACGAGGAGGAAGAGGGCAAGGACGAGAACGAGGAAGAGGAAGAAGTGGAGGACGAGGGCGAAGAGGAGGAGAGGCTCGTGAAAAAGAAAGAGGAGATAGAAGAGGAAGATGGAAGTGATCAGGAAGGGAAAATAAAAGCAGGAAGAGGGGAGAGGGAGAGAGAGAGAGAGAGAGAGAGAGAGAGAGAGAGAGAGAGAGAGAGAGAGAGAGAGAGAGAGAGAGAGAGACCGTCAGAGCTAAATTTGGAAACGATAAAAGGTCAAAAGAAAAGGAAAAAAAGAAAAGAAGAGAGAGGAGGAGGAGGAGGAGGAGGAGGAGGAGGAGATGAAAGAGAATAAGTATAAGCCAATCTCATTCTTCATCCACGATTTGCTTGACTTTATTGTTTTGACGCAAATATATTAAGACAACGAAGAAGGGAGAGGGAAGAGAAGGAGAGAAGGCAGGAGAGAGGAGAGAATGGAAAGAGGAAACTCGAGTAATAAGGAGATGACTGGAGGAAAGAGGAAACAAGGCAAGAGGGGAGGAAAGAAATGTATGAGAGAGAGAGAGAGAGAGAGAGAGAGAGAGAGAGAGAGAGAGAGAGAGAGAGAGAGAGAGAGAGAGAGAGAGAGAGAGAGATGAACGAACAGGTGGGGCATAAGAGACACAGACAAATAGAAAATAAAATAAAGGGAATAATAAATAAAACAGAATAAGAAGAAGCATGAGAAACAAATTTAAGAACAAAGCGACGGAAAGGCCGCAACAAATTAAAAAAACAAGAGAAAGATAAAAGAAAGTAAAATTAAAGATGAAAGAAGGAATCAAAGTAAAAATATGATTAATGAGAAATACACAAAGGGAGAGGGAGAAAAAGAAGTTGGGAATCAATGAATATCGTGAGACAAGACAAGTTAAAGAAAATAAGAATAAGGAAAAAATAAATTAGCGAGTAAAGAGAAAAAAGAAAAGGAGAAGGAATAAGAGAGAAAAAACGAGGAAGTGAAAGAAAGAAGGAAGAAAAGGAGAAAGAAGAAAAGAGAGAAGACGAATAAGTAAATGATAAAAAAAGAAAAATGGTAGAAAAGACAGTAAACGAGAAAGCGAATGAAGGAAAGAAAGAAAAGGAGAAAGAAGAAAAGACAGAAAACGAGGAAGCGAAAGAAGGAAAATAATAAAGAAGGAGAGATAGAAGAGGAGGAAGAGAAAGAAGGAAAGAAAGACAGGGATAAAGAAGAAGATAGAAAAGATGAGGAAGTGAAAGAAAAAAGAAAAGGAAAAAGAAGAAGAGACAGGAAGAGGAAGTGAATGAATTAAAGAAAGGAGAAGGAAAGGAGAAAGAAGAGACAGAAGATGAGAAACTGAAAGAATTAAAGAAAGAAAAGGAAAAAGAAGAAGAGACAGAGGAAGAGGAAGTGAATAAATTAAAGAAAGGAGAAGGAAAGGAGAAAGAAGAGACAGAAGATGAGAAACTGAGAGAATTAAAAAAAGACAAGGAAAAAGAAGAAAACAGAGAAGACGAGGAATCACAAACAACCCGAGACACAAGACAAGTAATTAACCAGTCTAAAATACGTCACGTGATTACACTTAATAGGCCGCGGGAGGATTAGCAGACAGGTATTCAGGGCATCGCGGCGCTAATTAGAGGCAGGTAATGAGGCCTGGTCAAAGGTTATTATCAGGTAATTACCATCTCGCAGTATTACCTCCAGAAGGACATTTTTTCTTGCATCTCGCGAAATATTCCTTTTACTTCGATGTTTCAGAGTTTTTTTTATTGTGAAATTTTTTGGGGGGTTGTTTTGTTTTAGGAATTTGTGGTTTTAAAAGTTCTTATGTATATATTTTTTGTTTAGAAGTATTTTTTTTATTCTTGTTCATGTCTGTGTCTCATTCTGTCAGCCATCATCTCTGTCTGTATGCGTGTCTATCTATCTGTCAGTCTTTTTCTGTCTCTACCTGTCTGCATCTGACTCTGACTAACTCTTTTTCTGTGTATGCGTGTGCGCCAGACAGCCTGCCTGCCTGCCTGCCTGCCTGCCTTTCCGCCTTCCCACTTTCCCCCCCCCCCCCCTTTCTCTCTCTCTCTCTCTCTCTCTCTCTCTCTCTCTCGTAATGAGCTTGATGAGTCGACGGCTTCATCAAGTTTTCAGACAAAATCAAATATCTTTTCGAAACAAAAACAAATAGTGAGAGAACGCAACAAAGAGAGAGAGAGGGAGAGAGAGAGAGACTGGGCCATGCACTGGACGTCCGTCATGCAATGCAGCGCACACAAAACACTGGAAAAATCCCGTCCATTGTTACCCGTCAGCCGCAGATAATCTTCTTGTATTGTGGCCGAGAATTATTTCATGCCAGGAATCAGGAAATAGGTTTGCGGGTATTGCACTGCACTGTGTTGATAAATGCTTTCTGTAGTTTCTCCTGTAATATTATATGCTAGACTGTATGATTGTTTTTTCTTCGTTTTCTTTATGCGAGTTGAGATGTATTCTGCCCACTGGTCTGTTTGGATATCTCTCTCTCGGGGGTTGTTTCTCTTTGTCTGTTTGCTTGTTTGCCTGTCTGTTTTTGTCTGTTTACCTGTCTTCCTTGGTGTGTGTGTGTGTGTGTGTGTGTGTGTGTGTGTGTGTACATTCTCTCTCTCTCTCTCTCTCTCTCTCTCTCTCTCTCTCTCTCTCTCTCTCTCTCTCTCTCTCTTCTGGTCACCTTACTATAGAATGGATATCAAAATGTTAGAATCGGTGCAGAGGAGGATGACTAAGATGATTCAGGGGTTGAGAAAATTGCCATACGAGGAAAGACTCAAACAGTTAAACTTGCATTCTCTAGAAAGGCGAAGGGTGCGTGGAGACATGATCGAGGTTTATAAATGGATGAAGGGCTTTAATAAGGGAGATATTCATAAGGTTTTGTTGGTAAGAGAACCGGGTAGGACACGAAGTAATGGGTTTAAACTGGATAAATTCAGATTCAACAGGGACATAGGCAAAAATTGGTTTACTAACAGGGTGGTGGATGAGTAGAATAGGCTTAGCAGTCATGTGGTGAATGCCAATACAATTGTCACATTCAAAAATAGATTAGATAAATTCATGGACAGCGATATTAGGTGGGGTTAGATACACGGGAGCTTAGGTTCAAAGGAGCTGCCTTATACAGGCCTACCGGCCTCTTGCAGACTCCTACGTTCTTATGTTCTTATGTTCTTATTGCCTCTATGTTTTCTTTAATGTATATATTCCTTCCTTCTGTCAACTTTTCCCTTCCATGTGTCCTGCATTCCTTCCTTTATTATTTCTTTCCTTCCATCCTTGCTTCCTACTTTCCTTCCTCCATTTCCTCCCTCTTTTTTCCTCCTATATTCCTTAACATCTTCCCTTCCCTACTTTCTTCCTTTCTATCTTGCTTTCTTCCTCCCTCCATTCATTTCTACTTTCCAGCCTTCCTTCTCTCCTTCCCTACTTCCTACCTAGGGTTCATTCTCTATCCCTTCTTTCCTTTTTTTTGACAGAAAGGATATCAAATTACTTGAAAGGAAAGCGACGCGCCACGACACTAATGCCATCAGGGAGGTTTAAGAGCAATCGAAAAAAGACTCGAGCTTCTTAACTTGTTTTACCAGGAAAGAAGACGACTGAGAAGAGACGTGATTGACAGGAAGGGCGCATCATGGATTAGGGAACAAACAAAGGGTAGAGATATTTTAATGAATATTGAAAATAAGAAATTGGCTTTACCAAGTCACACACCTAACTGGTAACAGATGGCAACCAAAGTAATGGGGTCGCAACTGTAGTCAGGGCAGACAGAAGACCAGATGAAGAAATTAATTTATAATTTTTTGCCGGAGCAGGAAGAAGCACACTGACATCAGACGGAAATGCAGAGAACGCTGAGAAAGGCAATTGCCCTGGAGTGTACTAGTAACGGCTGGATATGACGATAATGATGATGAAATGTCAAGTTTCTGATCAAGTTTCATAACCTCAGTCGCTCCAAGTTTGTTTTTTCTTTCAAAATTAACACAGCTTAAAAAAAAACTGCCAACATTTCAATCAAGAAAATGCACCGTGAACATTGTCAGAAACTTTCTCAACGGAAGTCGGAGGCACTTGAAGCAAACAGTGTAGAAATAACGTAAAAACAATTGATTTATCCAACAGTCACATAGATTGTTGTTTTCTATCATTTAAGCACATGGCAATTCCTCCTAAATGTTATCTTCGATGTAAGCAATTTTTTTCACACTATCAATTAAATATTCAATAAAAAGAGGAATATACCATTGATGAGCAAGCCTTGCGTTAAGCACACGTCATCAGTCGTATAAAGAATGAAAATTTCATTTCCATCTGCCACAAATATTTTTAGGAGTTTTTCTTTCAAAAGAGATGACGTTCTTCTTTCCTCTATATTTTTTGCCCGCATTGCACAATAGGAAAGATAGGGAGGAGGTCTTTATTTATACACTATTCATAACTTCGGTAGGCTCTGCTGAGGGCCTGCCGAAGGGTCCCAGTCCGATGCTGGCGTGGGCAAATTTTACTTTAGTGGCTGTCGTGATATATTGTTCGCTTGGCACGTGCTGCTTCCCATTGCTCTACTTGACCGAAGTCGATGAAGTTCAGGGTTGATCACCACGGGAGTTGTCAGCCGCCACTTGGCGATGGTTGAAAATAGTCAGCTACTTGCATTTGGACTTGACCTCGCCACGTGTGCACGCTCACCGCTCGGCCTCCGCCTCCCTCGCCGTTTGCTGCTTTTCTATTCTTATATCTCGTAATTGTATGACTGACCTGTAGAATAGATCACATAATCTTACCAGATGGTCTCATTTTGGGCCAGAAGAGTTCCTGTTATCTGATGACTCATGATTCCGTGTTTTTTTCGTTCCCTTTTCCCATAGTTTATTTTTTCTTTCTTCTTCCGTTTTTTTCTCTTCCTTCCTTGCTGCCTCCCTTTTAACCTTATACAAATACTCGCACATTCACACCCAACTCAACCCTTTTCTTCCCTCACACCCACCGGAAGAAACTATACTGTATCTTACCTTACCTTACCTTACCTTACCTTACCTTACCTTACCTTACCTTACCTTACCTTACCTTACCTTACCTTACCTTACCTTACCTTACCTTACCTTACCTTACCTTACCTTACCTTACCTACCTTACCTTACCTTACCTTACCTTACCTTACCTTACCTTTGCAACTCTTTACCTTAAATCTCGCCACATTCCTCTTTCCTTCCAGCACCACGCATACCAGCTGTCCTCCCCGCCACCCCTGCACCACCCCACCCAACTCCACCCACCTTACCTCGCCCCGCCCCGCCCCGCCCCGACCTTCTGGCACATTTTAATAATTTCGTTCCCGGCGTTGCAGCAAGACCCGAGGGAGAATAGCACTTCTTGTATTTTAGCGGAAGGCAATCTGCATAACTCTGGTGTTAGTAGCGCGCCCCGATTCCAGCAGGGCCTCTTAAAACAGTTTGGTCCCCCCTCCTACCGGCCAGAAAAGAAATCGGCACTTCACCCCCGTTTTCCTTCTCTCCTTCGCGCTGGCTTTCTCTCTCTCTCTCTCTCTCTCTCTCTCTCTCTCTCTCTCTCTCTCTCTCTCTCTCTCTCTCTCTCTCTCTCTCTCTCTCTCTCTCTCAATAGAAAATGGTTTGACGTCTGTCCTGGCTCTCTATTTCCTCAGTTTTGTCCGGGTGCTATTTTTTTTCTCTCTCTCTTACTTTTCTCTCTACAAAAAAATGTCGTGTGTGTGTGTGTGTGTGTGTGTGTGTGTATGTGTGTGTGTGTGTGTGTGTGTGTGTGTGTGGCTACGTGAAACTGTTTTTGTTTTACTCTTTGATCTCTGCATGTTGTTGCTGTTGTTGTTATTGTTGTTGTTGTTGTTGTTGTTGTTGTTTTCTGTCGTTGTCGTCGTGAGAGAGAGAGAGAGAGAGAGAGAGAGAGAGAGAGAGAGAGAGAGAGAGAGAGAGAGAGAGAGAGAGAGAGAGAGAGAGTTCGCCCATACACATTCCTCCATGCACACCAGTAAACAGCGCACAGGAATGAGAATGAATGTGTATGGAATGTTGATGGCCTATGAGAGAAAGGTTCCCGCGAAGAATGTTAATGACGAACGAACACGATTAGGAAAGAGAACCAACGAACCAGCGAATGAATGGCCAGAAAAACGGATAATTATAAAAATAGTAATAAAGAAAACCAGCAAAGTGAACGAATACTTATAGGAACCAGAGAGGGAGTGATTATAGGAACAGTAATACAGAAAACCAGAAAATACAAAACCAGAAAAAAAAACAAAGAAAAAGCAGAAAGAAAAAGCAGAAAGAAAAAGCAGAAAGAAAAAGCAGAAAGAAAAAGCAGAAAGAAAAAGCAGAAAGAAAAAGCAGAGAACCAGAAAAAAACAAAGAAAAAACAGAAAAAGCAGAAAAAAACAAAGAAAAAACAAAGAAAAAGCAGAAAACCAGAAAAAGAGAAAGAAAAAACAAAGAAAAATCAGAAAGAACCAGAAAAAGAGAAAGAAAAAACAAAAAAAAAAGCAGAATGAACCAGAAAAAAACAAAAGCATAAAGAACCAGAAATAACAGAAAATACAGAAAAAAACAGGAAAAAAAAAAGATACAAAGAAAATACAGTAATACAGAAAACCAGAAAAGTACGTGTATAAAACTTCTCCGATCTTGCGAGGTCAGTTGAGCGTGGACTAAAGTAGGTATTATATTTTCCTTCTCGGGCTGCAATATTTTCCCTCCAGTCCGTTTTCTCTGTCCTACCTTTATCCCCTTTTCCTTCCACACTCTCCCCTTTTTTTTCCCTTTCGACAAACCGCCACCTTTTCTGTTTCCCTTTCTTTTTCCTACTTCTATTTTTCCTCCACTCCTGCTGCCTCTCCCAACCTTTTTTTTATTCAATTCCATGTTCTTTTTCCTTTTTCCTTCCCTGCTTCCCCATCTTTATTTTATTTTTACATCCCACCTCCTCTCCTGTTCTTCTGTCCTTTCTCTGTTTCCCTTTATTCCTTCATTCATTTTTGCTTTCGTTTCTTCCTTCCCTTTCTCTCTTTCTTTTACCTATTCATCCCATCTTCCCGCTCCTCTGTCTATCCTTTTTCCCTTTCTTCGTTCACCTATTGCTGCTTCACTTTCTGTTTGTTTTCGCCTTCCACTCTATTTTCTTTCTCTATTATATCCTGCTTCTCTTTCCTCCCTTCCCGTTTTATTTTTTCTCTCCACCCAACTTCCTCTTTCGTTCCTGTCCTTTTTCCTGCTTCCCTTTTTCCTCAACTCGTCCCCTACGTCTCTCCCATCAGTTCTCCTTTCTTTCCTTCCATTCCTTCCCTTACTTCCCTCCCTTTGACTCAATTCCTTTCTCCTCTTTTACTGCGCCTCTACCTTTACCATTTCCTCTCCTTATTATCCAGCGCTCTTGTTCCTCTTTCCTTCACACACATACACAAGCTCTTCTCTCTCCCTTCCTTTCCCTTAACCCACCCAACTCTTTGCTCCCACCTCCAAATGCCTCCCTTCTTCTTACGCATCCTATCCACCCCTAATCAACCCTCCCGAAACCAACCCAACCCATTACCGAACCCCTTACTTCTCCCTACCCCTCCTCCACCCTCCATGTACTGACCCTTCCACCCCTTCCCCTCCTCACCCACTACCACTTCCTTTCCTTCCAAAACACCCAGAAAATGTGAGTTTATTACATTGAAACCCTCGATAAACCGTTTTACAGCCTGGTTTACTAAGGCCCGTTTGGCCCTACTCACGGAAGAGGTGGAGGGGAGGGTCAGGGTAGGAGGGCAGGGCAGGGAGGAAGGGTAAGGAAGGGAGTCGCGAAGGAAATGAGGTGGGGAAAGAGGGTGAGGTAGTTTTAAGGATAGAAAGGAATGAGAGGAATTAGGAAGGAGGGCAAGAGTGCAGGGAGAAAGAAGGTTGTTAAAGTGAAAAGGGGAGAAGGAAGAAGTGACAGGAAGGAATGTAGAAGAGAGAATATAAAGATGGAAGAGATAATAAATGGAATAGCAAGAACGGAAGGGAGAAAATAATAAGGAGATATAAAAAAAATATAAGATGAAATATATAGGAAAAAGAAGAGGAGAGAGGTAAAAAAAGGAAGGACGGTGAAAGAAAAAAAATGGACGAGGTAAATAGAAAAAGAATTAAGATGGAGTAGTTAATAAATGGAGAAACAAGAACGAGAAGGCGGGATAAAATAAGAAGAAAGATAAAAATAAGAAAGATAAAATAAAATTGGAAAAAAAGAGGACAGAGGTAAAAAGGAAGGTTAAAGAAAAAATGGAAGAACTGATGATAGAAAAAATAGAGAAACTAAAGGAAAGTGAAGGAGAAAAAAAAATGGAAAAAGAAGGGCATGTTGAATTAAAAAGTAAGAAAAAAGTAAAAACAAACAAAAAAAAAGCAAGGATCAGAAAGGTTGGAAGAGAAAGAAGGATTAAAGAAAAGCAGAAGTGCGTGAAAGGATATTAACTCCGGAGAACTGGAAGAATACGAAATAAGAGTGAAAATGCGAATAAAACCAGAGGAGAAATGAGTGAAGGAAAGGATAAAACAGAGGAAGGAGGCAGGAGGCTGGGAATTTAAAGGAGGGGAAGAGAAAGGGTGGAGGAAGTCGACAGAAAGAGAAAGAGGAAGAACTAAACACTGAAACGGCTCTTGTAAAATTGAGAACGACAGCTTGCCCGAAAAAAAAGGAGCGTTGGGGGAGGTTACGAATAAGAAGGATTTGAAGTGAAGAAGAAAAAGAAGGGGAAGGAGAGAAAAATGGCCGATCGAAAAAGAGATTGGAAAAGAACGAATATTGGAAATAGAAAAAAAGAAAAAAGAGGGAATTGAGTGAAAAGAAATCGGGAAACGGGAGCAGAATTGGAAGGTGCAGGGAACAGGCGGAGCAAAGGGACGGAAAATGAAAGGAAAAGAAAGAAAGAAAGAAAGAAGGAAAGAAGGAGAGAGAGAGAGAGAGAGAGAGAGAGAGAGAGAGAGAGAGAGAGAGAGAGAGAGAGAGAGAGAGAGAGAGAGAG
>NC_066509.1:9075429-9090429 GCF_024679095.1 Eriocheir sinensis | reverse complement strand
GAGAGAGAGAGAGAGAGAGAGAGAGAGAGAGAGAGAGAGAGAGAGAGAGAGAGAGAGAGAGAGAGAGAGAGAGAGAGAGAGAGAGAGAGAGAGAGAGAGACCCCCACTGATATCCATGGAGTGATAGTGGAGAGAAAGTGAAAAAGGAGAGGGAAAGGTAATGGAGTATCTGAGGAAAAGAGAGTGAGGAAGCTAATGCTCTCTCTCTCCGAAATTTCACACATGTACTTGTAGTCCTCGAAATGAAGGAAAATAATGTTTATGTGAAGCCTCTCATTAAATTGTCAGTTCACAGATTAGACACTTTAAATTCACACACACACACACACACACACACACACACACACACACCACACCACACCACACACACACGAGCATTCAGATAGAGTCACGAACAAACATCTTTTTTTCCTTTTCTCTTTTTAATCCCTCCCAGTGTAGAAAAATAATGGAAAAAGGAAAAAACTCTTAATAATTGTAAACTTTATGTAGGTGGTCCATCGTAATTTATAGATAAGACACCCATAAAAAAATGAAGTGCAATGAAAACGTGATGAGGCGATTTTCAAAGTATTATAAAAGAAAACAGCTTTTTTTATGGGATCCTTCTCTAAAATTTATATACAAGCCCGGAAGAGAGAAACTAAAAACAATCAAATACCCGAAACTAAAATTGCATTCTACTTTCATGAACGGATTTCAGTTGAATTGAAAAACGTTCGTCCAGGAAATGAAAAACGGTGAATCTGTTTAATAATGGAAATAAAACACACAATTGCTGCTGAAATCTGCATCGCTGATCATAATGACGGAACAGAGAGAGAGAGAGAGAGAGAGAGAGAGAGAGAGAGAGAGAGAGAGAGAGAGAGAGAGAGAGAGAGAGAGAGAGAGAGAGAGAGAGAGAGAGAGAGAGAGAGAGAGAGAGAGAGAGAGAGAGAGAGAGAGAGAGAGAGAGAGAGAGAGAGAGAGAGAGAGAGAGAGAGAGAGAGAGAGAGAGAGAGAGAGAGAGAGAGAGAGAGAGAGAGAGAGAGAGAGAGAGAGAGAGAGAGAGAGAGAGAGAGAGAGAGAGAGAGAGAGAGAGAGAGAGAGAGAGAGAGAGAGAGAGAGAGAGAGAGAGAGAGAGAGAGAGAGAGAGAGAGAGAGAGAGAGAGAGAGAGAGAGAGAGAGAGAGAGAGAGAGAGAGAGAGAGAGAGAGAGAGAGAGAGAGAGAGAGAGAGAGAGAGAGAGAGAGAGAGAGAGAGAGAGAGAGAGAGAGAGAGAGAGAGAGAGAGAGAGAGAGAGAGAGAGAGAGAGAGAGAGACTTCACCGGTAATGGAATGTACAAGTTGACCGGCAGAATGTGTTAGCGTCTCTCTCTCTCTCTCTCTCTCTCTCTCTCTCTCTCTCCTGAATTTTTCTCCTTTCTCTTCCACTTTCCTTGTTTTTCACTCCTTTCCTCCCTCTTTATTTACCATTACCTTTATTTATCTCATTGTTTTCTTGTCTAGCATCGTTCTCTTTCCTTTCCTCCTCTTCCTCCTCCTCCTCCTCCTTTTTTTTTCTTTTTACAACTAAGGAGACAGCTCAAGGGCACACAAAAAATAAAACAATAATAAAAAATAGCCCGCTACTCGCTGCTCCCAAAAAAGAATCACAAGATTTTGCCTTATTTAGCATTACTCTTATTTATCTTACTATTTTCTTATTTCTTTCTTATTTTACATCTTTCTCTTTCCTCCTCCTCCTCTCCCAGCTCCTCTTCCTCCTCCTCCTCCTCCTCTTCCTCCTCCGTAACAGGCCACCTTTGCAAGACAGGAGGAATAAACGTGAACTATAAAACTAATAGAATGTTACAATTTACATCCATGAGCGTTACTCGGGCGCGCCAAACACACTCTGCACCTCCACGCTACCTGGGAATATACGGCTCTGTGAGTGTGTGTGTGTGTGTGTGTGTGTGTGTGTGTGTGTGTGTGTGTGTGTGTGTGTGTGTGTGTGTGTGTGTGTGTGTGTGTGTGTGTGTGTGTTTCGTTCCTTGGGTGTGATGGTGTTATGTGAGGTTTGGTGTTGATGTTTTTGTTATTGTGTTGAGTGATGTTGAATTTTGATCGGTGAATATTGTTTCATTCTGTTAATTCGCTTCCTGTTTTTGTTTTTGTGTTGTTGTTGGTGTTGTTTCGTATTGTTCATTTTGTGTTTCGTGTCGTGTTTTTTTGTTTTGTTTTTGTGTTTTCTGGCGTTAATGTTGTTTCATGGTGTTAATTCTGATTTGTTCTTTTTTTCTGCTGATTATGCTGTTTCATACTGGTGTTCTGCGTCTTCTCCGAGTGCCTTGTCATGTTAAGTAATAAAGTAAGGGCGAGTAATGTCATGTATCGCATTACCATTTAGCTATTTTTATTGTTCACATTATTGAATCGTCCTTTCCTAAGCCTAGTAGAATATTGAATAATGTAAAGATATTGGTCCGTTCTGAGGCAAGTAAGATATTCGTCTGTTCTAAGGGGCAAAGGGTATGTTCTAAGGCTAAGAATGTATGAATATATTTTTTAAAGCTAGTAAATTGTAGGTCTATTCTAAAGTTCATATAATATTGGTCTGTTCTAAAGCTAATTATTGATATTTTTTAAAGTTAGTGAAATGCTGGTCCTTTAAAATTATGGTCAACGTAGATACTGATTCATAAACATTTGTAACTAATATGTATGGAGACAAAATATAATAAAACGTCATCACACTCACATGAAAAATAAAATACGCCCTAAATGTTTTCTCTCTCTTCCATTTTCAGGTATTGGTAATGGATAGCTGTCAAGGATTTACCCAGCAGCCTTCATCCATCTTCTTCATCCCTCCTCCCTCCCTGCCCTCCTCTACCTTCCTGCCCTTCCCTTCGCCTCCCCTGCTCGTTCTTCTTTCCCTCGTCTTCGCGTCATCCTCAGGTAAAAGTAGAAATTGGCGTAAGAGTATTTATGTGATTCGAGTCCGCGCAGACTTTGCTAATTTGTCTTTTGGGGGAGCGAAGTATTGAGTGTCAAGGAGAAAGGGGACGAGTTAAAGAGAGAGAGAGAGAGAGAGAGAGAGAGAGAGAGAGAGAGAGAGAGAGAGAGAGAGAGAGAGAGAGAGAGAGAGAGAAGAGAGAAGAGAGAAGACAGAGAAGAGAGAGATCCATTCATCCATGTATCTGTCCTTCCTTTCATTCATCCTGCAATCCATTTCTTCAGTCGTCCATCCACTTTATCATCCAGCCATCCAGTTATACATAGATAGATAAATACATACATACATACACAAGGAAGGGTAACTGTGCATAATTCAGCGTATAACAAGAGCCCTGCGGTGGGAGTCAGACATAGATTCAGGTACATAAATAAAACAGGTGACGGAGAGAGGCGGGATATGTAGATAAGATATACAAGTTGGTTTAGTTTAATCCGTAGTGTAACGTTTTGTGCGAGGAAGAGCAGGCCGTGAGAGAGAGAGAGAGAGAGAGAGAGAGAGAGAGAGAGAGAGAGAGAGAGAGAGAGAGAGAGAGAGAGAGAGAGAGAGAGAGAGAGAGAGAGAGAGAGAGAGAGAGAGAGAGAGAGAGAGAGAGAGAGAGAGAGAGAGAGAGAGAGAGAGAGAGAGAGAGAGAGAGAGAGAGAGAGAGAGAGAGAGTAATAAGTACTTTCAAACTCAGATATTCGTACAAGTCAGCCATTTCTTCTCTTCCTCTTTCTCTGTAAGTTGATAAAGGTTGACAGATTAATATGTATTTGAAGGTTTTCCTGTAATTTTAAGTTAATTTGCAATATATTATTCCTTTTTAGTACAACATATTTTCAGGGAATATTCTCCGGCTTTACAATTGTGTAGCTATATCTGAATAGAGATGTGGGTTTCAGTGCAACCTGCTGTATTTGAATTGACCGAGTATTGGTATAGTTGTATTTCGTGCTCTCTGCGCTGTATTTCTCGGTTAAATGTCACAGAAGCCGCGGCGTTACGTTAAACAGTAGTGGGATTATGATGTGGCGCTGCGTGTGTTTTATGTGTTGTCTTGTGTTTGTATTAAATGCGCTGCGATTCTGTGGACGGAAGATTGTGTGTGTTGGGAGGGGGCGTGGGTGGGGAGCTCCGATCTCCGTCCACGGGCTTAATGCAATCAGGTTAAAAATTCGTGTAAATATGGTACTGGGTTTCATTTCAGGGAGCGTAATCAAAAGAGGTTCTAAAGTCCTCAGTCTATTTAGCTTTAGTTACATTTCATCTCGATTATGCTGTTCAGTTCTGGTATTCTTGCTATAGAGTGGACATCAAGATGCTAGAAATTATTCACTGGCCGAGAATCTTGTCATATAAGGATAGGTGAACATTTAAATTTACATGCTCCAGAAGAGCGAAGGGTTTTGGAGGGAAGGGAATCAGGTATGATATATAGTTATGGGTTTAGCTGCATAAGCTCACGTTTTATTTAACAAAGGCAGACAAAAAAGTGGTTTACCAGTAGTGGTGGATGAATAGAACAGGCTTGGAAGTCATGTGGTGAGTGCCAATGCGATAGATACGTTCAAGAAAAGGTTAAATAAATTCATGGATGGTGAAGTAAGGTGGGGTTAGGTTTACTGGAGCGGCTTTGTGTGAGCTTGCCGACCGCTTGCAGACTCACCAGGTTTTTGTTCTTATCTTTGTTTTGTTTTATGTTTGTTATTTGTTTTCATGTTTGTTGTATCGTTATCATTCTCTCTCTCTCTCTCTCTCTCTCTCTCTCTCACACACACACACACACACACACACACACACACACACACACACACACACACACACACACACACACACACACACACCTGGTGGTTCCTCGTGGCGGCGGTGTGGCTGTAAATATTTGAGTGGCGGTGCCGGAGGCGAGTCAGGCAGCGTCTTGTGCGGTGAATGGCTGAAGGGCACCATCACTTATGAAGGGCGGGGGGCGGCGGCTCCACGGAATGCTGGAGGAGGCTTCTGGGAGGGCTGACGAAGGCTGGAAGAAGGCGGGGAAGGTTGCTGAGATGAAGGCAAGAAAGGCTGACGAAGGGAGGAAGGAAATGAGGAAAGGGGAAGGGTGCTGAGATGAAGGTAAGAAAGGCTGACGAAGGGAGGAAGGAAATGAGGAAAGGGAAAGGGTGCTGAGATGAAGGTAAGAAAGGCTGACGAAGATAGGAGGGAAATGGGGAAATGGGAAGGGTGCTGAGAGGAAGGTAGGGAGGGGTGACGAAGGGAGGGAGGAGGCGGGGAAGGGTGCTGAGAGGAAGGTAGGGGGGAGGCTGACGAAAGGAGGAAGGAAATGGGGAAAGGGGAAGGGTGCTGAGAGGAAGGTAGGGAGGGGGGCTGACGAAGAGAGGAAGAAGGCGTGTTTGAGGAGGAAGAGTGCTGAGTCGAAGGTGGGTATAACGAATAAACGCGAGAAGGAGTGAGTAAGGCTGCGAGAAAGGTTGCTGAGCGGAAGGTAGCGGGTGCTGACAATGGCGAGAAGTAGCGAATAAAAATACTGTTTAGAAATTGGAAAATACTAAAGGAAAGGTGAAGGAGGGGGGAGTAGTCAGTAAAGATGCTGGGGAGGACAGGGAAGGAAAAAAGGGATAAGGGAGAGGCGAAAGAGTGCGTGAGTTTGTTTGGGAAGAGAAGAATAATGTTGAAATAGATTTATGGAAAGCTTGGTAAGGGTTCTATAGTGTTCTGTAAAGCTTAAGGATGTTGTGCTACCAGGCTGAGATGAGGCAAGGAAAGTAGGTTCGGGATGCTGAGAGATAAATAGGATGCTGCTGGGATAGTATTGGGCTCTGGTGGAAGGAGGTCAAAGGAAGACTTGTAAAGAATAAGTGTAAGGTGCTGATGGCAAATGTAGGGAACTGGAAGGTCAAGCGGAGGCTAGTAAAGAATGATAAGGGTGCTGGGGGCTGGGTAAAGGTAAGGCTGAATATTGCTGTGGCTGAGGAGAGTGAAGGAGAAAGGTATCGGTGCTGAGATCCAAGTTTTATTCTATATGGTATTTCACTTTTTTTTTTACAGCAGAGGAGAGGGCGTAAAAAAAAAGAACAATAATGAAAAAAAAGCCCGCTACTTAGAAAAAAGCCCGCTACTTAATTTACTAACTTTACTCTTAGTCCTTACCAATTCAGTCTTTATTCATTTTCATTTATCTCATTTATATCAATACATCTTTAATTTGGTTTCTGCCTGTTAATCTTAATCCTCCTTGGTCCTATACTTTAGTCTATATCTTTTCATTTCAGTGCTGAGTTCTAGGTAGGAGTGAGTTGGAGTAAGAGTGAGTTGCATAGCTAAGTTGAGGGGAAGCTTGTTAAGAAGGGAAACGTTACTATATAAGAGGGAAGTAAGGCTGGAGGGAGGATGGAGTAAAGTTGTGGAAAGACTGCTGAGAGGGAAATATGCGTTCTGTGCTCCGTGAGGCTAAATATTGTCAGGGGACGGAGGGTAGGCGAGTGAATGTGTTCAGAATACTAAGAGAACCGACACCTAAACTTACATGTTAGAGCTAAATCGTGCATCTGTCAAGAGGTGAAGTGGAATCTGCAACACGCGAATCTTTGTCCGTGTATACATCTGCCTCCTTTGTGTGCATGTAAGTATGTATGTATATCGGTCTAAGTCTGCGAATGTTCACCTCAAAGTCTATCCCTGTCTTTCTGTCCGTCTCATTCATCTCGCAGTCTGTCTGTCTCCTCCGTCCGTCTGTATGCTTGACATGTATATTTACTTTTTCATGCCGCCCCAAGGATCGCCACGCTGAGGGTGACACTGCGGGTCGTGGATATTGTATGATCGCGGAGCGCACACATTGAAGCCTCCCACAGCATTTTCCTCGAAGCTGTGATAGGCTTAATCTGTGGCCGAGAGGGGGAGAGAGAGATGGAGGAAGGGAGAGAGATGGAGGAAGGGAGAGAGATAGAGGAAGGGAGAGAGAGAGAGAGAGAGAGAGAGAGAGAGAGAGAGAGAGAGAGAGAGAGAGAGAGAGAGAGAGAGAGAGAGAGAGAGAGAGAGAGAGATAGAGAGAGAGAGAGACAGAGAGAGAGAGAGAGAGAGAGAGAGAGAGAGAGAGAGAGAGAGAGAGAGAGAGAGAGAGAGAGAGAGAGAGAGAGAGAGAGAGAGAGAGAGAGAGAGAGAGAGAGAGAGAGAGAGAGAGAGAGAGAGAGAGAGAGAGAGAGAGAGAGAGAGAGAGAGAGAGAGAGAGAGAGAGAGAGAGAGAAAACGGCGCCCCAAATGTTTAATAGGTAATCATCGGTATCAGATATAAAAACAAAAACAAAATATCAAAGAGGACGAAAATAACATAGAATTCAGTATTATTACAACCAAAGACTTATATATTTTCTCTTATCAAATGTGAAAAAACTTCGTGATAAGGAGGGATAGAAAGGAAGATTATGAGAATGTCTTTACACTGAATATGTCGCCCAATCATTTTATCGCAGTTTAGGTCCAAAAATGACAGAGAACGTGAGATTTTTTTATGCGTCTGTGTCATTCATTCTGCCTGTTCCTGCATGGTTACTTTTGTACAGCCACGTGTTTGTTTTCTTACTTTTATTTTCCTCCCTTTCATCTTCGATTTCTTTGTCTTTTTTTTTTATCAAAGGGAAGATAAAAGGTAAACCGTGAAGTATACTCATGTTTTTTTTTTTTTTTACTTTTATTTCTCTCCTCTTCGTTTTTTTTTCAGAGGGAAGATAAAAGATTAACCGTGAAGTATACCCATGTTTATTTTTTTTACTAACCTTTATTTCTCTCGTCTTCTTCGTTTTCCTTGTCTGTTTTTTTATATATTTTTTTTTTATCACTGGGAAAATAAAAGATTAACCCTGAAGTATATCCATGTTTTTTTTTTACTTACTTTTATTTCTCTCCTCTTCTTCGTTGTCTCTTATGTCTTATTTTTTATATTTTTGATCAGAGGGAAGATAAAAAGCTAAGCAAACAGTCTTGATAAGGAAACAACGAAGATAAAAGCTAAACAAACAGTCTTGATAAGGAAACAACTAAGAAAAAAGCTAAACAAATAGTCTAGATAAGGAAACAACAAAGAAAAAAGCTAAACAAACAGTCTTGATAAGGAAACAACAAAGATAAAAGCTGAACAAACAGTCTTGATAAGGAAACAACAAAGATAAAAGCTGAACAAACAGTCTTGATAAGGAAACAATAAACAAACACGGGCGACAGCGATACATGATAGGTTTGTTACGTGTGTCCGTTGCGTCGGTGTGCGGTAACGTGTCTTAATGAAGGGTTGACGAGGGCCCTTCAGCTTCGGCGGGTGGACGAAAAATGATGGAATTCAGCATAGGAAAGGCTCGTCTGTCTATCTGTCTGTCTGTCTGTCTGTCTGTCTGTCTCTCTCTCTCTCTCTCTCTCTCTCTCTCTCTCTCTCATACCCTCGCCTTACCTTCGCCTTACCTTACCTTACCTTACCTAACCTTACCTTACCTTACCTTACCTTATCCTAGCCTTGCCTTGCCTTACCTCCCTTAACTCCCCTTACATTACCTTACCTCCTCTCACCTTACCTCGCCGTTACCACTGACCTCTTTCTTCTTACTTTTCATTTTCTTCGCGTTCGTTTTCTTCATATTCTTCGCTTTTTTTCATAGTTTTTCGTTTCCTTCCCTCGGCGACGATGAAAAAGAAATGAGGCGACAAGAAGAGAGCTGTTAGAAATGCATGGAGTAAAAAAGATAAAAATAAAAAGCTCTATATCATGACACTGGTTGGAGAGACTAACGAGGTATGCATGATGTAAGTTGTTCTCTCAGGCTGAAGCTGTGAAGATTTATGAGAGAATCGAGGACGGAGCAGAGAAAAATTGAAATAGATTATGGATGAAGTAATAGTTAATGAGGGCGAAGCTTGGATGAAGATTGAGGACAAGGAGAAAACGATAACGATGCAAGATATAACTTTGTAATCGAAACATGAGAAAGGAGGACAAAGAGAAAGTAATAACGTGATGCAAGATGTAACTTTGCAATTTACACCAAACTGCAAAGAGGCATGAAAGCACCGTTGCCAGATTGTCGTACTCAGAGCATAGTATTTACCGGTTTCTGGCGCCTAGCTATTGCCAAGAAACATCAGGAATTAACTACTTTAACGATAATTATAAGTGAATCTCCTTATTGGGGTCCACGAGACAGTTTTTGGATCGGAAGTTGGTAAATATAAGAGGCTGAGTAAGACAATATGGTAACGTTGCATGAAAGAGAAAGAAGAAATAGAGATAGATAAAAGTAGAAAAGAATGAACCTGAAAAAAGGAGGACGAAAAGAAAATAGTGAAAAAAGAACCAGGATGTAACTTTATTTTCGACACAAAATTGCAGAGGCTTGAGAGAAAAAAGATTAAAGCCAGAGAAATAAGTGTAAAAAAAAAAAAAAATAGACTTGGCTGAAAGAAAATGCCAAACAGAAAAGTGAAGGATTCGGAAGCAGAAACAAAACCGAAGGTGAAGGAACAGAACGGACAATAAGCAAACAAGTATATGAAATTGAATGGAAAGAAATATGACAAAAATATAGGACCATAGAGACCAAATATAGAACGATGACCCAGAAACCAGAGGAAAACTGATGATGAAGGGATGGAAATGAAAGGAATAAAACAAGAATGAAAAAAAAGACAACCGGAAAGGAATAAAGGAAAGGCAAGGCAACATACACGACGGAACTGGTGAAGGCCTCGAAGGGAGAAACTAAGCCGGAGACGGATGGATAAAAATGCGAAGAATAAAACAAAAACCGAAATAGAAAAGAATATGTCGACAGCAAAATGGCATAGGAACAGGGTCGAGCTGGATGGAGGACCGAGAGGCAGGAAGAAGTATGGAGAGGGAGTGATAAATAAGAAGAGATTGAAGCGAGAAATAACGATGGAAGTGAAAAAGAAGAGAGAAAGGCGGAACTGGAAGGAATTTGTGACTGACGGCAAGTAAAATTAGACATGAAAATTGATAGAAAGACTCGACAAGTGACATGGGAGATTTGTGTGTCAGGGATGCCGCGTCAAGCTCTGAACTGTGAGAGAAAATAAAGGTATAATCAGTTAACTCGGAAGCTCTATCAATAATTTATCAGACGCTAGATTTCAGACAACAGTAATTTTCGACCCTAATATCCTACGTTAAAGAATAAATATCGTCACCTTCGGAAAGAAACCGCCTTAGTCAGTATTTTCTACTTTATAGGAAATCAGAAAAGAACTGTCATTATCTCATTTGTCTTAAGATTTAGGCAGAAATGAAAAGGCCAATTCTATAACACTCAAACCCTGAATGACGAAGGCAACTATACAGAAATGGGCGTCACATTATGGAAATTTGATGTAGACAAAAACCTGGAAATCGCCAAAAAATGACTTAGGCAATTATTTTATGAGGGTGACGATATTTTTTTTTGCCGGAAGTGGGGGTTAAATTTTCTGCTTGCATTATTTCTGTTATTACCATTCATCCGGACTAATGAATTTTCAGACTTGTAAGATTCAAATTAATTGACCTTTACAGAAGTGTTCACGAGAATGAGGGTTAAGGAGTAAAACAATAAAATAATGAATAACGAATGAAAAATTTTGGGGCATGAAATAGAAAACTGGACGTGATGTGTGACTGGCAGCAAGAAGTTTTCGCATAATTGGGTGTGGCACAAGAAATGAGACTAGAAATTATTGTAACACGAATACTGCATAAAACCATGAAATCCATAAGAAAGAATGACCAGTACAAGCAAAATTCGCTGAACTGTAAACTCTATTTTGTTTCTTGCACTGCAGTTTTCTGACAAGTTACCTTTGATTATATTTAACTTTTTGCACTAATTTGGATTGTAGAATGTTCTGATTAGAGGAATTTATCTTAACATTCCTTTACTGTATCGCAAACTATAAATGCAGGTGACAAGGGTGTTGTGGTAGTCGTAGAAAATTAAAGAAGAAAAAGAATAACGACTGTATTCCGAGCTTGCCCTGAGGTCTCACTTGCTACCAACTCAAAAACCAACGGCACCTCAGAAAGTGCTTTTTACCTTCATTAAATTCCACTTACTTCACTTCCAATTACTTTTTATCTTAACCTGTCAGCACCATGAGATTAATAATAGAGAAAACCACGATATTGGATGTAGTCAGTAAATCCTTAAAAACGGTTCATATAAATCCCGAAAGGAATAGGAAACTGATAAACTGATATTGTTAAAGCATCTCAAGGGAATGGTGTAGGAAGGGAGAACTTGTATAATATGGCGTAGGAAGGGAGAGCTTGTCATATGGGCGTCATAACTAATAAAACACACAGTTCGTAGACATATTTATTTTTGCATAATATTAGCTTAGAATGTATAGCAGTATTTACAAGCGCTATTTATATATAAAAATACACACAATATACACTGGCATTTGATTATCCGAACGTTAGCGACGCTCGGCCCCGACTCAACGCCGTCCGCCGGGGGATGGAACGTCGACTAAAGAAAGTAGAAAAAATGAATAGAAAAGAAAACAAAAAAAAAAAAGTACATAGCAAAAAAGTGTCATCGTAAGGCGTGCGTGGTACATTTTCTTTTATTACCATTACTTTATTATTACTATTACCATTATTATTACCATTAGAATTATTACTTTTAACAACATCAGCAGCACACTCAGAAAGAAAATGCACGAACGTCACTTCATTTTATTTTATTTTTATTAGCACAGACAGTTTTATTGATCTATACTGTAAAATCCATTCTCTCTCTCGCGTTTTACTTCCAATCCCAGCAATTCACGACTATGTATAAATCACGTGATCACTGGTATATGGCGGCTTTATTTTCTTTTTCTCTCCTCGTAACCTATCTTAGTTAAAAAAGATAGTTATAAAAAGATAATGGTAAAAAGGCTAATCATTGTTTCGTACCGTATGAGAAAGGTGTGGAGGGCGCGCTGGGAGGGGGGCTGGAGGAAGGAAGAAAGGAGAAGGAAAAAAAAAGAAGGGGAGAGGAAGGAAAAATACGAGTACTTGTTCTTTTCACGTCTCGAAGTGGAGGAAAGTAAACGTAAGGTATAATGGCGTGTACGTAGTAGTGGCGTGGCTGTTTTTTTTCCATCTTGTGTTTGTATAAGTGAAGAAAAAAAGTAAATCTTCGACCGGTATTAGAACGTTACTCCATTACCTACTCCAGCAACCCTACTCTGAGGACGCCGAGTGAGGTTGTTGTGGATTTATTACTTGGTTCTTTACCGCGGACCGAAGGAGGATAGGGACAAGAATGACACGGATAAAGAAGCCGCAGCAAAAGAAATTAAGTGACTGGAGCGAAAGTGAAAAGAAGTAATTGGAGAGAGAAACACAAAAACAACGAAGAGGAAGCAGCGAAAAAGACTTCTCCCACCAAAACTACTACTACTACTACTAATAATAATAATAATAATAATAATAATGAGGGAAAAATCATACAACTACACACGCGCACAATTAAATGGGTATAAAGAAACAGAAAATATACATATATGAAAGGTTAAAGTTAGCGAAAAGAATAAGCAGTTGAAAAAGTATATTTCAATTAGTACAACTTTTAAGCATTTTTACTTTCCATGAATGACGTGAGTTAAAAAAAAAATCAGAGAGAAAGAAAAGAATAGATCTCAACTTTTGGCCGTTGAAAATCTGAGTAGAATTTTATAGCCGAAATAAATTTAGAAATTGCAATAAAATCCTTGAAAACTTTATTAAACTAGAAGCCCTTTCTGACTATAAGTTTTGGCTTCTGAGGGGGCGAGGAAGGCCAAAGGGGGGAGACAAAGAAGGGAGGAGCAGAGGAAAGAAAAGTGCAACGAAGAAAAGACGGAGGAAAGGGGACTGGGTTCAAAGGAGTCAAGGCTGAGTTGGGTGGGGAAAAACAAGAGGCAAAAATAGCAACAGAGGAGAGAGGGAAGCTATTTAGGGAAAGTTAGGGGGGGTGGGGAGGAGGGTACACTCACTGAATGGGGAGTGAACTGACTGTGGATGAAAAGGTGCAGATGATGGCAAAGGGGGACATGCCTAAGAGGGTTTGGATGTAATGGGGGAGGGATAGGGACGAGATGGGAAAGTGGGAGTGATGGGATTCAGTACCTGAGAGAAGTGATGGGAATACAGTGATGGGAAGGTGGGGGAGACAGCTAAAGAGGTGATGGAGGTGAGACATGGGGTAGTGAGGTTGTTGATAGAGGTGGTGGGGATAGGGATGGAAATGCAGCGACAGTACGGAGGTAGATATGGATAAAGGGGTGGTGGAAGAGGGGCAAGGATGAGGTAGTGAGGTTGAGTGAGAGAATTGAGAGAGAGAGAGAGAGAGAGAGAGAGAGAGAGAGAGAGAGAGAGAGAGAGAGAGAGAGAGAGAGAGAGAGAGAGAGAGAGAGAGAGAGAGAGAGAGAGAGAGAGAGAGAGAGAGAGAGAGAGAGAGAGAGAGAGAGAGAGAGAGAGAGAGAGAGAGAGAGAGAGAGAGAGAGAGAGAGAGAGAGAGAGAGAGAGAGAGAGAGAGCAGGAGGCTGTCATGGGCGTGGAGAAGGCGTGTTGGAGGATTAATTATTGAGAGATGACCTTACCACACACACTTGAAAAATTGAGAGAGAGAGAGAGAGAGAGAGAGAGAGAGAGAGAGAGAGAGAGAGAGAGAGAGAGAGAGAGAGAGAGAGAGAGAGAGAGAGAGAGAGAGAGAGAGAGAGAGAGAGAGAGAGAGAGAGAGAGAGAGAGAGAGAGAGAGAGTTGATTTAGTTTTTTTTTATAGATATATTCAAACAATTACGTCACATTTTCAGGGATATCTACTGGAAATCAAATTGAAAAAAAAATTGATCTTTGAAAGAAAATTAGTAACGTTCTTGTTAAAATTACTATATCAGCCACGCCACATTGTCAGGAGTAAATAGAAAAAAATAACAATAAATAGAAAAGGAGCTCAATAAATAGATATCAAAGTTGAAAAAATAAAGTCCAGAGCGTGTCCGAACAGAGTCTCGAAGCTTCACTGTGAACGAACCAGCCTTTTGAACCTTTGAACCTTTTTTTTTTTTTGCTTAAAGGACGCCAAGGCTGGATGGCAGAAAGGAGAAAATTCTGAGGGCCGGAACTTGCCCTTATCCAGGTGCACACACACACACACACACACACACACACACACACACACACACACACACACACACACACACACACACTATAGCACGTGGTTTCAGTCAGTGTCACTATATATCAAGTTTATTTTAGCGCACACGTTTGCTTTTTCATTCATTGGGGTTTCTAAGTTTCTTTTTTTCATCGAGCACACGTAGACGGTATCTGTGAGCACCTGTGTTACCTCAGGACGCGTGGATGATGTGTTTGGGACGAGTAACAATGATCACCTCTTATGTTTGTCCTCTCGTTTCACTTCTCTTTTCATTGCTCTTTGCTTTCCGTACCTGTCTTCCTCTCTCTGGGCGTCCTTTCTTTCAATTACTAGTCTCATTAATCGCGTTTTTTCCTTATAGTTTTTGTCCTAATTCAACGTGTTTTCATCTGATTCGATTTTGGTTTCGTTATTCCTTTCTCGTTCGTCTCCTTATAAGCACTACATCGTTTCACATTTTTTCAACATTTTATCAAGTTTTATTTCTTTTCTACGTAATTCTATCCTCCAATCAGATGTTCCGTCATTGTTCTTTCTCTCTCTTTCTATAACCTTTCACGGCACAAAACTCAATCTTGTCTCATTTTCTTTCTTTCTCATAATTCAATCTTGTCTCATTTTCTTTCTTTCTCATAACTCAATCCTGTATCATTTCTTTCTTTCTCTTAACTTAATCTTGTCTCATTTTCTTTCTTTCTCATAACTCAATCTTTTATATTTTCTTTCTTTCTCATAACTCAATCTTGTATCCTTTCTTTCTTTCTCATAACTCAATCCTGTATCCTTTCTTTCTTTCTCATAACTCAATCTTGTATCCTTTCTTTCTTTCTCATAGCCACTGCATTTGTCACTGGTTCATATCTCTTAT
>NC_066509.1:9037929-9070429 GCF_024679095.1 Eriocheir sinensis | reverse complement strand
GTGTGTGTGTGTGTGTGTGTGTGTGTGTGTGTGTGTGTTGCAGGTGAGGGCTAGAGGTGCTTAATGAAGAGTCACACAGCCGAAGATTAATGGCGTAGGAAATGAGCGTTTCGGGAGGACTGTTGTTAGGCCTTGTTTTCTCATTATCCCCGACACACACACACACACACACACACACACACACACACACACACACCTGCCGCGCTACCTAACCCTCACGCTCTTGAAATACGATAAAGAGAGACCGTCAAGAATCGTCACCTGGCGGGGGGTGAACAGGTGGGCCGCTAATTAATTAGGTGCAGGGAGGAAGGACCTTGACACACCTGTCGCACTAAATGTCTTGCTCACAGGGCGCCGCCGCGACACGAGACGCGGAAATGCTACATGTTATAATTTTCACTCCTGCTTCGATTAGTGTCGCGTATTTTATATATATGCAAAAAACGGTTAATAATTCGTCTCTTGACATCACGAATATACAAACCTTTGGGTCATATTGTTAAACATTTCGGCGCCCAGCTTCATATTTTTAACAAGGCTTTCGTAGGAGTTTTAGGCATTTCCAGGGGTAGTTTTATGACCCTTTTAGTGGACTGACCGTTCTTCTGTACCATGAACCTAAAAAAAACACTCATTATAACCCGACTCGTCTCCTTTTTGGCCTTTGTACCTAGTTGATGTGAGAGGCGAAAGAGTCTGACAATATGGGCCTTTATCCTCTGAATAAGAAATGTGAAAGAAGCCTTTTTTTTATAGTTCAAGCTGTTTTTTTCCAAGCTGTGTGTGTGTACAAAATGCCCCATCTATCGGCGCTTTCAAATCATCAGCAAAGACCGTCAGCGAAATTTGAAATATACGCACCACGTCTTCGAAAGCGGCCAAAGGAAACAACAGAAGGAACGGGAGACAAAGTGAGAATAATATTAATAAGGTGGAGAGGACAGGCGAGTAAAGACCAAAATAAAGACCACTCGGCCTGAGGTTCTCCGAGAACCTCTGGCGTAGCGAGAACCGTTCTCGCTACGTGTGTGTGTGTGTGTGTGTGTGTGTGTGTGTGTGTGTGTGTGTGTGTGTGTGTGTGTGTGTGTGTGTTTACGGCGGCGAAACGGGAGAAAATTAGCCCCACTCAGAACGATAATGACCTCCACCGAATAGGGAAACAGAAAACGGGGTACTGACGGTCTTAACGAGGTGGATGATGGGTTTAAGAAAACACAAACACCGTCAACTCTAGCTAAAAAAAAAAAAAAACTAAGACATAGAAACACAAAAGATCACACAAACTCAGAAAAAGCGAAAAAGATGACAGTGGTAACAAAGAAAACGAGGTGTACTAAGGGGAGACTCACCTAGATCGACTTGGTGGATGGAGGGCCGGAGGGAGTGCGGGGTGTTGCGGTACAGGGCGTCCAGGATCTTGGCTTTGACCTGGCTGATGGTGTCACAGTCCAGCACCCGACACTGCGCCTTCTCCCCGTCCTCCCCGACCACCGCCACAGACTGTTGAAGAAGTACACAAGAGACTTTTAAACATGGGCGAGAGAGGAGAGTGGAGAGGGAGGCATGTGGTCAGGAGGAGAAGGAGGGGAAAGCGACAAGACAGAAGGAGATGTTGCGGGAAAGTTGAGGAGAGGTGAGAGGGCGTGAAGTGCGGGGTGAGAGGACGCGAGGGGAAGTAACACGGCTGAGGGGAAGGGAGTGAGTGCCGGGGCGTGAGAATGGAGAGTGAGAGGTGTGAGTGTTTGTTTGTCTTCCTCGCGTCAGGTGTTTCTAATTTAAGGGACACATCTTAAATTCACACCTGTTTGTATACCTGGATGTTGGCTTTAGAAATTACAGTAGTAGTAGTAGTAGTAGTAGTAGTAGTAGTGCTAGAACGTGAAGTAGTATTCAAAGTTATCATGTCATTATTATTTTTACTATAATGTACGTTTGAAGGTATTTACTGAACACACACACACACACACACACACACACACACACACACACACACACACACATGGAAAGTAATCTGGGCGCTGGCATACTGTGGCCATTTTTCAGCCCTCCGAAGGCAGAGTCGGC
Source organism: Eriocheir sinensis (assembly GCF_024679095.1). Taxonomy (NCBI): domain Eukaryota; kingdom Metazoa; phylum Arthropoda; class Malacostraca; order Decapoda; family Varunidae; genus Eriocheir; species Eriocheir sinensis. The sequence goes on along the minus strand of NC_066509.1, from coordinate 9,068,362 downwards.
TGCGGATTCGAACATGAGGCAGTCCTATGAATTAACAAAGCGTTCGAATGGGATGACTAAAACTTCGACTCAGAGTTTAATTGTCTGAGAGAGTTACGCCGCGCACGAAAACATATGTGATGGAGAAGGAAATGAAGAAAGGAAAAAGTGGAAAAAGAAATTTGAAGATGAACGAGAAAAAGAAGTGGAAAAGAAGATAATGGCGGAGAAGAATAAAAAAAAATACTTAAAACAATGGAAAATCTGATTGCAAAAGGTAAAAAAATGTAAATGGAGGAAAATAAAGACGAGAGAGTAATGAAAGAAGAATCAAGGATGAGCAAAAAAGACAAACACAAAGGAATGGAAAGAAGGAGTTACGAAACGTGTGAGAGAAAACTTTATTAAGAAAGAAAAAAAAGCGAAATAACAAAATAGAAAGAAAGAGAATGTAAAAGGAAGAAATTAAGATTTAAAAAGAGTCAGAAAGGGGGAAGACATGAAACATTGGAAGTAAAAACAAGACATTAAGACAAGGAGCAGAAGGAGCAGGAGGAGGAGGAGGAGGAGGAAGGAGGAAGAGAGAGAGAGAGAGAGAGAGAGAGAGAGAGAGAGAGAGAGAGAGAGAGAGAGAGAGAGAGAGAGAGAGAGAGAGAGAGAGAGAGAGAGAGAGAGAGAGAGAGAGAGAGAGAGAGAGAGAGAGAGAGAATGGAAAGCAGAATTATAAGCAGGGAGGGAGAGGAAGGAGGGAGATAAGGGAGAGAAGGGAGAGGGATGTAGTTTAGCCCAGTACAATTTAGGAGGAAGACTCAGGTTATCCCGAAGCTTACGTGGAGAGAAGGAGGAAGGAAGGGAGGGGAAGAGGGAGGAAGGGAATGAAGGAGGGAGGAAGACGGAAGGGAGAGACGGGGGGTAGGAAGGGAGGGATTAAGGGGAGATGGAAGGAGACGGAGGGAGGAGGGAAGGAAGGCAGGAGAAAGGCAAGAAGTGGAGGAAGAAAGGAGGGACACACACACACACACACACACACACACACACACACACACACACACACACACACACACACACACACACACACACACACACATTCAGTTTACACACAATGTGCATACGTGGAAACCAATTATCCATCACCAACACACATATTCACACACACATACACACATACATACATACATACATACATACGCACGCACAGACACCGCCACCACACCTTGGCATCCGGCAATTCCTCGACACACATGAAATATGCATTAAAGGTACACACACACACACACACACACACACACACACACACACACACACACACACACACACACACACACACAGAGAGAGAGAGAGAGAGAGAGAGAGAGAGAGAGAGAGAGAGAGAGAGAGAGAGAGAGAGAGAGATTCTATTAGGTCTGTTACATGTCTGCTGGTCTTTCTGTCTGTCTCTTTGTCTGTTAGTATGGGTCTTTGTTCACGTCTGTCTGCCAATCAGTGTGTGTGTGTGTGTGTGTGTGTGTGTGTGTGTGTGTGTGTGTGTGTGTGTGTGTGTGTGTGTGTGTGTGTGTCTCTCTCTCTCTCTCTCTGTTTGCCTCCATCTCTCTTCCTCGATCAATTTATCACTTGCTGTTTGCTTTCCACTATCTCCCCCTTCCAGCACCCTTTTCTCTCCTCCCTCCCTCCCTTACTTCTTCCTTTCCTCCACTTCTCCCTTGCTCTTCTCTTTCTCGCTCTCTCCCTGTCCTAAACTTTTCCTTTTTTGTAATACTTCTCGTGTTTTTCTATTTAAATCTCCATCATCGTTTTTTTTTCTTTCTTCCCATTTTAATTTCCTTCCTGCTCCACTTTCGCTCCAGTCAGATAATACAAAAAAGGTAATTGAAATGGGAAATGAGGTTGTTTTGCACATTTTCCACTAATTTGTGCCTTAATTTCCTCTCGTTTTTCTATTTTTAATTTTTATCTTTTTTTTATGATTCTAGTTTCCATTTTAACATTTATCTTTTACATTGCTGAAACTCGTACTTCCTTCTTATATTCTCTAAAGTATTTATTTATTTATTGTTCAACATCACTTATTCATGTCTGGCATTTTCTTCGCCTCTTTCTCAAATAATTTTCCACCTATTCCTTTTATATACATCTATTTACATTTTTAAGTTAACGTCCGTCAAAGTGTCTTCTCTCTTTCCTTAGACTTTTTTCATGTATGTTTACCTCCCTACCTATCTACTTCTTCTTACCTACTTCTGTATTATCGATCGATCACTCAGTCAATCAATCTCCCTATCTATCTATATATTTATCTGTATCTATCTATCCGTCAATATGTCTGTCTCAATGCCAGTCTTAAGTCTATCTCTATATCTATCCATCTATCTATATACTTTTCTACGTGCATATGATGTCTAAGTAACCTCTCTTTATCTACTGTGTCCCTTTCATTATATCTATCTACGTGCATATGATGTCTAAGTAACCTCTCTTTAACTACCATGTTCCTTTCATTATATCTATCTATTTATCCTTTTCATTCTGGTTTTATCTCCTCTCTCCTCAGTGGTTCTAAAATGGGGTTTATATATTTACTCGAGGGATTTAGACAGACAGGCATACAGAGGCAGACACACAGACAGACGAAGATAACTTACCTTGGGAGTGTTATACGGAATCTTCTCGTACTGCGTCTCATCCCTCACAAGCTGTATCGTCTGTTGAGGAGAAGAGGAGAGACTGAGATAAGGAGACTGTGATGAAGAGAGACTGGGAAGGTGAGAGAGATAAGAAGGATAAGCAAGAGAGAGAGAAAGGGAGAGTGAGTGAATGATAAGGACGAAGGGAAGGACGAAGGGTGAGGAGGAGAGACTGTGAGAGGGAGAAGGAAAGTGGAGAGATAGATAGGAACGGAGATGTGAGAGAAAAAATGAATGAATGAATGAGAGAGAGTAAGTAATTAAGAAAGAAAAGGAGGAGAAGAGTGAAAAGAAAGCAAGTATTTGACTGAGTTCTGAGTTAGTGAGTGAGTGCTTGTGTGGGTGAGTGAGTGAGTAAATGAGGCAGGTAAAGGTGTGGTACTGTACATGACACAGGTGAGAAAGGGAAGAGAGAAAGGAAGGAAGGTAGGAGGGAGAGAGAGAGAGAGGGAGAGGAAAGTCGTCATGATGTAGGCAGGGAGGAAAGGGAGAGGAGAGGGAGAGAGAGATGGAGGAGAGGAAAGAGGGTTGACTGAGGGGATAGCGAGGGTGAGGGTGAGGGTGTGAATGACGGGAGAGATGGAGGGAGAGAGGGAGGGAACGAGAAAGAGAAATCCAAAAGCCAACACATTCATTTTGAGGAGTGTGTGTGTGTGTGTGTGTGTGTGTGTGTGTGTGTGTGTGTGTGTGTGTGTGTGTGTGTGTGTGTGTGTGTGTGTGTGTGTGTGTGTGTGTGTGTGTGTGTGTGTGTGTGTTTTGGTCTGTCACATTGATTTGATTTCTTTTTTGTAGCATAGTATAGTAAGAGAGAGAGAGAGAGAGAGAGAGAGAGAGAGAGAGAGAGAGAGAGAGAGAGAGAGAGAGAGAGAGAGAGAGAGAGAGAGAAGCGATAGAACATGACAAGAAAAAGAAAATATTGACGGATGGAAAAGGAAAAAGAAAATACGGATGGAAGGTGAAAAAGGAAGGAAGGAAATAGAGAAGAAATGACGAAATGGACAAAACAAACAAACATACAAACAAACAAAAAATCTTTGTAGGTTATATATTGCATGACATTTAAAACACGCATTTCTCTCTCTCTCTCTCTCTCTCTCTCTCTCTCTCTCTCTCTCTCTCTCTCTCTCTCTCTCTCTCGTTTTTTTTCTTTCTTTTACTACCATTCCTTCCTTTCTTCCTTCCTTCCTTCCTTCCTTCCTTCTTTCTTTCTTATTTCTTCTTTTTTTTTCTTTTTCTTTCTCCTTTATTTTCTTGTTTTCTTTTACATTCAATTTTTGTTCCTTTCTTTGGTTTTCTTTTTTTTTCATTTCTCTCTCTCTCTCTCTCTCTCTCTCTCTCTCTCTCTCTCTCTCTCTCTCTCGGTAATGGGTGATAATGTTGCTACTCTATGAAGAACATTAATAACATCTTAATCCCTTTGTCTAAGAGGCGCCTGAGGAGGGAGGAAGCAAACTCGAAGGGGAGGAGGAGGGGGAGATGAAGGGGAGAAGGGGAGGAGAAAGGGAAGAAGGGAAGGAGGAAGGAAGAAAACTCAAAAGGGGAGAGGAAGGGGAGAAGAAAGGGAGAAGGGAGGGATAAATGAAGGAGGAAGGAAGCGAACTTGAAGGGGAGAGGACGGGGAGAAGGGGAGGAGGAAGGGGAGAAGGGGGGGAGAAAGGGACGAAGGGAAGGAGGAAGGAAGAAAACTCAAAGGGGAGGAGGAAGGGGAGGACGGGAGGAGAAAGGGAAGAAGGGAAGGAGGAAGGAAGCGAACTCGAAGGGGAGAGGATGGGGAGATGAAGGGGAGAAGGGGAGGAGAAAGGGGAGAAGGGGACGAGAAAGGGAAGAAGGGAAGGAGGAAGGAAGCGAACTCGAGAGGGAGAGGAAAGGATGAAGGAAGGGGAGGAGGAAGGGAGAGAGAGGAGAAGGGGAGATGAAAGGGAGGAGGAAGGAAGCAAACTCGAAGGGGAGGAGAAAGGGGAGATGAAGGGGAGAAGGGGAGGAGAAAGGGAAGAAGGGAAGGAGGAAGGAAGCGAACTCGAAGGGGAGGAGGAAGGGGAGATGAAGGGGAGGAGGGGGGGGAGAAGGGGAGGAGAATGGAAAGAAGGGAAGGAGGAAGGAAGCAAACTTGAAGGGGAGAGGAAGGGGAGATGAGGGGCAGTTGAGGGGAAGCATTTACGAAAGAGCCGCTGCAGAAGGGAATTTATGGGCTCCCCTCACTCACTCTCCTCCCCTTCACCTTCCTGCCCCTTCCCCTCCCCCCCCTCCCCTTCCGTTTCCTATTCACCCTTTCTCATAGTTACTGCTTAGCGTGAAACTTTCTTGTGGGATTAAATTGACTTAATGAGCTCAGGGGTAAGTCTCTCTCTCTCTCTCTCTCTCTCTCTCTCTCAATATGGTTATACGTTTATTTAATTCCCTAACTGATGTGCCCCCCCTCCACCCACCCCCCCCTTCTGCTAACTTTCTGCTTTTCCCTCCCCCCTCCATCTTATCCTTTCTTCCTTTCTTCCTTGCCTTCCTTTTCCCTCCGTTTTTCTCTCCTTCCTTCTTTCTCTGCTCTCCCATTCCCCTTCCTCCTCTGCCTTCCTTTCCATCCTCAATTTCGTACCTCCTCCCTTCATTCCTTTCTTTCCCTGCTTTTTCTTCCCCCATTCTATCTTCCTTCTCCTTTCCCTCCCTTCCATCCTGTCCTTCCTTCTCCTTTCCCTCCCTTCCATCCTGTCCTTCCTTCTTTTCCTTCATTTATTTCCCCCCTCCATCTCCTCGTTCCTTCCCTTATTCCTTCCTTCCCTGCTTTCCCTCCCCCCGTCCTTCCCTGCTTTCATTTCCCCTCCATTCACTCCTTCCTCCCCTCCGTCATTCCTTCCTTCCTTCCCTGCTCTCCCTTCCTCCCCCCTCCTTGCCTGCTTTCATTTCCCCTCCATTCCCTCATTCCTTCCTTCCTTCCCTGCTCTCCCTCCCCCTCTCCTTCCCTGCTTTCATTTCCCTTCCATTCCCTCCTTCCTCCCCTCCGTCATTCCTTCCTCCCCTGCTCTCCCTTCCATCAGGTCATAATCTTGCCTCTCCCCTCCCTTCGTCTGTTCCCGCGCCACAGCTGTTCCCATTAACACGCTTCTATGTCAGCAAACAGCAGCATGGCGAACTGATGGATGGGTCTTTATTCCCTACACTCTCTCCATTAGTTTTTATTCCTTTCTTTTCCTACCTTTTTCTATCCCCTCCTCCTCTTCCTTCTCTTCCTATGATTCAAGTTCACCTCATTCGTTTTCCTTTTCCTTCTTTTCCTTCTCCGCTTTCCTCTCCTCCTCCTCTTTCTCTTCTAATTCAGGTTCATTTTATTAGCTTTCCTCCTTTTTCTTCTTTTCCTTCTTCGCTTTCTTCTCCTCTTTCTTCTCTAATTCACGTTCATTTTATTAGCTTTTCTCCTCCTCCTTCTTCCTTTTTTCCTATATTTTGATTTTCTTTCCTCTTTCCATTTTTGTTTTGTCTTGTTTTTTTCTCCTTACTCCGCTTATTAATCTATTATTTTATCTATTCACTCTTTCTCTATTGTATTTTTTTGGGGGGTGGTATTCTGTTTCATTGGTAGATTTTATTACACTTATTTTTTCTTTCCATCATTCGTTATTGTATTTTCCATTTTCTCTTCCTGTTATCCTTTCATCCCCTCTCTATATCCCCTCCCTTATCCTTATTTTTCTTACCCTCATTCGATATTGTGTTTTCCATTTTCCCTTTATTCCTTCATCCCCTTCTATATCTCCCCCCCTTTTTTTTCTTCTCTCTCTCTCTCTCTCTCTCTCTCTCTCTCTCTCTCTCCCCCCCCTTGTGTCGTCCTATCTAGTCTCCAAATTTTTCTCAGTTTTCTCCATACATGCTTTGAAATATGTCCGCCGTTTATTACTGCATGAATTTTCTCCCCCCTTTTCGCATTTGTTTGGGTTAGTATCCCTTCCCCTTATCCCATCAACCCCCCCTTCCCTTCCCCTTATACCATCAACCTCCCTCCGACCTGCCCCCTTCGCCCCATCGCCCTTTTTTTCCCTTCCCATTTTCCTCCCTCTCCAAACACACTCAATTTCTTTTCTGGCGCCGTATTTTCTGTGCCCACTCAATTTACCCTCTGCTGTCCCCTTCCTAATTTACCCTCAAGAGTACTACTACCTCCCCGTCTCCCCTCCTCCTCCTCCTCCACTCTTCATTCTCCCGCCGCCTCTCTTCCCCTCTACTCTCCTCTCTCTCTTTTATTCTGTTCTGCAGTCTCCCTGACAAAATTAAGTGACTTTCTATTTATTTTTTCCCTTTTCCTTTGTTTGTGTGTTGTATATGTTATGTATTTCTCTTTGTCTTTGTCTGTCTATCTGTCTGTCTGTCTGTCTGTCTGTCTATATGTATGGATGGATGTGTCTCAAATTTATTATGCTTTTTTTCTCATCTTTCTCCTTTATTCATCTTTCTTCATGTTCTCCTTTAATGCCTCCACTCCTTTGTCCCCCCCCCCCACACACACACACGCACACGCACACACACACGAGGCACAGATGTTCTACAGGTACAGGTGCAGCACAAAGGGGAAAGTTCGGTGTTCTCTTATTCTGCGAATTCTCGGATGTACACTCAGACAAAAAAGTATCTTCACAATAGAGAATGGGACGGATAGGAAGTGAAAGTAGGATAAAAATAATAAAGTAACAGAGAAAAGACAAAGTGTCGGAAGCGCAATAGAGAGCCAAACGGAAAATAAGTGAAAGTAACAAAAAATAATCACAAGAAAGAAAAGAAAATACCGAACTAACAATAGGGAACCAAATGGAAAGTCAGGGAAAGTAAGAAAAATAAAGACAAAAAGAAGAAATTACAAAAAAAGTCTCGAAATCATAACAGGGAACCGAACGGAAAATAAGAAAAAGTAGGAAAAATAATCAGAAAAAGAAGAAAAAAAAATATGATATCGAACTCACAGTACAAAACCGAATGTTAAATAAGAAAAAGTAAAATTAAAAATAGACAAAAAAGCATCGAAATCATAACAAGGAACCGAACAGAAAATAAGAAAAAGTAGCAAAAATAACCAGAAAAAGATGAAAAAAATAACATAATATCGAACTCAATAGAGAACCGAATGTTAAATAAGAAAAAGTAAGATAAAAAAATAAACGAAAAAGTATAGAAATCATAACAAGGAACCGAACGGAAAATAAGAAAAAAGAAGCAAGAATAACCAGAAAAAGAAGAAAAATATAATATCGAACTCACAGTACAGAGCCGAATGTTAAATAAGAAAAAGTAAGATTAAAAATAGACCAAAAAAGTATCGACCAGAAAGTGAAAGTTTTAGAGAAGCTCACGTTTTCGATTGGTTTCGTTCCTCTCGTTACGTTAAGCCGGTCGATGTTTTTTTCGTCTCTAACAAAGGCATTCCGTGATTACTTGATTGATAGTTTTCGATTTTTTTTTCCGTGTTTGAATTACTTCGGCAAATGGATGACGGAAGAACAAGCGTTAAAGTAATTATTTGATAGATGTCTGATCTTTTTTTGACATTCTACTCTTTTTCGTCATTTTCCTTCATTTATAAGACAAAGGATATATAAAAATGTCTTAATTATTACTTGTATTGATGCAAGTTATTCATGTGTCAAAATAATGTCCTCACACGTGTTTAAATTGCTTCCTTGCTCTCGATGATGATAACTTTTACGAGAGGAAGTAATATAAAAATGTCTTAGATTATTACTTGCATTGATGCCGGTTATTCATGTGTCAAAATTGTTCTCACACGTGTTTAAATTGCCTCCTTGCTTTTAATGATAACAACTTTTACGAGAGGAAGAATATGACAACCGGCTATAAACTGTTACCTGAAGAAGTGATCAAAGTCTAACGCGGGTACCTTTTCTCAGTCACACGTGTAAGAATAATGTTTACTCTTGTCCTCAGTGATGATAGAAAGGTTCATGTGAGAGAGAGAAAGAAATGTAAATGGTGTCTTCCTTTGTATGCTTGTAAACTCTTTAATCCCGTGTAAGAGAAAACCTAAGCTTGTAATTCTCAAAGCTTCTCTCTCTCTCTCTCTCTCTCTCTCTCTCTCTCTCTCTCTCTCTCTCTCTCTCTCTCTCTCTCTCTCTCTCTCAGCAAAGACTCTCCATTACGCGGAGTAACATGTTCTACGTACTTTTTCACATTTTTTCATTTCGGAGTACTTACTGCCACCACTCCCCCATGCTCACCCACCCACCTCTCTCTCTCTCTCTCTCTCTTTCTGCCTTCCTTTCACACTCTCCCAAACGCACTCTCAAAACCCATTATCATTTCCTCTTTCATTTCCACTCCTATAATTGCTCTATTCACTCCCTTTCTTTTTCTTTTTTTCCTTTTGGCTTGTTTTCTAAAAGTCCAATTATTCTTCTCTTCGTAATTTTATCGCTTCATTATTTTTTTCGCTTATCTTTGTGTTATTATATTTTTCTTACCCTTTCATATAATTCTACTTACTCTCTTTACTTACTCTGCTTGCTTAACTTACTTTTTCTGTGTGTTTTTTTTTTGCTCTTTTTTCTTGCACAAATTCTAATCTTTTTCTCGCATGGCTTCCTGTTTCTGAATATTTTTTACTATATGTTCAATTATTCCCTTCGCTCTCCTTTTCACCCCTCCTCTTCACCTCACTTTCTCTATCCATCAGTGTCACCATCTCTCTCTCTCTCTCTCTCTCTCTCTCTCTCTCTCTCCACTAGTAATTTCCAGCAGTCAACTTTCTGTCTTTCACTTTCTCTCCCTCTCTCTCTACTTCACTTCCATTCCAAGTTTCCTTTTGTGCCCTTAATTACTTTTCTTCCCTCTCCGACCTTTCCTTCTTCTTCTCCTTGCCCCTCGTGTATTTCAATCTACTCGTCTCTCTCTCTCTCTCTCTCTCTCTCTCTCTCTCTCTCTCTCTCTCTCTCTCTCTCTCTCTCTCTCTCTCATTTTTCTTAGTCTATTTTTTTTGTTATCGCGTTCTCTCCCACACGATTTTTTTCTTCTATTTTTCCTGTACTTATATATATTTTTCTTTCTTTCTTTCTTTCTTTCTTTCTTTCTTCTTTCTTTCCCTCCCTCTTCCCTCCTCTCGTACTCACCACGTAGGAGTGAGTGATCTGCTCCCTCAGAAGGCGCTCCTCGGACAGGGAGTAGCGGGCGTCGTGAGTGAGGGCGTCCACGGGGCCTTTCTCCACCTGGTGCTTGATGGCCTTGAACAGCAGGAAGAGGGACGGCCCCGCGTGCTCCTGTGGGCGGCGGGGAAGGATGTGTTAAGGGGGTGTTGGTGGAGGGAGAGTAGAGTAAGAGGAGATGAATAGTGTCTGGTTATGGGTAGTGGTTGAGTGGAGGGGACAAGGATATGGTAAGGGAGGGGGAGAGTGGGTAGAGTAGAAGGGAGTGGATTGTGTAGTGGTTTTGCGTGGTAGTCGTTGATTGGAGGGGACAAGGATATGGTAAGGGAGGGGGAGAGTGGGTAGAGTAGGAGGGAGTGGATTGTGTAGTGGTTTTGCGTGGTAGTCGTTGATTGGAGGGGACAAGGATATGGTAAGGGAGGGGGAGAGTGGGTAGAGTAGGAGGGAATGGATTGTGTAGTGGTTTTGCGTGGTAGTGGTCGGGGAGTGTGGGGGGGGAAAGGTATCGTACTTTGTTTTGTGGTTGCCGTTACTGTTGTTGGTGTAATGTAATGGTCGACAAACGCCCGCTACCAACAACACAACACAACAAAACACACACACACACACACACACACACACCTTCAGGTAGTTGTACATGCACAGCGCCATCCAATTGGTCAGCATTTTCTCCACGACACTCTCGGTGCGCCGGAGCATGAGCTGGGGGTGTTTGGTGGCCACGCTCTTCTCCACCAGGCGGAGCAGCAGCAGCCTCAGCACCTCCGTCAGGTATTCCATCTTTCCCGCCATCGCCACCACCAGGAGGGACGCCACGTTCACTCTGGGGGAGGAGGTAGCGGCGTCGATGTCAGAAAAAAAGGTGGAGCATGTGTTAGGTTCATGAAGGTGGTGGGAGAGAGAGAGAGCATCAAGGTGACGTAGAAAGGAGTGTAAAAGAGAAGTGTATATGGGTGTAAAGGGAACTTGAATAGAGTGTAGCGGCGTCGATGTTAGAAAAAGATGTAAAATGGAGAAGGTGCGTGAAGGTAGTGAGAGAGAGAAAGAGAGCATCAAGGTGAGGTGTGGCGAGAGCTCGGTGGGGAAAGAGTGTAAAAGAGGAGTGTATCTCGCTCTGAAGGGGACTAGAATTGTGTGTAAGATTGGTGGAAGGCGCAAAAGAGAGTGGAAAAGTAGTGTCTGAGGATTGTGGAAAGAGTAAGAGAGTGCCCATGAACTGCACAAAAGGGGTAGTAAGATGAAAGGCTGAGTGACATGAAGGTGGATGTGATGGCGAAGCAAGGTGTGAGAGGGGACAGCTTGACGAGGTGGCCAGGTGAGGAGGTGAGAGGAGACTTAATTCAATAAGATGGAGGCTGGAGGAAAAGGTAAAGGTAGAAGATGGTGGAAGAAGAATAAATGGCGTAGAAGATGGCTGAATATAACACAACAGAGGGTGGAAAAGAGCGTAAACGAGGGGAGAGAAAATTGAAAAAAGGTTTGGTTAGGCTGTGAGGGAAAATGAAGGAGAGATTAGACGGTGTGAGAGAGAGGATAGGGGGAGGTGTGAGAGGGGGCGAGGAAGGGATGCTGGAGGCGTGAGTGAGGGAGAGATGATGGATGAGGGGATAAGGAGTGGATTAGGAAGGGAGTGAATTTAGGGGGAATGGAGGAGATGAATGAAGAGATGAGTGATGAGGGAAGTGGAGGAAGGGGAGGGAGAACAGGAGGAGGAGGAGGAAAAAATAATGAAAAGTAAATTCAGAAATAAGACTAACAAGCTTGAGGAAAAGAGAAGCGAATTACAAGACAGAAAGAAAGAAGAGAAAAGGACGAGAGAGAGAAAGGAATGAGAAAATAGAATATAGAAAGGAAAATACAAAAGATTGGAGAATGACATGAAAGAAAGGAAGAAAACGAAAGATAGAAATAAGGACGGAAGATAAGAGAGATAATAAGAAAATGATGGAGAGGGTGAACACGAAAAAAAGCTAATGGAGATACTGGAAGTGACGCGAAAGAGGAAGGAAAGAAAGACGGAAAAATGAATAAACGAATGTATGAAGAAGCGAAAGAAGGAAGAAAGAAAGAGGAAAGGAAAATACAGAATAATGTAGAGTATTGTAAAATGAATGGAATAGGACTGAGAATGAACGAAGGGGAAATTGAATGAAGAAATGTAAGTAGGAAGAAAGGAAGGAAGGAAAAGATTGAATAACATAAAGTAGAGTAGAATGAATAACATGAATATATCGAGAATGAATGAATGACGAAACGGAAATAAAATAAATAAAAACAAAATAATTAAACACGGAAATGACAGATAAGGGAAAGCCGCGAAAGGAAAAGGAGGAGGAGGAGGAGGAAGAGGAGAAAGATGAAGAGTGTGTCGGAAGGATAATAATAATAATAATAATAATAATAATAACTCGATCCTGTTTGCCCCGTGTGTTTATTTGCAATTTATTCTGTTTATCTTTTTCTCCGCGGCGCCTTTGTTTATTTTTTATCGGTGAAGGATGTTTGCAACGGCGCAGTTTGTTTGTCACGACTTGGGAACGAGGAAGCTATATATAAAAACTCTCTCTCTCTCTCTCTCTCTCTCTCTCTCTCTCTCTCTCTCTCTCTCTCTCTCTCTCTCTCTCTCTCTCTCTCTCTCACACTTATTACACCAAGCAGCCTTTCCCCAACACTGCTTACTATAAAAAAAACTAAGTAGTCGGTCGCCCCTTTCAATCTTCTCTCATACAAGCCCCACATTTCCCCTTTCGTAAGCCAACACGACCTCGCCGCCACTCCTTCCTACACGACTCATCTCCGCCAGACCCCCAAAAAACCCGCCCCGTCTTTTCTCTAATTAAAGCCAGCACGACACCTATATATTCATAACCTCTCTCAATATTGAACCAGAACGCTTTTACCCCTACTGCCCCTTCCAGTGCGCGCGTGTCCTAACGAGGGAAAGGGGAAGAGTAAGTGGCGAGGGAAGGAGAAGGGAAATCAGAGGAGAAAGAAGGGAACAGTAGGAGGGAAGCGGACACATCTATTACTTGTTCCTGATCTTGTACGGAGGAGCATATGGATGAAAGAGTGAAGGAAGAGGAAGGGAGATGAAGAGAGGAGAAGGAGGAGGAGAAGGAGGGATTTACTCGCCCATGATGTTTGAGTTAAAGGAGCAGGAAGAGGGAAGGAATGAGAAAGAGATCAAAGAGGAGGAAGCGTTACAGTAACTAGGAAAAGGAAATTGCAAAGAAGAGGGAGAGAGGGAGAGCCTAGCATTGAACCTAAGCGAGGATATGAGAACAAGTTATCCGCTTTTGATGACGGCATTAAAAGAAGAGGAAAGGGAGAGGAAAGAGAAGGAAAAAGATGTAAACGTATAAATTGCAGGAACAACAGAGGAAGAAACACTGTGAGGTAGATTGAGACAGAAGAAAGAAGAGGAAGAGGAGGAATGAACGAATAGGATAGAGATTCATGGATAAAGACTGCAGAAACGGAGGAGGAAGAACTACTATGAAGAGGGAAATTAATAAAGAAAGTAAGAGAAGCAGAAAGGAGGACAGAAACGGAGGAGAAAGAGACACCACAAAGAAGCAGATATATAGAAAGGGAAGAGGAATAAGGAGAAAAGGAACGCATAGATGAGAAATGAAGAAGCGGAAGAGGAAGTAACACAATAAAGCAAAACAGAAGAGGAAGAGGAAGAGTATCAAGAGGATAATGGCGACTTACTTATCTCTGATGTTGAAGGTCTTCTGCGCCTCGAGGGTTTCTATCAAGGCCAGGAGGAAGTAGCGGTTGCCCACAAGCTGCTCGAACTGCACCGTGGCGCTCTCCATCCCGGGCCGACACCCATTGGTCCGCATCTGAGGGGGGGAGAGGGGGGCGGTGGTGAGAGGGGGCTACTTAATAAGGAGTAGTTAGGGGAAGTGAAGGGGGAGAGGGAGGGGAGGGTACGAATTTGGAAGGGGGAGTTAGGAAGAGTGAAGGGAAGAGGGAGTGGAGGGGGAGGGGGGGCGACTTCGGAAGGGGTAGTTAGGGTGTGTGAAGGGAAGAGGAAGTGAAGGGGGAAGGGGAAGGGCTACATTTGGAGGGGTATTGTAGTGTGGAGGGGTGAGGCTGCAGGGAAGAGGAAGACTTATAGAGGGGTCGTGTGGAAGGCGGGGTGAAGGGTCGTGGTGGGGAGGGAGGCGGGGGTGAGGGGAGAGAGGTGAGGGTCAGGGGATAAAGTGATATGAGAGGGGAGAGGTGAGGGTTTGTGAACGATGGGAGGAGTTAAGGGGGATGAGGGGACGGCGGTGAAGAGGGGAGGGGGGCTTGTGGAGGGGAGGTTAAGGGGTGACGGTGAAGGGGAGAGGATGGGTTTTGGAGGGGTGGTGTGGGAGGAGAAGTTTGTAAGGGGAGTGAAGGGATGGCGTTGAAAAAGGGGGAACGCCTAATGGAGAGGTATTGTGGAAGGGGAGAAGGCAGGGTTAGGGGTCGTATCAGGGTGAGAATAAGGGGTCGTAACAGGGTAAAGGTGAGGGGATCGTGGTGAGGTCAGGATGAGGGGCGTGGCAGGGTAAGGGTCAGGGGTTGTATTTGGATATGGTGTAGAGGTCGGCAGGGTGAGGGGTCGATTCAGGGGTCGTAGTGGGGTGGGGTGAAGGTGAGGGGTACAGACGGACACACTCACCTTGGGGTCGTGCAGGATGGGGTGGTCCGCTACGCCGGGGAAGAACACCTTCATCACGTAGGTGCGGTGGTCCAGCGTCGGGATGCCAGACGACTCCAGGTCCGCCGTCAGGTCAGTCATGTCCGTCTGCAGCTCCGCGAAGGCTGGGGGAGAGGGAGGGAGGGGTTAGCGGACGAGGGGAGGAGGGAAGAGAGAGAAGAAGGAAAAGAAGGAGAAGAAGAGGGAGAGTGCATGTTAGCAGACGAGGGGAGGAGAGAAGAGAGAGAGAAGAAGGAAAAGAAGGAGAAGAAGAGGGGGAGTGTTAGCAGACGAGGGGAGGAGAGAAGAGAGAGAGAAGAAGGAAAAGAAGGAGAAGAAGAAGAGGGGAGTGTTAGCAGACGAGGGGAGGAGAGAAGAGAGAGAGAAGAAGGAAAAGAAGGAGAAGAAGAAGAGGGGAGTGTTAGCAGACGAGGGGAGGAGGGAAGAGAGAGAGAAGAAGGAAAAGAAGGAGAAGAAGAAGAGGAAGAGTGTTAGCAGACGAGGGGAGGAAGGAAGAGAAAGAAGAAGAAGGAAAAGAAGGAGAAGAAGAGGGGGAGTGTTAGCAGAAAAGGGGATAAAAGGGAGGGAGAGGCGAGGGTAGGTGGAAGAGGGAAAAAGAGAGGGGATATGCAAAGTTTAGTGGAAGAGGGGAGAGAGGGGTGGGTTAGTGGACGAGAGGAGAAGAGAAAGGAGATGCAAGATTATGTGGAAGAGGGGAGAAAGTGGAAGGTTAGTGGACGAGGGGAGAAGGTGGAGCGTTAGTGGTCGTGGGGTGGAGAAAGAGTATGAGAGGAGAGAGAGGAGGGGAGAAGCGAAGGTTGGTGATCGAGGGGACAGAGAGAAGGAGAAGCGAGGCATAAAGACTAGACACATGTAAGGCTACACTTCGAAATAGCTCTCGTCTTCGTTGTATATTCTCAGAACTTCTCCCCCCCCCTCCTCTCCCCCCCCACCCCCCGTCGCTACCACCCCCGGCGCACCTATCGGTCTCCAAGAAGATCTATAGAAAGAACTGATCCCATACTCCTTGACACAGGGCAGAAAAGCGGTTCCAGTGACTAAAATATCACATCACAGAGTATAACAGGAGCTGATGTCAAAAGTCAGACTAGAAGTAAGTGAAAGGGAAAATACACCCAAGAAGGTAAAAGTGAAAAGATAGACCAGGTGAAAATTGTAAATGAAAGTGAAAAGGAGAGTAAAAGTTAAAAGGTATACATGAGGGGGCCCGTTGCAAAGGCTCTCCCCCAAAACTAGTGCATCGGATAGGACTGTATGCCTGTACCTAAAGCCTGCATGACACCCAGCAGACCACCTCACAGGGACGTTGAAGTATTGGATTATTACCTGTCTCACCTGCTTTACCACCTGGTCTTGGTCTACCTTACGGGTTTAGTGGAATCCTCAGCCACAAAGCTTATCGCAAAGAGGGAAGGAAGGATGATGACGAGAGGAGGCAAGTGAGGGGAAGCAGTATACGGGGATAGAGTGAGTGAGTCGAGGCAGTGAGAGATGTAGAGGAGGTAAGGAGAAAGGGAGGGAGAGGAGAGAAGAGGGGAGAGGTAAGGAGTCGCAGTATACGGGAATAGAGAGAGAGAGTGAGTGGTGAGTGCACTGAGAGAGAGGAGGAGGAAGGGAGAAAAGAGGAGGAGGAGGGAGAGGGAGAGGCAACAAACGTAAGTAGAAGGTAAGTAGTAGTGAGGGCAATGTGGGTACAGGAAAGAAGGAAAGTGGAGGGAAGGCACAGGTAGATGAAAGGGTTGAGAGGGGAGGCATGCGAGGACGAGGGGAGGTAAACACAGGTAGAGAGAAAGAAGAGGAAGAGGAGGAAGAGGAAGAGGTGAGAGTACAGTTCATTACGCGAAGGGAGGAGGCAGAAGGAGAGCAAATAAGAGGCAGGTAATAGGGACGGGTGGAGGGAGAAGGAAGGGGCCGCTAAGACATAGAGTTAAGGACGGAAGGAGGGAAAGGGGAGGGGCGTTTTGAGAGCTTAGGTAAATAAAACTTTCCATATCAAAGCTAGGGCCATCTTCCTCCCTCCTATCTCCTCCACCCTTATATGTGACCCTCGTCGGTATTATAAGACACTTCCGGTTCTCCCATCAGCTATTTCTAAAGGTCAAAGAAGGGTTCAATCGTGTTCTAATGAGTGTTTCTTTAGATTCACGGCACAGAAGAAGAGTCAAACTACCACCTGGGCCATAAAACTACTCCTGGAAATGTCCCTAACTCCTACGAAAGCCAGGTCAAATATGTGAACTTGGGTGACGAAATGTTTAGTAATACGGCAACCTGACTCCGATACCTCCCCTTTTTTACCTCATTCCTATTCCTTCAGCCCCATTCCTCCTCATTCCTACTCTGCTTAGTCTGTTTGTATAGTTTTGATCATAAAGAGGACAGTCACTGCGCTCCTCCGTCCACCTTTCCTTACCTTTACTATGATCACCGGCCTCACTTTTTGGGGGTCCTATTTTTAAACATTTCGGCGCCCACGCTCACCTATATAACAAGGCTTTCGTATAGGAGTTTTAGGCATTTCCGGGGGTAGTTTTATGACCCTTCTGGTAGTTTAACCCTTCTTCTGGACCATGAGACTTAAAAAAAACACTCATTAGAACTTGACTGATCTCCTTTTTGGGCCTTGGAAATACTTGATGTTTGTGTGAGGTTTGGAAGCGCCTCAGAATACCGATCATTATATTTTCTCTCTCTTGTTGTTTTTCTCCATTTCTTCAACCGGTTTTAATTTTTATCTTTGGCGTCGCTTTATGAAGACTTTCCTGTATAGTTTTGATTATTAAGAGGACAGTCACTTCGCCTTTCCGCCTTTCCTTACGTCTACTCTTATCACAAGCCTGAGTTTCTTTATATTTTCCCCTTTCTCGTTTTTTTTTCACATTTTTCAATCCGATTTTATTTTTTTTAATCGTTGGAGTCGCTTTATGAAGACTTTCCTGTATAGTTTTGATTATTAAGAGGACAGTCACTTCGCCTTTCCGCCTTTCCTTACGTCTGTACTCTTATCACAAGCCTCAGTTTCTTTATATTTTCCCCTTTCTCGTTTTTTTTCACATTTTTCAATCCGATTTTATTTTTTTTATCGTTGGAGTCGTTTTCTCAAAACTTTCCACGACCTACTTCATCCATCACCGTCATCCGCGCCCTCACACGCCACGCACGCCCCTTTAACATAATCCTACCCACCCACCCACCCACCGACCCACTCACCCACCCACCTGCCTCACCCTTCACCCCTTCACCACCCCAGTCAGTGTAGCCACCCACTTCTCCCATCGCGAACTCCCCTCACGCTTCTCTATCCTGTTTCCCCTTCTCTTCTCTACCGTTTCCTCTCTTCTTCTCTCCTCTCTCCTCTATTTCTCTCCTGTTCTCTCACTCATCTCTTCATCTCCACTCACTTCACACTTTTCTCCCTTGTTTTATCTCTTCTCTCTCTCTCTCTCTCTCTCTCTCTCTCTCTCTCTCTCTCTCTCTCTCTCTCTCTCTCTCTCTCTCTCTCTCTCTCTCTCTCTCTCTCTCTCTCTCTCTCTCTCTCTCTCTCTCTCTCTCTCTCATCTCCCTTTCCCACAAATGGATTCAGAACTTAATAATTTGTCGGGAACCAAAACTTTCCGGCAAATGTGATGAATAATTCCTGGAGATTGATTGGTAATGTGGACGAGGTCGCCCCGACAATGGAACGTTCGCAAATTAATGATATTGAAATTCCGGAAACTGGGCTTACTAAATGATGCCTCCCCCCTGCCTCACCCCCTCCACCCCCTCCCCTTACCCCCACCCTGCTGCACCTGCCCCTTACTCTGCTACTCCCCTCTTCTCTCTCCCTCCCTCCCTCACCTGGTCATCCCTAGGTACTGATTCTCGTGTCCCTAATGACCTACCTCCCCATCTGAGCGTCCTCCCTGACCTCACTGCGCCGTCTCCATGTCTCCTTTCCCTCCATCTCCCCCCCCCTCTTCACCCTTTCACTTTACCACTTTGTCTGTTTCCCTTATCCTTTTCCCCTTTAGCGATTTCTTTTATTCTCCCATACTCATACACATACTCCTGTTATCTTTTGTTACCCCAAAATCACTGTACCCAAAACATCGCCCCCTTATACCCCTCAAACATCGCCCCCTTATTCCCCTCAAACATCGCCCCCTTATACCCCTCTAGCATCGCCCCCTTATACCCCTCTAACATCGCCCCCTTATTCCCCTCAAACATCGCCCCCTTATACCCCTCAAACATCATCTCCTTATACCCCTCAAACATCCCCCCCATATACCCCTCAAACATCGCCCCCTTATACCTCTGAAACATCGCCCCCTTATACCCCTCAAACTTCGCCCCTTATACCCCTCTAACATCGCCCCCTTATACACCTCAAACATCGCCCCTTTATACCCCTCAAACTTCGCCCCGTATACCCCTCAAACATCGCCCCATTTTAGCCCCTCACCCTCGACCTTCTACGATAACGTCCTCCCCCTCTCCCCCCTTCCCCTGCTCCCCCCCTCCCCCGCTCCTCCCCTCCCCCAAGAGTCTTGCGCATGGTGAGACTTATTGCCGATCAGAATTTTTCCCCGGGGCGCGTCAGGCCGGGGCTCCGAGGGCGAGTTATTGAGACCGCGACTCAAAGGAAAATTTATATCGTGTCACATTGTAAAACTTAACGACCCGCGACGCCGGTACACACACACACACACACACACACACACACACACACACACACACACACACACACACACTGGCGTACCCTACTAACACCACCACCACCACCACCACCACCAACGTCACCACCACCACCATCAGGTATACCAACAGCTTACTTACACACACACACACACACACACACACACGAGGCAAAGCGGAGGAATATTTTTTTTCGTCTCGGCAAAGACAATATCAAATTCATATTCAACCAAGGCGGCGAAGGAGGAGGAGGAGGAGGAGGAAGACGAAGACGAGCAGAAGGAAAGGGAGGGGAAGAAGAGAAGAAGGACGAAGAAGAAAAGGAGGAGGAGGAGGAGGAGGAGGAGGAGGAGGAGGAGGAGCCGTAAAAAGAGTTAAATCTCCACAGTTCTGCGTTAGTGAGAGAGAGAGAGAGAGAGAGAGAGAGAGAGAGAGAGAGAGAGAGAGAGAGAGAGCGAAAGCGAGAGCGAGAGAGAGAGAGAGCACCAAGGAACGTTCTAAATAAACCATGAACACTAACTTTTAAAAATTAATAAGCTCGAGGAGACATTTTCCTTCCCTCGGAGCGGCGCGAAGCTTTTATTCCTGCTTAAGTTTTCATTATATTCGCACCCTTTCCTTTTGTGGCTTCCTATCTCTCTTGTGTTAAATGATGGATGAATGCAGAGTAAGAATTCGTCCCCGTTATAACGTAAAATCTTAAGAATTCGTAAGATACATTAACGGTAGTAGTAATGGTAACAGTTCTCGGGCCTCCATCGATTAGAGTTGCGTTGTGAGCAGTATTCGTCTCCTTTTTAATTAGGCTGAAACTACAGGCGACGAGGAAGGAAAGGAATGATTGGTGAACACGGGAAATAGATGATAGTATTGTCTTCAGCATCTTACTTTCTCATTCTCTTTTTCGTGCCGCGTGTTGCCGAGGACCCCTTCAGAAAGTTTCCCAATCAAACTTTTAAAGCTCCGTGTGATTACCGTACGATTTAGGTTGACCGTTATTCATGTTTTTTGGGTAACTTTGCGGTCTTGTTTTGCTATGGTGCAGCTTAATTAATGCGTTATAACTCCTAGCCCATTATCAACAAAGCATAATTCATCAGCGGCGTCGTAACAGAGCAGAGAATCAATGAAAAATGTGGCCTGACGGTTTTTAATGATGGTGTTGTGGTCAGGAAGTTCCATATCCAGTCTACTTTCAAGTGGATGTCACAAAGCGTCTAAATCACCCTATAATATCTGTGCTTATATTGCTACTACTACTACTACTACTACTACCACTACTACTACTACTACAACCACTAATACTACACTCCAAACCGCCATCAGAACTACCAGGCCATAACACCCGCCATTACCCCCTCTCAGCCTTACCTTGCTTGCACTCCGAGCGAACATTAGACTCCAGCGTGTCCATCTGTATCTGTATCCGCTTGTACTCGCGCTCCGCCTGGTTGCTCTTCCTGCGGTACACCACCAGGATCACCATGGACACCAGCACCAGGAACAGGCCCCCCGCAGCCATGCCACCGATCGCCTCAGGGGGGAACTGGTACTCCTGTGGGGGAAGAGAGGAAGAGGAGGAGATGAAAAGGTGCTGATGCTGGTGTTGGATTCCTCTTATAAATGACTCGGTATTGTTGTTTTCTTCATGGGATTCGTGTATGTGTTGATTTCGCTTGTCTATGCTCGTCACATGCGTTCGGTTAATACCTCGAAGCGCGTCTATTTATTTTTATTTTTTATTTTACAGTAAGGGAAGCAGCTCAAAGGGAAAACTAAAAGAGGAAAAAAAAGCCCGGTGATCACTGCTCCTGTATAAGAAAGTATAGATGATTGGACAAAAGAGAGGTCAGTTTCGGGTGGAGAGGTGTCTCGGTACTCTCCTGGTGCTGGATTCCTCTTATAAACGACTCGATACTGTTGTTTTCTTCGTACGATCTATGCATTCATTAATTCCGCTTGGCTATACTCGTCACAATGGTTCAGTTAATACCTCGAAGGGCGTCTAGATAATTTTTTTACAGCAAGGGAGGCAGGTCAAGGGCAAAGAAGAAAAAAAACAGAACCCCCCCCCCCCCTCCCGCTAAACGCTGCACCAACAATAGAAAACAAGAGCGAGAGGCCAAAAGAGAGGTCAAATTCGGGTGGAGGGTTGGCCATACTAGGGTTTATAATTATCTTCCGCCGCTCCACACTCGATTCGATTTGGTCTCACACCCATACCGCACCTTAAAACATCCCGACTCATCGTTTTTGTAGCGTCCTAGACTGAGCCTCATATTACGTATTGCGAAGTGGTGAGCGCGTTGTAACTTTTGTGTACCGCCGAGTCTGAAACTTTGCATTAGCTTTGTCAACATGAATTAACCTTTGCACTAACTTCCGCGAGTCATGCTGCCGCTGCTTGTGTGTTAGTTAAGCCCGAGATATGTGTTGTGCATTCTGCTTGCGTCATGTTCCGTTCACGCAGCTCTTCGTCTGTTCTGTGTTGCATGCTTCGGTTTCTTTTCATGCTTGTGCTGTGTTGTTCCGTCCACGCTTAATGTACTTCTGTGTCATTCTCTGTGTATATGAGCGGGCATGTGTCAGTTTTCGTGTATGCTGTTTCGTTATATTCAGCGTCATACTTGGCACGCGCGTCTGTGTCATGCTGTGTCATTTTCATTGTGGGCGTCGGGTTAACAAAGCAAATAAGATGAATCACCTGCTTAGCTCCGAGGGGCGCCCAGTGCCTGCCCGCGGTGTTGCTGGACTAAGTCACTCATCAGGGTAACTTTGCAAATTAGAACTAAAAGGAGATACCAAAGTTTTCAGTGAAAACTAATACTGGCAGTCTTTTCAACCAAAGTAAATGGAAGACCAGGGACTATTTTAAAATTGACCCCACAACGCAGTCATATATTATAAATGCCCTAGAAAATCAATTAAAAGACAGCTCTGTGAATGACATTGTAGAAATGGATAAAATTATCCTAGAAACTGACAACCAGACATTGAAAAGACAGTTAAGAGTAAAAACCATTGATACCGACAAAATCAAGCAACAAGTGTGGATGACTAAGGACATTAGAAGTGAAATAAAAAAGGGAAGGGAGCTAAATAGAGAAAAAAAAGAGAGAATACAATACAGTGATCAAATAACAGCTGCTGGAGGCATACAACGCCCTAAAGAAATAAGTGCAGGTAATGATAAACCTCAGTGTACTCTGTACAGGGTTTAAAGACGAGGACTTCACAATGAACACTTTATTTTATGCAGACGACATGCTGAGTCTGTCACAATGATGCTAAACAGTGCATAGGACACATCACCACCATAGGGCAGGAGTATGCCCTGAAAATAAATCTAGCTAAGTGTAACGTCCTAATCTTTAACATAAAAGAAAAACCAAGTGAGATAGAAGGAGTTAACGTTGTAAAAGAAATAAAGTATTTGGAAGCCATTAACAACATAGGGTGCAGTGAGGTTTATGAAAGTTTGGAACATATAATAAGGTGACATAAGATAAACAAGCTCTGTGCCAGCAACCTTACAAAGAAAACTGGACTGCTGAACTGCTACTTGAAGACCACATTGACAAAGAAGAAGCGAAACGGGTTTTGTTTGAGTCCTCGAAAAAAATGGAAAAGCAGCGGACTACAACCACCCAAGAACAGACAAGAGTAAGCAAAAGGGAGGCCGTTGCAAAGGCTATCTCTTCGACCTTCAACTGAACTGAACTGAGAAGGAGAAGAAGGAGTTAGAGGAGGAGGAGGAAGAAGAGGAGGAGGCAAGAGAGAGAGGGAGAGAGGGCGGAGGATGAGGAGGAAAAGGGAAGGGGGGGGGGGTGATGGGGTGAGGACAGGAACTGAAGAAGAAACTGCCGCGACGGAATTCAATTAAAACACCATCAGGCCAGAGCGTCGACGCCTAACGAGTCCTTAACTTGAGGGAGGACAAAGACAGAGGGACAGGCAGGCAGACAGACAGACAGACAGAGAGAGAGAGAGAGAGAGTTCACACCTTGATCATCTCGTAACGGAGGTAGCCGATAGGGAATCTGAGGTTCTGTCCCATCCTGACCACCACCAGCGGCAGGTCAACATCGGTGGAGCGCCCCAGCTCGTCGGAGGGCGGCGGCTGCAGCTCGGGCGGCGTGCACACCAGCTGCGTCAGGGCCAGCGAGGTGACGTTGCATTGCTTGGTCCCGATGGTCACGTTCACGTCCGACTCGTCACTCGCCAGGTTGAGGTTCTCGCCCTGAAAGAGGTGGTGAAGGAGAGGTTAAAGGGGCTATTACACTGGGCAAATTTTCCGTGGATCTTCAGTCAAACCACGATTTCCGCTGGCGTGGTTCTCATATTTCCGTGGTTTTCTGACGTGTCCACGATCTTCCAAAGCTAGAGGTAGAGTTCCTTGAAGGACGGCGGTATTACTCACCATCATCAGCAATAACAAGAAACAAATGAGAACCACGCTAGCGGAAATCGTGGTTTGAGTGAAAATCCACGGAAAATTTGCCCCTTAAGTGATGGAGGAAGCTGCTCAAGGTTTGATTCTAAGGTCTTCCCCGGGTTGTATCAATGTTCTAGGCGTGAAGATGGTGAGATGGTGAAGGACAGTTTGAGTGAAGGAGGCAGCTGTTCAAAGTTCGATTACATTTTTTTTTCCCGGGTTAAATCAGTGTTTTAGGCATGAGAAGGATAGCGAAGGAGAGATCAAGTGGCGAAGGTGATTTTGTGATGATAGAAACTATTCAAGATTTAATCCTAATATCTTCCCGGGTTTTATCAGTTGCATGACAGAGGTGGTGGAAGAGAGATTTCGTGATGGAGAATTCTTTAGGGTAGGTACTGATGTCTTTCTGGTGCTTTATATACGAGCCTAATGGTGAAATATGGTTGGATGATGGCTAAGACTTTTATCGGAGGTTTGTTGAGGTTAAATTTCCGTTCTTTTTCAGGTTTTAGCCACAGAAACTAAACAAGGAAGGGGATGATGGTGATTGGTTTAATTACTATCACTATGGTGGGGGTGCTTGTGGGGTTGTCAGGGGGGAGGGAGTAACAGCGTCGGGTAGGGGAGGGGGGGCACCTGGGAGAGTGATATTACTGAGGGAGATGGTTTTGATGCAGCGGGGGAGTATGGCAATTTATTATTATAGGGGGAGTTAGTGGCATGTGTAGGGTGATGGGGTGGAGGGGCGGGGTGTTGTGGGGAGAGCTGATTGTTGTCGTTGAGGGATGTTAGTGACGGTTATGTCTGGCGGGGTCGTTGTGGTGGTGGCATTTTTTGAGTAGTGATGGGGACGGTTGGTGTTATGGCGGCGGTGGTGGTGGTGGTGGTGGTGATCTCTGTGATGGGATATCGTATAGCGTAGGAAGAGTGGTGAGAGGGGTGGGGTGGGGGGGGTGTAGTGGCGTTGGTGGTGTGAGCGTCGCCTCGTTGCCGCGACTCACCTCAATGACCAGCGTGTCGCCCTTGTACAGCTTGATGTCGTTGGGGAACCTGCGATACTCGGGGTCCAGGACGTAGATGAGCGAGCGAGCCCCCGAGGACAGCACGTGGCGGAGGTTCCTGACGGAGGCCACGTTGTCCATGATGAAACCCACGTCCAGGGTGATGGAGTTGCCGAAGTTCTGCCGCGGAGACCTGAAGGGAAGAGGGAGGGAAGGGTGAGGGGAAAGGAATGGGAACGCTGACCGCTGGGAGGGTATGTGCTTCAAGTGGGTGCCTCTTTACG
The DNA here is from genome assembly GCF_024679095.1 of Eriocheir sinensis. Lineage (NCBI taxonomy): Eukaryota > Metazoa > Arthropoda > Malacostraca > Decapoda > Varunidae > Eriocheir > Eriocheir sinensis. The sequence continues at coordinate 9,043,470 of NC_066509.1, read as the reverse complement.
GCTGTGGCTGAGGTAGAATGAAGTTTGTTTATCTTGTCTGCGGCGTGTGCTTACCTAGACACTTTGTGGGAGGTCCTGGCCTGCGCCCTGGGTTCTGGAGCGGTCTCTGGGGCGCCGCGACGCTCCCGTAGCATGGCGAGTAGCACGGCGCGGTTGACGGGCGGCGAGGGACACTCCATCTGATCGTGGCTGAGCACACGACACATGGACGAGTTGAGGACACGGTCGTGCAGCAGGACGGTGATGCGCGGCGACTGGATGGCGTCCAGCTGAGTGCCGTGCACCGTCAGGAGGCGGCCGCCACTCCAGGGACTGTGGCGAGGCTTTAGTTCCAGGACTTTAGGGTCGGGCGTGTAGACGAAGGGCGAGGCGAGGGTGCGGCGCGCGCCATCCACCGTCACCGTAAGTGTCCGCACCGTCGCCGGCAGCGCCTCGCCGTCCTTGCCGCCCTCCCCCGACGCCCGCGATGTGACGCACACCAGACGGTGCGACGACGACTGCGTCTTGTTGACGATGCACGGCAGGTCGTCGAGCATCGCCGCCACGTGGGAGCCAACGTTGAGGAAGCGACCGCTGATGGAGAGCACAGTGCCGCCCGACACCGGCCCGCGCGTCGGCCACACGCCCGTCACGCTCACGTTCTGAGGGACGGAAGGAACAGGGCGTGAGCCATAGGATAGATGTGGTGCTGCTGGGGCAGAGCACGTTACAGTTGTGAGAGAGAGAGAGAGAGTGTGTTTGGGATACTTACGGTGTAGGAAAACTTGACGGTGGAGCTCGTGGTGCCGGCGGGCGTGGTGACCCGCAGCGGGAAGTGCAGGTCCTGCGTGGTGGAGGTGGGCGTGGGTGCCGGACCCGTGCGGCACGTGATCTTGACGGACACGTGGTACTCGTGCACCTCACACGGCACGTCCCCGATGAATATGTTGCCCTGCACGTCCTCCTCCCGCAGGCCCAGGTTACTGCCCTCAATGGTGACCAGCGTGCCGCCCTCCAGCGGGCCCGCCAGCGGCTGAATCTGGAGGGGAGAGGGACGAGAGGCAATATTAGCGATACTGCTCTCAGAATTTCATATTAACACCAACGTCATCATCATCTGACAACAACAAGAGCAACAACAACAACAACAACAACAGCACGAGTGGTTGCCGGGGGTTGCAGCGTAAAAGTTTCCAATAATGTCAGTTTTCACCCGGAGCAAAAATATAGCGGTGAAATTTTTAATATATTATGAGCGAGGCGAGAGGTTGGGAAGGGGCGAGAGTGGCGTATAAGTGATGGCGGCCCTCGTCGTATATTGACTAAAACAACCATCACTTATCGATATTAGACAAGCCTGAAATCCGCGTCAAAATCCATTACGTCACGCCTAATCTTTCTCCGGACTGGCCGCGTGATGGATGACGTCACCGCCGACACCGCATGATGGATCGTGATTGGACTGGTTATTTTTTTCCCTCCGCGATGGCGCGTCAACACAGGCCAGCCAATTAGTGAAGGCGATATTTTCCCCGGCAATCCTTCACACTCCTTGCCACAAAGCCGATAAATAAGTGTTGATGGGAGCGATAACCCCAGATCAAGGCGAGCGTTCCCATCCATTAGAGGCGGGTTGTTAGTCCTGGTATCGGGGCGGCCAGGCTTACCAACAGGACTAATTTGGCTTAAGGCGTAAGGAGCGAATGTATAACTTTTACTTGATCTTGAGAGAGAGAGAGAGAGAGAGAGAGAGAGAGAGACTCCTTCCTTACTTCCTCCATCTCGCTCATCATCTTAACTTTAATGCAAATGGAAGGCAAACACAAGCCGTCTCCGAGGTGCCAAGAACGACCATAATGAAAAATAAACACAGGTCACAGGAAAACTCTCTCTCTCTCTCTCTCTCTCTCTCTCTCTCTCTCTCTCTCTCTCTCTCTCTCTCAATCAGTCTGACAATTAAAAAATCTGCCTTGTTTGAAAACGAAAAAGTATAAAAAACACACACACACACACACACACACACACACACACACACACACACACACACACACACACACACACACACACACACACACACACAAAGATTTGCATCCAAAGAACAAATTGCACCGTGTTTGTTTTTCGTTTGTTTTATTTTTCCCGTTTGGATTCGGTTGGTTTGCATAGACCATTGAAAAATATGAAAAAAAAGAGAGAGAGAAAGAATGGACATCAAGTTTCCCCCCAAAACCAAAGCGAACAGAGAGAGAAAATCGAGAGAATTCGCCAAAAAAATAAACAATTACGAGACGGACGCCGGGAAAACAGATGCAATATGTGCCGGGGAGGGGTGATGTGTGTGTGTGTGTGTGTGTGTGTGTGTGCGTGCGTGTGCGAGAGTCCGAACGTATATGTATTCTGAAATATGTTTAAGTCTCCCCTTCTCTCTCCCGCTCATAACGAAAACGGGGAAAGGTAAATGACTACAGAAAATGGCATATCATAAGCGTGGACTTAGGTATATTGGCTTCATCTGTCCTCGCTCCACCCTTCCCTTGGTGAGCTCTCCGCCTGTTGCCTCGCCTGCCTCTCCCTGTCTATTCTCGTTCCAACAGTCCGGTCAGCTCATTCAGTCCCTCTCCCTTGCTCCCTCTCTCCCTCCCATGGAAAGCTGAGCCACTAAATCCCCTCGTCCTCCCATAGAGACTCGTCCACATAAAAAAGAAAAAAAGGGAGGAGCAGAAATCAACTCGCCCATCGACCATCAGCCTCCCCTTCCCCGGCCTTACCTGCTCCCGTTTCATGTTCCCGATCCTTTTTTCTTTTTTTTTTTTGCTTGCTTTTCTGTTTGTTTTCCATTTTTATCCTATTCCCTTTTCCCTTTTCTTTACCGTTTCCCTCCTTATCCTATCTATTCCCTCGTTTCCTGCTCTCGTTAACCTTTTTATTTGATTCTATATGCCTTTTCTCTATCATATTCCCTTTTCCTTTTCTTCCCTCTTTTTTGTCTCCTTACCACAATCTATTCCCCCTGTTTCGTGTTCCCGTTCTTTATTTTCTCCTTCTTTATTTCTATTTCCTCTATCCTTTTCCCCCTTCTCCCTTTTATCAATCATTTTCCTCTTTACCCTATATATTGTACGCCCCCTTTCCTCGTTTTCCTTCCCCCTTTCCCTGTTCCTCCTTTTCCCTTTCTCTTCTCCTCCCTTCTGTTTTAGTATTTCGCTTCTTGCCTTTTCTGTTTAATGTCTCCTTTCGTCCCTTACCCCACCCTCCTCCTCCTCCTCTTCTTTTCCTCTTTCCCTTCTCAATTTTTACTACTCCCCTTCTCCCTCCCCCCACCCCCCCTAGTCTAAAGAGAAGGCATGACACATCACGACAAACACAACGCGACACTTTATCAATTTCTACCCCATTTCCTTTCCCGTGCACGCTCCTGGTTGTGTTCCCTCCCTTCCTTTCCTTCCACTCTTGACTCCATCTCTTCCCCCGCTCCGTTCCCTTCCCTTCCCTTTCACCTCCCCTTCCCTTTTGACTCCATATCTTCCTACGTCCCCTGCTCTTCTCTTTCCTTCCCTTCCTTTCCCTTTCCTTCCCTTAACTCCTATATCGCCTCCATCCTTTCCTCCGTTCCCTTCCCCTCTTATCTTTCCTTCCTGCTCCTTCGCTTTACTTATTCGCCACCCTTCTCTCCCCTTCCCTTCCCTTCCCTTCGCTTCCCTTCCTTTCCCTTTCCTTCCCTTGGTCGACTCCATCCCTTCCTCTGTACCTTTCCCCTCCCTACTCTTTCACTTCACATATTCCACCACCTTTCTCTCCCATTCCCTTTCTTCTCTACCCCATCCATTCCTTTACCCTTTATCTCTACTCCTTACTCCCTTCCCTCACTCGTCATCCCTGCCTTCAATTATTTTCCTCTTTTCCTTTTTTATTTCCTTTCCCTGGTCTTTCTCATTTCCTTGTCCTCCAATACTCGCTTTTTCCATTTCCTTTTCCTCCACCTTCGCTTTTTTCCATTTCCTTTTTTCCACTCCTTGTCTTTTAACTTTTCTTTTTCTTTCTCTCCCGTCATTCAATTTTCCGCCAATCCTCTCCTAGTCCTTCTTCTTTCCTCCGTTGATTTCTTTCTACGCTTTACTCCCATCTTATTCTTTTTTTACATTTTTCCCTTCTATTCCATTTCTTTCCTTACCTTCCCTTATTTACCTTTCCCCTCTCTCCCTTCTTTCTTTTCCCCTCTCCACCTTCCCTTTCCTTCCTTTCCCTTCTCTTCCCTTTCCTTCCTTTCCCTTCTCTTCCTTTCCCTTCTCTTATCTTTCCTTCTCTTCCCTTTCCTTCCTTTCCCTTCTCTTCCCTTTCCTTCTCTTCCCCTTCCTTCCTTTCCCTCCTCTTCCATTTCCTTCTCTTCCCTACACTATTCTATCCTACTCTACCATTCTCTCTCTCTCTCTCTCTCTCTCTCTCTCTCTCTCTCTCTCTCTCTCTCTCTCTCTCTCTCTCTCTCTCTCTCTCTCTCTCTCTCTCTCTCTCTCTCCACCCTTCCTGGACTGCGAAACAACACTCATCCATTTTCCATTCCCCTCTAACGCGAGACAGTAAACCTATCCACCACCACCACCACCTCCACCACCACCACCACCACCACCACCACCACTACTATCCTTCCCGTTCCCACCACTACACCTTCCTTCCTTTACTTATCCCCCCCCCCCCCCCGCAACGCCCTCTCACTATCACCACCAACATCACTACTATCATCACCACCACCAGTAACACCAAAATCATCACTACCACCACCACCACCACCACCACCACCTGACGAAAATGATTCCCGCTAAACCAAAATATTATCACAAAAGAGACAGATGATTTGGACCTGTTGGAAGAGAGTTATGGGTGAAGGGGGAGGTGTCAGGAGGAGGAGGAGGAGGAGGAGGAGGAGGACGAGGAGGAGGGGAAGATCAGGAGAGGTGGTGAAAGTTTATGGAGAGGGGAACCTATGCGTTTGTGTGTTGTGAGAGAGAGAGAGAGAGAGAGAGAGAGAACGCAGACAAAAGTAATGAATATAGCAAATGGACAAGGAAAAAAAAAGTAGAGGAGAAAACTAAGAGCAAAAAGGTGAACTACATGGTGTGTGTGTGTGTGTGTGTGTGTGTGTGTGTGTGTGTGTGTGTGTGTGTGTGTGTGTAGGGCCGTGACGCAGGTGGCCTCAGCCCGCCCGTCCATCATGGAGGTGACACACACGCCGCCGGGACGGAGAAAAAAAAAAATAAGGGAAGAAAAAACGAAAGAGAAAGAGAGAGGGAGGAGGAGGAGAAAATAACAGCTCACACATCCAGCGACGCCCTTGATAGATAAATAGAGCGATCGATAGATACATAGACGGGGTGATATATAGTTGGGTTCACTGATGATAGACATTGACTGACTGATAGATAAGTAGGAAAGTGATAGATAGTTGAATGATATATGGGGGTGATAGATAATGGTGCAGGCTTAATAGATACATACATAGGGTGGCTAATAGATATAAGTCGATAAAGAAAAAATGGTGAATAGATAAACGGCAGACTGATAGATAGA
>NC_066509.1:8975429-9035429 GCF_024679095.1 Eriocheir sinensis | reverse complement strand
AGTCCAACACTATCCTCGCCCCTCCCTTTCCAGCCCTCCCACCCTGCTCCCCCTACCTCTCTCCACCCCCTCCCTTCCTCTCCCCCTCATCAACACCTGCCTCCCTCCCTCCCCCCCGCCACTCAAATGACCCATAGGATAAGCGTTAATAGGTTTCAGGATAATCAAAATGGCTTTATGTCGTGCAAACTTGAAAGTTACGACCGTCATTTGTTCAGAACGTGACTAATAACGCTGATGCAACGCCGAAAAAAATATTAATAACACCTCTATTCCTCAGTCCCTTCCTCCTCCTCCTCCTCCTCCTCCTGTCTCTGGCCCTCCCCTCTCCCCCTTCTCTCCTTTTCCCTCCCCCCCCCCTCCCATAAAAGCGACATGCCTACATAGGTTACGCAGTGAGCAGTTACACAATGGAAGTTTTATCGTTTAGGGTTAAAAAAAAAAAGTAATTGTATTTGCTTATATTTGTACGTATAATGGTTATGTGAATAGTCGTGTTAATAACGGTGTGCCTGTGTGTGTGTGTGTGTGTGTGTGTGTGTGTGTGTGTGTGTGTGTGTGTGTGTGTGTGTGTGTGTGTGTGTGTGTGGATGAAATATTTAATAATCCCTTCCCATTTTAGTCACCCTCGTAACTGCTTTTTATAACCATCATCATTTTATCTTTTACGAGGTGCTGGTAGCAATAGTAGAGGTAGTAGTGGTGGGAGTAGTGGTGGAAGCGATGGTCGTAGTAGTAGTTCTGGCAGTAGTAGTAGTAGTAGTAGTAGTAGTTGTAGTAGTAGTAGTTATTTGGCAGAGTTAATGCTAGGAAAGGTAGAAATGGTCACAGGCGAGAGAGAGAGAGAGAGAGTAGATAAAAAAAAGGGAGGACGAAGAGGAGGAGAGGGTTCAAATTTACATTCTTGCTCATTGGAGGAAAAAATTGTGTTCAGCTGACTGTCACAAACACACACACACACACATACACACACACACACGCACAATACATAAAACTTGGCCTTAATTAAAATTGTGGCAGATTACAATATCAATGCCAAAATTATAAGGACAGATTAAAGCAGCGAAGGAGAGTTGATCATCCCCCAAAAATGAAGATGAACAAAAATGAAAGAAGGAACAAAAAAGTAAAGAAGGAACAAAACATGAAAGAAGGATTAAAAAAAAATGAAAATGGAACGAAAAAAAAATAAACACCCCTGAAACAAACAAACAAACAAACAAAAAACAAAGAACACCCAAACGGCAGTAGAAAAAAAAAAAACTAATCATATTATAATTCCATACACAGTCATTTTCCACTGAACAGAACAAACAAAAAATCTTCAACAAAAATACCACCCCTTATAACAAACAATAACCACTGTATAAGACATCAACAACAACAACAAAAAAAATAAGGAAGGAAACAGAAAACAAATCTAAAGGGAACTTGAAAAAATAAGAGGGGGAAGAAAAAAAAACAGTAATAAAATGCTGAGGAGAAAATCAGAGGAAAGAGAAATCACCAAATATTAGAAAAAAAAACTAATAACAACAACTTTAACAACAACAACAACAACAACGAGGACATTTAAAAAGAGTACCGCCAGAATGGCCACAAAATGAAAATAAAACATAATATAAAGTTTTACCGTGTGTGCGCGTGCGTGAGAGAGAGAGAGAGTCATAGTAGCAGCAGTGGGTGTATTTTCCGAAACAAACTCTGGAGGGAGGGATTGAAATACGTCTCAATTGTGCGGGTTATGTTGCTGTTTTCATGCATTCACGGATGACTCTGAACGCTCGGGAAATTCGTAGTATCAGTTGCGTGTATATTCATGACGGTGGAAAACTATGTGTTGCAGAGCGAGTGGTATTGTTAGTTTGTGATGCATAATCTGAGGGACGAGGGAGAGGGGAGGACAGCTGGAGCGAGAGAGGGATAGAGAGCGAGAGAGTAAAGAGCAAGGTCTGACTGGGTAGAAGTAGGAAGAGGAAGAGGGACGGAGAGATAAGAGGAGAGAGGAAGTAAGGGAACGGACAAGGGCGAGGGGAGGGCTGGATAGAAACGTAGGTGGAAGAGGGATAAAGGGAGAGAGGAAGGAAACTAGGGAGGAGGAGGGAGAGTATGACTGGTAGGGAAGGAAAACGGGAAACGGCGAGAGGAAGGGAAGCTAAGATAAATGTTTCTGTGTGCTACATGTTGCCTTTGATCTCGTTAGTTATTGCTCAAGCCCGTCATCTCTCCTCTTCCTCTCCTCTCATGCTTTCATCTCTCTCTCTCTCTCTCTCTCTCTCTCTCTCTCTCTCTCTCTCTCTCTCTCTCTCTCTCTCTCTGTTCCCTTCCCCTCCTCTTCCTCCTCTTACATCTCCACTTCTTGTCACATATTCTTTATATGGTAGGTTGGCGGTGCTCGTTCTCTCTCTCTCTCTCTCTCTCTCTCTCTCTCTCTCTCTCTCTCTCTCTCTCTCTCTCTCTCTCTCTCTCTCTCTCTCTCTCTCTCTCTCTCTCTCTCTCAATTTCAGGTTTCCCTTTCCCTTTACAAACATTCTTATTTTTTCATCGCCTTATTTTTCTTTTTTTTTTAATTATGAAATGTATCCATCGTGATCTTTTACTCGTTCAAGCTGGTTTTGTTCTGTTCTCTTCTCTTCCATTTCTTTTTCCTCCCTAGTATTCCTCTTCCATTCCCAGTTCTTTCCTCTCCCTCATCATCATCTGTGCAAACTTGTTCCTCGCAAGAAAATGATAATTAGACATGTTCAGGTTTGGGGCATAATGTGGGTCGTGGTCTCCTGCGGCCAAGAGGGTTGCTGGGCCGCCCTACGCCCGCCGTGCTTAAGAGTCATTCGGCAGCCTATGTGGCGAGTCTTTGTTACTGTTGTGGATGGCTGTTTGTGGGTGTGCCTGAACAACGTCGTGAGGGACAGTCGGGCGTGTTTAGGATCACGACGATGCTCACAAGCTAGCCTACTGCTGCAGCTGGGTAGTGGTGGTGGTGGTGAGGTGGGGGGAGGGAAGGATGTTGCATATTTTACCAGTGTGTGTGGGGGGGGTGAGGGGGGGGGGTGACAGCAGAACATAAAGGATTTATTTACCAATTGGACCTATGATGTCCAGTGACGAGTTGGAGGCAGCGCCGCTATTATGACCCCCCATCCTCCCCATCGCCCACAAGAGATAATGGTAGAGTACTCACCAGGTCTATCCTGGGCGCAGGGCACTGGCCGCTGTGAGCCTCCTCCTCGGGTGGGCGCTGCAGTGCGGCTGAGGAGGCGGCGGCAGCCACGGGGCAGTGCGGGGCGTAGCGGCAGGAGGCGCCGCACCAGGTGCAGCGGTAGCGCGGGTGCCGCGTGACGCAGAGCGAGCAGTCGTGGTGGCCGCGATGCGCGCCCAGCACGCCGCACTTGTACAGCGTCAGCGGCCGCGCGTCCACCACGTGGTCACGATTCCACACCAGCGTGACGCGCGCCTCGTACCCGCCCTCGGGGGACTCGTAGCGATACACGGTGGGCTCGCACACCACGCGCTGCACCCACCGGTTCTGCAGGGGGTACGTTGACGTGGCGGCGGTGGTGGGGTCTCCCCCGCCACCATCGTCTTCCAGGTCTTCTTCGTTCCCCACCACCCTGGCGGCGACTTTCATGGTGGCGCCCTCCACGCTCACCACACACTGGAAGCCCAGCTGGTTGGCGCGCGGCACCGGCAGGTTCTCCACCAGCAGCACTAGCTCGGACGTGGCCCCGTCCGCCGCTAATAGCTGGTTCTGTTCCGGCCAGAACCTTGGACAGTACCCGGCTCCGTGCGTCGCCAGCTGGGCGGGGTTCTGGGGAGGGAAAGCATGGGTCAGGACGCCGCCAGTCACAGCAACACTCGGCTGCTTCACCGCTGTTATATCCCACATGACTCGCGTGGACGAATCTTTTTGAACTCCTGTACTTACGTTTTCTCCCGAGATCATGATCCTTGTGCAGGAGGAGGCGTTGTGCGTGCAGGTGTTCTCGTACACACACCAGTTGCACGCCCAGTTGCTCCGCACGCAGCTGCCGCACGTGTTGTGGCGGCTACAGTCGTAGAAGGCAAAGTTTCGGGAGACGAAGTCCTTATTGGTCTCGCTGGAGCGGACGGCGAGTGGCACCAGCACGTGGTCATGGTGGGCGGCGATGGGCGGGCGGTGTTGCGGCGCGGGTGTGGCGCACGTCAGTCCCGAGGCGGTCACCAGCCCGTCCTCGGGGGGCGCAGAACCCCACACACACTGGTACTTGGCGCCGGCGGGCAGCTCCGGCAGGGTGCGGATAGTCAGCTGCACCTGTGGGGGAAGGTGGCGGCATTAGGAACATTAGGCGATGAAGATGCTGAAATCCGCGACGCTCACCCGTTACTGATCCTCTTCCACGTATTAAGCAGCACCTCCACCCCTACCCCCCCTCCGCCCCTCCAACAGCTGGCAGACACCATGTCACTTCCAGCCTTCACCCCCTCCCCCCCGTTCCTTTACCCCTGACCGAGAGAACACGAGAGCTGTGAGCTGTGTGCAGTTGGTCCGTGCAGCAACAGCAACAGCAGGGCTACGAGGAGGAGTGGTAGGAGGAGGAGGAGGAGGAGCAGGTGCAGGTGCAGGTTGAGTCTAATGGGATAACACTGCTCCTGAATGCCCCTGATTGACTCCAGCCTTGAGCGTCGCCGGGCCATCAGGGTCCCGACGGTCAGAATTAAGGGATGAGATTTGACGTGTGGGCTGATTCACATTCCATCTCGAAACTTGTTCTGATTGGTGGGGATTATATTTGGCTTTTAGCTGACTGGTGAAGGGATTGTGTGGTCTGCCCTGGCGTGGGAGGAGGAGGAGGAGGAGGAGAAGAGGGAATAAGAGAGGGAACCAGTGAAGGAAGGAGAGTCGGAATATGGAAGTGAGGGAAAGGATTCAAATTTCTCTCTCTCTCTCTCTCTCTCTCTCTCTCTCTCTCTCTCTCTCTCGTGTACCTTAAACTTGCACACACACACACACACACACACACACACACACACACACACACACACCACTCGTTGCCTAATTCACATTCATTTCATTTTCCCCGTCCATCACGTTCCCCAGACGTGCCTTTCACTTTCTCACTTCATATTCAATCCACTCCTTCATCATCTTCGTCTTCCTCCTTTATCAACACCACCGCCACCGTCATCTCCTCCTCCTCCTCCTCTCCCTCCTCCAACATTTCTTGACAATCTTCCATTTTATTTTGTCTCTGTAGCCAAAACACTCTGAAAGAAGATCTATATTCCCTGTTCCTTCAATCTCTTCCTCCTCCTCCTCTTTTTCCCCTCCTCCTTCTTTCCCTCTCCTTGCAACCACCTCTCCCTCACCCCTGTCTCTCCTCGTCTCCCCTTACTCCTGTCTCTTCTCCTCCTCCTCCTCCTTCTCCTCCCCTCTCCCCTCCCCAAATCCTCTCCCCAGCCACTTCTTGTCCTCCCCGCTCGCTGGAAATCGATACTTACGGCATTAAGAGAAAATTGGCACCATTTGTCACCAGAAGGAAACGCCTCCCTTCCCCCCCATCCCTTGGCACTCCCTTCCCCCCCCCCTCCCTTGGCACTCCCTCCCCCCCTCCCCTGGCACTCCCTTCCCTCCTACCCTCCCTACCTACCTCCACTGTCCCTTCCCTCCCTCTCTCCTCCGTCCTCCTCTTCCCACCCTCCTTCCATCCACTGTCCCTCCTTCTCTCCATTTCTTCCTTCTTTCCTCCTCCACACGACTCGTACCTTTCTCTTTTTCTTCTTTCTCTCTGTCTGTTTTTGCCGTCAATGTTCCTCTCTCTCTCTCTCTCTCTCTCTCTCTCTCTCTCTCTCTCTCTCTCTCTCTCTCTCTCTCTCTCTCTCTCTCTCTCTCTCTCTCTCTCTCTCTCTCTCTCTCTCTCTCTCTCTCTCTCTCTCTCTCTCTCTCTCTCTCTCTCTCTCTCTCTCCTTTCTTTCGTTTTTTTTCTCCTTTTCTCTTTCCCTTCTCCTCCTCCTTCTCTTTATTTCTTCCTTCATTCCTCCTTCGCACTACTTACATTCCTTCTTTTCCTTCTTCTGTCCGTCTCCTACTCCGTCTTCACATTTCCTTTTCACCTTCATCATTCTTCTTCATTTTCTTCCTTTCCTACAACCTTCCTACTTCCTTCATTTATTTAGTTTCTTCCTTCTTCCTTTCCTTAATACTCTTCTCTATCCTCCACTCTTCGTCCATGCATTCCTCTCTTAAGCACTCTCTTCTCTTCCTCCTCCACATGTTCCTTTCCTCTGACTCTTCCATCCACTCACTTTCCACTTCTCTTCCCACCCTTCCTTCCATCTCTCTCTCTCCCATGTCTTCTCTCCATCCCTCTTTGCCTCACTCTCCTTACCTCTCCTTCTCCAAGTCGTCCCCCTCCCTCGTTCCTTCACTCTGTCCCTCGTTTTCTTCTGTTTGTCAAGATGTATTTTTCGTTATTATTTCGTTTTCCTACCGTCTGTGTGTGTGTGTGTGTGTGTGTGTGTGTGTGTGTGTGTGTGTGTGTGTGTGTGTGTGTGTGTGTGTGTATCTCTGCATATGTAGGTTTCAATTTATATAATGTCAATCTTTTTTTTCCTTTTGACGGTATCTATGTATTTCTGACTTTATTTATCTATTTGTCTAAGTATTATCTATCTGTTACTCTGTCAATCTATGTACCCACCCGTCCGCCAACCTATCTATTTGTGTATCTGTGTATCCATATGTTTATCTGCTCATCTGTCTGCCCCAGCCCCTCTCCCGGTCTGTTTTTTTTTTTACATCAAAGAATACGGCTCAAGGGCAACAACAGGAGTAAAAAAAAAAAAAAAAAAAAAAAAAAAAACCGCTACTCGCCGCTCCCACCATCTTGTCGGTCTGTCTGCCTGTCTGTCTGTTTGCCTCTGTGTCTTTTACTATATTATTCGCTTCCTTTTATTATGGTAGAGACAATAAAAATCATATCTAGAAAACCGCCTCCCTTTCCTTCCTCCACTGTCATTCCCTTCCCTCCCTTTCCTCCCCTGGCACTCCCTTCCCTCCCCTGGCACTCCCTTCCCTCCCTTTGCACTCCCTTCCCTCGCCTGGCCCTCCCTTCCCTGGTACTCCCTTCTCTCCATCCCTCCCCTCGCCTGGCACTCCCTTCCTTGGCATTCCCTCCCTTCCCATCTCATGGCACTCCCTTCCCTCCCTTCCTTGGCATTCCCTCCCTTCCCTCATCTGGCACTCCTTTCCCTCCCTTCCTTGGCATTCCCTCCCTTCCCTCATCTGGCACTCCTTTCCCTCCCTTCCTTGGCATTCCCTCCCTTCCCTCATCTGGCACTCCTTTCCCTCCCTTCCTTGGCATTCCCTCCCTTCCCTCATCTGGCACTCCCTTCCCTCCCTTCCTTGGCATTCCCTCCCTTCCCTCATCTGGCACTCCCTTCCCTCCCTTCCTCCATCCACTGTCCCTCCCTATCCATCCACACATAGGCAGATAGAGACAGATAGATAGCAATGTAAACAAATAGAGACACACATACGTGGATCAATAAATAATATCTTTTTTGTTTACTCCTTCTTGTGTCGCTGTCGTTTAGTTCGTTTCTCGGTCGTTTTCATTTCGCATGCATTTTAATCTACGTCCCCCCCACTCTCTCTCTCTCTCTCTCTCTCTCTCTCTCTCTCTCTCTCTCTCTCTCTCTCTCTCTCTCTCTCTCTCTCTCTCTCTCTCTCTCTCTCTCTCTCTCTCTCTCTCTCTCTCTCTCTCTCTCTCTCTCTCTTATATGTTTCTCTTTTTCTTTTCCAACCCAGATACTTTACACTTACGACTTTCTCCTTCCTCCTCCCCTCCTCTCCCCTTCTCTCTCTCTCTCTCTCTCTCTCTCTCTCTCTCTCTCTCTCTCTCTCTCTCTCTCTCTCTCTCTCTCTCTCTCTCTCTCTCTAGTGGAGGAGGAAGTCTTGGCGGTGACAGGTGCTTCCTCGTGGACGGAGAAGCCATCGGAGGAACGGAGGGAAGGAGGCAAGCAAGGGTTTCTGGGTGCGAGAGAGACTTACTAATATATCCTTTTTTTTTAACTTTTCCTTCTTTTTCTCTCCCACTCCACCTTCTCTCTTTCCCCTACATAATTATCCTATTTTTCTCCCTCCTTCGTATGTATTTTTTAGAGTTTTTGGCCTCTACTCCTTTTTTTTCCTTCCCTCTTTAATCACCCCTTCGCCCCTTTTCTCCCTTCCCCCCCTTTAATCACCCCTAGCCGCCCCCTTTTCCCTTTTCAGCCGCCTCCATGCTAACCTTGCCTTTACCTGACCTTCCAGCAGCAACCGTTTCAATCCTTGTTTTTTTTTGTTCCTTCAATGAATCCTTTCCCTCCCTTTCCTTCATCTTTTTCCTCCTTTCTTATTTGTTTCCTTTCTCTTCCTTTCCCTAGTTTCCTCTTTTCTGTCCTTCTTTCCTCCTCCTTCCTTCCTTCCTACTTCTTATTTACTCTCCACCTCATTTCTCCCTCTTCTAATTTTCTTCTTTCTTCCTTCCTTCCTTCTTATCTGCTTTCTTTCTCCCTTCTTTCCTCCTCTTCCTTGTCTACTTCCTCACCCTACCTCTTACCTCGTTTCTCCCTCCCTTAGAGTTTCCCTCCTTACTGTCCCCCTCCCTCCTTTCCCTTGGCTATTTCCCACCTCCAACCATTTCTCCCTTCCTTCCCTCCCTCTTGCCTACCTTTCGCCTCCCTCCTCCTTCTTGCCTACCTCTTACCTCCTTCCCTCATTACATTTCACCTGCCTCAACCCTTTCCTTCCAGCCTCGGTTCCTCCCCCACATCACCTACCCATCCTTTCCCTCTCTCGCTTCCCTTCTCCTTACCCTACTTTCCTCATCCCTACCTTGCTCTCACCTCCTTCCCTCATTACATCTCACCTACCTTAACCCATTCCTCCCTTCCGCGGTCCCTCCCTCCCTACCTCTCCCCCTCCCCTCAGGTGTGGCCAGGTGGGGTCCAATCACGGCTTCCTCCTGGTTATAATCCGTAGTTTTATCGGTACCGGCCTGGCCTGCGCGGGATTATGAGGATTAATGCAGCCCTGCCTCCTCCTCCTCCTCCTCCTCCTCTTCCTCCTCCTCCTCTTCATCATCTTCATCAGCATTGCCATCATCTTTTTTTCTTGTTTCTTCTTTTACTTCATCATTATCGGTCGTTTTCATCTTCTTCTTCGTCTTAATCTTTTTCTTTTTTATCCTTCCCCTCCTCCTCCTCCTCTTCTTCATCATCTTTTTCTTCTTCTTTCTCCTTCTCTTCCTCCTCATCCTCCTTCTCCTCTTCCTCCTCCTCGTCATCATCATCATCATCATCATCATCGTGTTCTTCTTCTTCTTCTTCTTCTTCTTCCTCATCTTCCTTATTATTATTCCTTCTTCGTCTCCTCCTTTGGCTGCTAACTTCTTGTCCTGTTCCTGCTTATCTCCTTTCTCTCATAATGTTGCCTCCTCCTCCTCCTCCTCCTGCTTCTAACTTCTTGCTCCTTTCCTCCTTATCTCCTTTCCTTCATTATGTTCTCATCTTCCTTCCTTCCTCCTTTTTCTTCGTCTTTTTTCCAGTTTTTACATTATGCTTATCCTCCTCTTCGTCTTCTTCCTCCTCCTCCTCCTCCACTTTTTCTTCTTATACTGTTTTTTATTCTCTTTCTTGGCACTTAATATTATGCTCTTTTTTTTCGTGCTTAATATTCACCATCATCATCATCATTATCATCATCATCATCGTTACCTCTTTTTTATCTCCCTCCTCTTCTTGTTCTTATTTTTTTTTTTTTGTATATTTGCTTCCTTATTGCTGTATCTCCTCCTCTTCCTCCTCCTCCTCCTCCTTCTCCTCCTCCTCCTGTTTCTTCTTTACTTCTTGTCCTTTATTTTTTTACTATTCCTCCTCCTCCTATTTTCTCTTTTACTTTTTTCTTTCCTTCCATGTCATTCTCATCCTCTTTATTCCCTCATTACTATCATGTTTTTTCCTCTTCTTCGTTTCTTCTTGTCTTATTTTTCCTTTTTTTTTTTTTTGCTTTTTCTCTTCCTCCTCTGTCTTTCGCTTCTTACTCGTTTTTCTTTTCTTCCATCTCATTATTATCCTCTTTATCCACTCGTTATCCTAATCCTCCTCCTCTCTGTACCTCCTTCAACCTTGTATCTTTTTTGAAACCTTAATTTTATAGTATTTTGTTAAGTTTGCCTTCTTCTTTTCTTCATCTTCTTTTTCTTGTTCTTGTTCTTCTTTTTCTTCTTCTTCTTGTTCTTCTTCTTGTTTTTGTTCTTCTTCTTCATCATCTTCTTTTTCTTCTGCTTGTTCTTCTTGTTCTTCTTTTTCTTCTTCTTCTTGTTCATCTTTTTCTTTTTCTTGTTATTCTTGTTATTGTTCTAGTTATTGTTCTTCTTCTTCATCTTCATCATCATCATCATCATCATTAAACTGCTTCCATTTCCTTGTCACGCGGTTTATTTATTTTCTTATCTTTTATCTTTTTTTTTTTCAGCGCGTAAATTTGACTTTGCGATAATCTCAGTTTTTTTTGCCCCACCGCTCTTTTTTTGGGGGGTCCTGGAATACTTTTTTTTTTTTTACTTTTTTTCTCGTTTTATTTTTTCCCGCCTTGATTACACGTCGACTTGTGACTTCATTAATACTCGTTGTTCCCCTTCTTTATCGTCCCTTTTTTTCTCTCTAATTCCTTCTTTATTGTCCCCTTTTTTCTTTCTCCTTCGTTCTTTGTTGCAGCGGGGGTCGGTTTTGTGTGTGTGTGTGTGTGTGTGTGTGTGTGTGTGTGTGTGTGTGTGTGTGTGTGTGTGTGTGTGTGTGTGTGTGTGTGTGTGTATTTCTTTATCTCCCTTATTTTCTTTTTTATCCTTTTTTTTCTATTTTTACATCTCCCTTTCTCTCTTTCCACCTCCTTCTGTGTCTTTCTCTTCTTCTTCTTCTTCTTCTTTCTCTTCCTCTTCCTCTTCCTCTTCCTCCTCCTCCTCCTCCTCCTCCTCCCTTCGCAGGTCAACTTTGCGCTTGGCCTCCCTTCAAGTAATTAAGGGAGGTAAACCCAGCTGGCTCCTCCTCCTCCTCCTTCTCCTTCACATTTTCTTCGTGTCTAAAAACAAACTCTCTTTTCATTCTTCCCGTTTGTTTGTTTGTTTTGTTTGTTTGTGAGTCTGTTAATGCTTTGGTTTTTGGACTCGTGCGGCCGTTTGAAAGAGGAAATGAATTAGGGCATAAAAGGGTCCAAGGGTGTGTAAGGGGGGAGGGTCCAAGGGGCGTCAGAAGGGATGATTAAGGGGGACTCTTATAAGGGGTAAAGGGATTTTTTTTTTTTGCATTTTCTTTTGTTTTTTGGTTGGGAGACTGAGGCTACAGGCATTGGGTATTTGGTCTGACCTGATGTGACCTGACCTGGAATATGTTGTTTGTGACTATTCTGTTTCTTTTTTTTTTCTCACTTGGTTGGTTAAAATGAAGAGGGAAATAGAGAGAAAATGGACGGAAAGGGAAGAAATTGATACTATACAGCAGAACGGTTTCACACACACACACACACTTATATACACACACTAGACTAACAAGCCGGAAAACAACCCAAAAAAAAGTAAAGAAAAAAAATAATGATAAGAACACGAGTATAATATGCAAAGTGGCCGAAACGCTAGAGGCCTTCCGTATCTTGCCCCGTTTTCGTTGACGCATGCGCAGAGGCAGCCGGGCGCAGGACAACTTACAGGACGAAGGTAAGAGCAGGACGTCACACCTGCTTTGCGTCAGGTGTCTTGTCGCACCTGTCTGGCGAGGCAGGTGACAAATGGGAAGCCACAGGTGTGTCTAGTAAGGGGTCTCACGCGTGGAGGAGAGGACAGGGGGAGGGGTGGAGGAAGGAGGAAGATGGAAAGGGAGATGGTTGGTTGGGAAGGAGAAAGGAAGAGGAGGTTGTTGAGGAGGAAGAGGAGAAAGGGAAGGTAGGGAGAGGAAGAAGGGAAGAGGAGAAGGAGGAGGAGGAGGCTGTTGGGGAGGAAGGAGGGAAGGGAGGAGGTTGGTAGGGAAAGGAGGGAGAAGGGAGAAAGGGAGGAAGAGGCTGTTGAGGAGGAAGAGGAGGAACGGAGGGAAGGGAGGAGGGGCAGGAGGCTGTTGGGGAAGAAGGAAGGCAGGTAAGGAGAGGAAGGAGAAGGGAAGAGCCAGAGGAGGTGTGAGAAAGAGGAAGGAAGATGAAGAAGGATAAAGAGGAAGAAAGGAGGGAAGGTTGCAAGGGAGTGGAAGGAGAAGGGACGCGTGTTAAGTAAGGAGACAGACGTAGTGTGAGAAAGGAAGTGAAGCATAAGGAGGAAGAAATGATGATGAGTGGGAGAGAGAAAAAAGGAAGGAAGATAATGTAAAGGAAGAAGTATGACGAGGTAACTGGAGAGAGAAACGAAGGTGAGGGATGAGGAGGAAGAAGGGAACGTGGATGGGAGAGAGAGGAAGATTGGGAAAAAAAGGCAGGTGTGGGGAGAGAGGAGAAAAGAGGAACAAGAGTATAGAGGAATGGAAAAGAGAGGAAGGGAAGAAGGGAGGAATGAGGAAGGAAAGAAAGGACGGTGATGAGAAAACAATGAAGCAAGAGGAAGAGAAAGAGAGGAGATAGAAAGAGTGTAAAAGAGGTAAAGAAGAATTAGGAAGAGATAAGGAAGAGGGCGATGGAGATGAGGAAGAAGGGAGATGGGAATAGCGAGAACATAGAAGGAACAGAAGGGAAGAAGATAGTTTGAAAGGAAGGAAGGGAAGAGGAGGAAACTGGATGGAGGAAACTGGATGGAGGAAACTGGATGGAGGAAACTGAATGGAGGAAACTGGATGGAGGAAACTGAATGGAGGAAACTGGATGGAGGAATCTGAATGGATGAAACTGGATGGAGGAAACTGAATGGAGGAAACTGAATGGAGGAAACTGAATGGAGGAAACTGGATGGAGGAAACTGAATGGAGGAAACTGGATGGAGGAAACTGAATGGAGGAAACTGAATGGAGGAAACTGAATGGAGGAAACTGAATGGAGGAAACTGAATGGAGGAAACTGAATGGAGGAAACTGAATGGAGGAAACTGAATGGAGGAAACTGGATGGAGGAAACTGAATGGAGGAAACTGGATGGAGGAAACTGAATGGAGGAAACTGGATGGAGGAAACTGAATGGAGGAAACTGAATGGAGGAAACTGGATGGAGGAAACTGAATGGAGGAAACTGAATGGAGGAAACTGAATGGAGGAAAACGGAGAAGGAAACTGAATGGAGGAAAAGGAGGAAAACGGAGGAGGAAACTGAATGGAGGAAACGGAGAGAAAAGGAGGAAACTGAATGGAGGAAACGGAGAGAAAAGGAGGAAACTGAATGGAGGAAACGGAGAGAAAAGGAGGAAACTGAATGGAGGAAACTGAATGGAGGAAACTGGATGGAGGAAACTGAATGGAGGAAACTGAATGGAGGAAACTGAATGGAGGAAACTGGATGGAGGAAACTGAATGGAGGAAACTGGATGGAGGAAACTGAATGGAGGAAACTGAATGGAGGAAACTGAATGGAGGAAACTGAATGGAGGAAACTGAATGGAGGAAACTGGATGGAGGAAACTGAATGGAGGAAACTGGATGGAGGAAACTGAATGGAGGAAACTGGATGGAGGAAACTGAATGGAGGAAACTGGATGGAGGAAACTGAATGGAGGAAACTGAATGGAGGAAACTGGATGGAGGAAACTGGATGGAGGAAACTGAATGGAGGAAACTGGATGGAGGAAAATGGATGGAGGAAGAATATCGGTCATAGAGTATGAATGAGACAAGAGAAAAATAGTGTAGGTAGGCAAGGCAAGGACGAAGTGAGCTCAAGAAAATAACTCAAGATAATTTAAAAAGAAAACAAATTGTGACGCGCTGTAAGCAAATAAGTCAAGATGATGTTAAAGAAAATAAATGAGACGCGGTGCACGAAATTAAGTCAAGAATATAAAGTAAATAAAAGAACGTATAGTCTTGAAATAAAAATGTGATTATGTAAATGAACGTATGATAATGTTCAGAGCCAAAAAAAAAATAAAAGCGGACGATAAGATTAAGTATAAAAAAAAATATTTGCATGCTAAACACGAGCATAATAAACAGGAAAGAGAAACTTGCATAATATAAACCATGAAAGAGAGAAAAAAAAATACACAAATGCATTCCCCCCAAAAAAATCCCATAAAATTTTAAACACGAAAAGGAGAAAAAAAAAAAATCCAGTGAAAAAAAAAAAAAAAAAAACACACGCAGCAAAAGCAATGAAGTGAACGAAAGACAAAATGATAAACGTCGCACTTAGCGGAGAGGGAGAAAAAAAATACGTGGAAAGCAGGTGAGAAAGAAAGATAAAAGGTAGGAGAACACGACACCCGCTCAGGTATTCCTTATCCGTGTGTTGGGAAGGCTGTGAAATGCGAGTGTGTTAGTCAGGGGGAGGAGGAGGAGGAGGAGGAGGAGGGGGGGAAGAGGAGGTGGTGAAATCGGAGAAGAGGGGAATTTACTCGATATGTAAAGGGATGAAGGGAGTGAATAAGGGAAAACGGGAAAGAAGAGATAGAGAAAGGGTTATACATGGCTGTTTGGAAGTGTGTGTGTGTGTGTGTGTGTGTGTGTGTGTGTGTGTGTGTGTGTGTGAATAAGCGGCTGAAGTACCTGCCTCCTTCATCCCACGCGCCAGTCGGCTCCCCCTCCCCTCCTCGTCTCTCGCAGCATCCCTCGCGCGGCTCATTATTCTCAGCTTATAATGGTAATAATTATTATGCGCCACTCGGCTCATCACCAAATTTCTCGACGCTTAAAGGACAACACTCAAGCCGACACACAGGACGCAGGGAACCTCAGCCCCTCCCAACACACTGCGCTATTTGGCTCGGCACAAAACATTCTGCTCATCCGAACCTCAGCCCCTCCCACTTGGCTCGGCACAAAACATTCCGCTCATCCCACGATAAAAAGAGCAGACAAACGAAAAACAAACCAGTATTCAACATCAACGCGAAGCTAAAATTCACGTCATCGCCCAACGAGAAACTGAGCTCGCAACAAAGTTCTTTATCTCACACAGGACGCAAGGAACCTCAGCCCCATCAGTGCACTGCGCTACTTGGCTCGGCACAAAACATTCCGCTCATCCCACGATAAAAAAGAACAGACAAACAAAAAACAAACCAGTATTCAACATCAACGCGAAGCTAAAATCCACGTCATCGCCCAACGAGAAACAGAGCTCGCAACAAAATCCTTTATTAAGTGAGATTTCAAACAACTACAACTACAACTACTGCTCGGTGCGCGTATGATGAACAAAAACAATTAATTAAACAATATCAAACAGCGCTCCCGACGAAACGAATAGACGTGTTCAGCGGGTCGAGTCGGGTTAGGTTGAGTTGGACTGTGCCGCTAACTTCTGCTGCTGGGTACTATCGCTAATATTATATCCTTTATTGTTATTCTGCTGCTGTTACTGCTACGGTTACTGCTAGGAGATAGGGACAAGAGAGTAAATGATAAAGAAACTGGAAGAAAAGTGAAAGAAAATAATTGAAGAGAAACTTATGAAATCAACAGAGGAGAATAAGCAGTCAAAAACACTTATCCCATCCATACTACTACTACTACTACTACTACTACTACTACTACTACTACTACTACAACTGCTACTACTACTACTACTACTACTACTACTACTACTACTACTACCACTACTACTACTACTACTACTACTACTACTACTACTACTACTACAACTTCTATCAATATTCTATCGCTACCACCACCACTTGCTTCACCACCATCCTCACCACCACCACCGCCACCATCACCACCACCACCACCACCACCACCGCCACCATCACCGCCGCCACCACCACCACCACCACCTCTCCTCCCTGTTTTTGAGTGGTGCTGTCGAGGCGTTGGTTTTGGCGTCCAGTTCCGCGGGATGAGGAAAAAAAGGCCGTCGGTGTAATTACAGGATTTCGTACCAAAGACTCAAAAAAAGGGAAAATAATTAACGATTCGAAGCCTTTTTGATACCACTTGACTGGACGGTGAGGGGGAGGGGGGAGGGGGGGAAGGGAGGAAGGGTAAGTGTGTGCTTTGTGTGTGTGTGTGTGTGTGTGTGTGTGTGTGTGTGTGTGAGAGAGAGAGAGAGTGTTTGATGTAATTTAATTGTAGTAGTAAAGTAGTAGTAGTAGTCTTTGTAGTAACGTAATTAGTAGAAGTGATATCGTTATTATTTTCATTTGTTTTTAATATTATTATCTTTATCATTATTAGCAGCAGTAGTAGTAGTAGTAGTAGTAGTAGTAGTAGTAGTAGTAGTAGTAGTAGTAGTAATTTTAGTAGTAGTAGTAGTAATACAAGGCTTTCAAACAGTTTTTGTATTGTATATGTAATTCAATAAAAGGCGGCATTGCGCGCGCACACACACACACACACACACACACACACACACACACACACACACACACACCGCAGCTGCCTCTCCTCATTAAAAATAACGAATGCTTGCAAACACTAATGGATGAGTTTCTCGGAAGAGGAAGAAAACACGAGGAGAGGTTAGGTACACTTTACGCCAGGGATGAAAAGGAGGAGGAGGAGGAGGAGGAGGAGGAAGAGGAGGAGGAGGAGGAGGAGGAGGAGGAGGTATTTTTTGGCGTCGACTTACTGTCATGATGGTGATGATGCGTTTAATGGGAGAAAGACAAGCACAAGGAGGAGGAACACAAAGAAACACAAAGGAAGACCAAACAACAGCAGACCTGATGGTCCTTACGAGGCTGTTTGTGAGAAGCTACACTAACTATCTAATCAAAGGTGGAAGATGAAGGACAGCAAAGGCGGAGGCTGCCCCCCCCCCCCCCCATCCCTCTAGCCAAAGCTGGCATGAAAGGAAAAAGAACCATGCAGCATGGAAAAACTGCAGGGAAATTATGTAGGAAAGAGGAAAGAACTACCATTACTGCTACCATTAACCGGGCGATAAAAACGGACAAGGACACCAGTATTCGAAAGAACTTAACGTTATTACGACAATGAATAATATCTTAGTTGCTGGTTGGATTCAAAATATTTGTCTAATCTGTTCTTGAAGGCCGTAACTGTTGTACTATCAACGACATCAAAGGGTAAAGAGTTCCAAACCTTAACAACTCGATTGAAGAAGAAATGTTTGGCTTCGTGCGACGAGAATCTTTTACCACCTATCTTGAAATTGTTATTTCTTCTTGTTCTATTTGATCGATCAATTGTAAAGTAATCTTCCGCATTAATATCACTGAATCCTTTAAACATTTTAAACATTTCTTCTTCCGAAGGGTGCATGGAGACATGCTCGAGGTTTATAAATAGATGAAGGGCTTTAATAAGGAAGATATTCATAAGGTTTTGTTGGTAAGAGAACCGGGTAGGACACGTAGTAATGGGTTTAACATGGATAAACTCAGATTCAACAGGGACATAGGCAAAAATTGGTTTACTTACAGAGTGGTGGATGAGTGGATAAGAGGAAGAGGAGGAGGAGGTGGAGGAGCAGGAGAAGAAGAAAAATCCTCCATTGTGGCTGTGACTGGGTTAAACGAACACACACACACACACACACACACACACACACACACACACACACACACACACACTAACGCACACACACATCAACATTCCAGGTCTAGCGAACAAACAAACAAACAAACACGTAAACAAGTTAATTAACCTGATGCCATGCCCAGTGAACCCTTCTATTCTGTGATTCTCTCTCTCTCTCTCTCTCTCTCTCTCTCTCTCTCTCTCTCTCTCTCTCTCTCTCTCTCTCTCTCTCTCTCTCTCTCTCTCTCTCTCTCTCTCTCTCTCTCTCTCTCTTAGCATACCCTTAAAATGCTAATGAAAGTGCCACGTGTTTTTCTGTGTGTGTGTGTGTGTGTGTGTGTGTGTGTGTGTGTGTGTGTGTGTGTGTGTGTGTGTGTGTGTGTGTGTGTGTGTGTGTGTGTGTGTGTGCTCGTTATTTGTAGTTAACAGGTTGATTTTAATGTTTTTTCGTGTTTTTTTTATTGTGTAGGAGACAGCAAACACACACACACACACACACACACACACACACACACACACACACACACACACACACACACACACACACACACACACACACACACAGGGAGCCAAGGTGTACACGCACTACTTCCTGCTAATTACTCCTGCATCGACCAGGTGAACAACAGTTACTCGGGGAGGGTGAATAACGTCCTCGGGTGTGACAGCTTGATTTACGGGCATGCACCTCCTTTATGTGCGGGGCGCGGTACTTACCCTGCCTTTGTTGAAGTAGACGGGGCGTTGTTTTTATGTTCGTCTTCTGTTATTCACGTATCTTTTAATCAGTCAATCTGTATATCAAATTTTCTCTTAGGTCTGTATCCTTTAGCCATTTCATATATCTATCAATTTATCTATCTCCTTTATGTGCGGGGCGAGGTACTTACCCTGCCTTTGCTGAAGTAGATGGTGCGTTGTTTTTATGTCCGTCTTTTATTATACACGTATCTTTTAATCAGGCAATCTGTATATCAAATTTTCTCTCCTCTATTAATTTTGTTTTAGGTCTGTGTCATTTGGCCATTTAATATATCTATCAATTTATCTACCTCCTTTATGTGCGGGGCGCGGTACTTACCCTGCCTTTGTTGATGTAGACGGGGAGCTGTTTTTTATGTTCGTCTTTTATTATACACGTATCTTTTAATCAGTCAATCTGTATATCAAATTTTCTCTTCTCTATTAATTTTGTTTTAGTTCTGTATCCTTTGGCCATTCAATATATCTATCAATTTATCTATATCTATTTTATTTATCTTTCTTTCCGTGTATCGTTCAATTAATCACTAAATCTATGTATCAATTTATCTCCATCTATTTAGCTTTGTTTGTTTCCCTCAAGCGATCAATATCTATTAATTTAGTGTAGTGGTTAGTGTGTGCCTAGTTGTTAGCGTGTCTGCCTTGTACTCCGCGGGCCTGGGTTCGAATCCTAGCCCGGGCAGTCGGCGTGCAACTCACTCAGCTGTTCATCCTCCCTTCCGGGCTGGTCGATAAATGGATACCTGGGGAAACCTGGGGACGGCAAACTGTGAGGGTAAACCGGATGTCACGGCCCTGTGTCCCGGGGTGATGGGCTCCTTCCCACCACAGCCTCAAGGGCCAATGTTACGGAGATGAGCACCGAGGCCACGCGCAGCTATAGCGTATGCCCCAACTTTACCTTATCTATTTAGCTGTATGTTTGTTTCCCTCAATCAATCAATCTATCCATCACTCTGACTATTTATTTAGCTGTAAGCCTATCTGTCATCCCATCTGTCCAGTGTTTAACTTTATGCATATTAATCAAGCAGTCGGTTATCAGTAACAGTTTATCTACCTCTGTCTATCTATCTTCTATCTATATATCTACCTACCTATCGAGCTTTCTATTTGTATGTCTATCTCCATTTTTCTGGCATCCATATTGATGAAAACACAAGAAAATATATGAGTACTTTTTTTTATCATTTTTACTCGCCATAAAAAAAACACTCTTCCCCGGACATGCAAAGGTAACATATATACATACATTCAGAAGCACACCCACACCCTCCCCACAACACACACACACACACACACACACACACACACACACACACACACACACACACACACACACACGCCAGCAGACTATAATTCATGAGACGGAGGAAAATGATGAGGCGAATTTTTCCTCCTCAGTGTTGCCGCAGCGAGTAATGGACGGCAGGTGATCTTTTAAAAGGGGGGGATTTACCTGTTGTGGGGGGGAGGGGGGGAGGGGAAGGGAGAGGTTGGGAGGAGAGGGGAGAAGTAGGAGTTGAAATGAGAGGTGAAGGAGGTTGAAAGTATTTGGGTGTGAGAGCAAGGCGGAAGTGGTGGTGATGGTGAGGAGGAGGAGGAGGAGGAGGAGGAGGAGAGAGGAGAGAGGTATTGGGAGGCAGGGAAGGAGGGAACGAGGAGAGTTGTGAGGCAAATTGCTCTTAATAGACGGGATCTTCGTGTTCGTAAACGGAATGTAAAAAAAGAAAAGAAAATTCAGATGTGACGCTGTGGTACAAGATCTACACTAACAGTAAATAAAAGAGAACAAACAGTAACAACAACGCAAGCAACGGTAACGAAGCAGTGGTAACGGCGATCTTGTGGGCCAGGTGCTTGTCACATACATTGAGAAGTCACGGTTAGTCTGTCTGCCATAAATACTAACAGTTAAATACGTACTCAGCCCTGTCAACCATCCCAGTGAATCCCTACCGTTGAGAAGTCCTGATTAGACCTTCCCTTAGATGATATTTCCAGTAACAGTTTTTAGCTTTAGTTTTTTAGTTTTTAATAGTTTTTTTTATTAGTTTATATTTATTTTTCTTTTTAGTTTTTTTTATAGTTTTTTTTACAGTAACAGTTTTTAGTTTTGGTTTCCGATCCCCCAGTCAGTCTCAGGTCGTGTTTCCCGGTCACAAAACTCCAGTTAGTCCTTCATTAAGACATACAATAACACTTCCTTGCCGTCTATTCCATCAGAAGCCTTTATTCATTATTTAAGGACAATCCCAGTAACACTTCTTTGCATCGTGGTCCCCGTTAGCCCCTTCTCGAGGTAATCCCGGCAACAGTTCAAAGATATCTTCCCCATCAGTAACCCTAGTGGCTAATCCAAACGTCACCTCCAGTATAAATCCCCTGCAGCCTTCCCCCTTTCCTTAGCTATTCCTTCCTAAGCACCGAGACTCATTCCTTCCTTAGCACCGAGACTCACCGTGGCGGACTGGGTAAAGGGGAGGCGGTCTGGCAGGATCATCTCGAAGTCGATGCACTGCTGGCCGGAGCCGAAACTGAGCCAGCGAGGCGAGGAGAAGGTGGCTTTCTGGCACGCTGACTGCACCGTGCACCTGTGGAAGAGAAAAAGAATTACATAAGTACCTGTATGTGTAAGGAGGAGGGAGGGATGTACTGTGGACCTGTGTAAACGAAAGGACGAGGGATGCACCGTGAATTTATTTAAAGGAAGGGTGGGGGTGGTGGGGGGGGGGGGGGTACGTGTATAAGGGGAAGGCGTAAGAGCGATTTGCCGTGGTCCTGGGTAAACGAAAGGTGGAGAGACGCACCGTGGACTTATATAGAGGAAAGTGACGTGAGTACTTGTGTGTGGGGTGAGTGGGTGGGGGTGGATGTACCGTGCATTATTATATCACTTCTCTCTTGCATTGACTGAGAGGAACTGCAAAGGAGGAAAGGCAGAGAATTAAGGAAGAAAGTAAATAGAGACATGATTAGGGTAGAGGGTAGTGGAGAAGTGAGAAGGAAAATACAGAGAAGGAAGTGGAGGAGAACATAAAATAAGTGGAAGCAGGAGGAGAAGGAGGAGGATAAACAACAAAAATAAGTACGAAAATGAGCTGAGAAGGAGGAGAATGAGATAAAGAATAAGATAAAAAAAATATATAAAGGAGAAACTAAAACAGGCAAAAGAAGGAGAAAAAAACTGAAAATAAAAACAAAATAAGGAAAAGAGAAAGAGGAGGAGAAAAGAGGAGAAGAGAGAAAGAAAATATTACCCCCATTATCATTATCATCAGCAGTAGTAGAAGTAGCATTAGCGGTAGTAGTAGTAGTAGTAGTAGTAGTAGTAGTAGTAGTAGTAAGAGGAGGAGGAAATATTGGAGGAGGAGGAGGAGGAGGAGGGGGAGGGTCGGTGGTTTAGCCTGTCTGCAGTTTGGACATGTTGTGAGGTAAAGTTAGCCCGCAACTTTGCCAACCTTCCGGGACCACAAGGCTCCACTCTGCCCATCTCCTCCCCCTCCTCCTCCTCCTCCATTTTCTTCCTCCCTCCTCTCCCTCCCTCCCTCCTCAGTAGCTTCACTCTAACCCTTCCTTTCCCTCCCTCCTTCAGTAGTTCAGTAGTGCTCTCTTCCTCTCGCTCCCTACTTTCCTCTCTCCTTCCTTTTTCCCTCCTGTTCCTCTCTCCCTCCTTCAGTAGCTGCACTCTTTTCCTTCTCTCCCTTCTTCCTTTCTTCCCTCCTTCAGTAGCTCTTTTTTAACCTCTCTTCCTTTCACTCCCTACTTTCTTCTCTCCTTCCCTCCCTCATGTTCCTCCCTCCCTCCTTCAGTAGCTTCACTTTAACCCTTCCTTCTCTCCCTCCTTCCTTTCTTCCCTCCTTCAGCAGCTCTTTTTTAACCTCTCTTCCTTTCACTCCCTACTTTCTTCTCTCCTTCCTTTTTCCCTCCTGTTCCTCTCTCCTTCAGTAGCTCATTTCGAACTCCTCTTCCTCACTCTCTCCCTCCCTTCTTCCCTCACTCAATAGCTCTAGTTTAACCCTTCCTCTCCCCCCTCGTCCTCTATCTTACTCTTTCTCCCAGTGTTTCTAGATTAACTTCTCCTCCACTCCCTTATTCTTTCTCTCCCTCCTTCTTTCCTCCCTCTCTCTCAGTGGTTTCATCCTAACCTCTCCTTCCTTTCTCTCTTTCCTTCCTTCCCTCAGCCCTACACTCTTTCTCTCTATGGCTGCATTTTTATCTCTCTTCCCTCCTTCCCTCCTCTTCTCTCTCCCACTCTTTTCCTCCACCAGTAGCAATATTGTATGCCTTTCTTCTTTTTCTCCTTTACCTCTTCTTTCCTCTTCCTCTCCCTCTCTCTTCCTTCTCTCTTATTTTCCCTCTCTCCTACACTTTGACTTTACGTGTCCTCTTTGCCTCTTGACCCACTTGAACGTTCCCACGGTTCCCCGAAGTCCTCAAGAGTCCCTAAGGGTGCCCACGAGTCCCAAAGAGTCCCCTGTGAGAAAGAGAGTCCTTCCACGCCCTCCCGGCACCTCCTGCGGGTCCTGAACGCAAGTTAGCAGGATCAGCACTTGGTGAATAGTTGTCAGAGAGAGAGAGAGAGAGAGAGAGAGAGAGAGAGAGAGAGAGAGAGGGACAGGGAGGAAAAAAAAGCAAGCAAGCGGAAGAAAAAGCTGTAACATATAGAAGGGTCAACACACACACACACACACACACACACACACACACACACACACACACACACACACACACACACACACCGTCCATTCGTATTGTTAGTTCGGTCTGGTGATGTTTTCTCTTCCGATGCGTCCGTCTGCTAGTAATTAACACACACTTTTGCGCCCTGGTTACCTTTTGAGACGGGGGGGGGGGGGGGGGGGGGTGGAAGGGGGGTAAAGGGGAGGGGAGAGGAACGGGGGGGGATGTATGTGTATATATGTGGAAGGGTGCGTGGTGGGAGGGGGGACTAAAGGGATGCAACAGAAAAAAGAAAACGGGCGCAAGTTAATATTTATGTGTGGGGAATATGGGGAAAGGTAGGAGAGGAAATTGAGTGTAGGGGAGGGCATAAAGGGAGGGGAGGGGAGGGGAGGAAGGGAGGTGTAGGGGGTTGAAAGTAAATAGATTCAAGGGGCGAGTTGAAAAAAAAAAAGGGGAAGGGGTTGAAAAAGTGAGGTGTAAAAATAGTCTTTGTGAAGGGAGCAATATATAAATGATACCTGGTGTGTGTGTGTGTGCGTGTGTGTGTGTGTGTGTGTGTGTGTGTGTGTGTGTGTGTGTGTGTGTGTGTGATA
Source organism: Eriocheir sinensis (assembly GCF_024679095.1). NCBI lineage: Eukaryota > Metazoa > Arthropoda > Malacostraca > Decapoda > Varunidae > Eriocheir > Eriocheir sinensis. Next base: position 9,011,766 of record NC_066509.1, on the reverse strand, counting down.
ATTAAGAGTACATGAGTTTTTTTTTTTTTTTTGAAGGGGGGAGGAGTGGAGTAACTCTTGTTTGTGTTCTTGTTAACGATTATTTTTTTGTTTGTTTTTTGTTTTGAAGTTTTGTTTGTTGTGACCTTTGTTGTTGTTCTTGTTGTTTTTGTTGATTATTTTCTCCATCCCTTATCGGTACCTTTTTGCTTCCTAATAAGTTTTTCTTTTAATAAATATGAAACGGTGAAAGACAGAAAGAAAAACAATAACAAAAAAGAACAACACCAGCAACCAGGATGACAAAATCAGCACTCCAAACAACTTCATCACCACCGCCACCACCACCACCACCACCACCATTACCACAACTGTCACCACAAAAACAACAAACACACACATTCTCTCTCTCTCTCTCTCTCTCTCTCTCTCTCTCTCTCTCTCTCTCTCTCTCTCTCTCTCTCTCTCTCTCTCTCTCTCTCTCTCTCTCTCTCTCTCTCTCTCTCTCTCATCGTTTGCTCACGAGAAAGAATGAAAAAAGAAGAAAAAAGAACGAAAGAAAGATAAAAAGAAAGAAAAAAAGAAGCGAAAGAGATAAGAGAGAGGAAGAGAGAGAGAGACGTCAGGAAGAAAGAGATGGGAGGCAAAGAGGAAGCAAAAGAAATCAAGGAGATGGACAGGACTTAAAAGGAGACGAAAAGGAGGAGAGGAAACGAAGCAAGAAGAGACGAAGAAGGCTGCAAGAGAGAGAGAGAGAGAGAGAGAGAGAGAGAAATATAACAGCCCCTCCTCCAAATCTCATCCCCTCGTAGCTTCCAAAGTCTTCAGAAACAAGCGTTATAAAATTAGCTTGAAAGTATCCGTTTTTTCCATAATTAGAGACCGTGATTAGGAGAGCCGTTTTTACCTCCAGTTTTCGAGGGTTTCAGGGCTCCTTAAGGATGTCCGGCGAGGAGGGGAGGAAGCAGGTAAGGAGGTTGAGTGGGATCTTATGCCTCGAAATTCCCTTCCTGGAACACCTGCTTAAAAGTGCTCATGTTTTTTTTTCTCTTTCTGCTTTTTTCCATTTTCTTCTTTTCTAATTTTCTCGTCGTGTTTTTGTTCTTGTTTTTTCTTTTAATATTACCCTGACATATATTTGCTCTCTGTCTTACATTTTCAAAACCTCCTCCTCCTCCTTTCCTCCCTTTCCTCCCAGTCTTCTCCTGCCCTTCCTTCCTCCCCTCACCCCCTCTTCCCTCTCAGCCTCCCATCCTCTCTCCCTTCCTCCCTCTCAGCCTCCTCCTATTCTTCCTCCCTCCCTTACGTGCTTTCCTTCCCTCCCTCCTATCTCTCAGCCTCCCATCCTCCCTTCCCTTCCTCCCTCCCAGTCTTCTCCTGCCCTTCCTTCCTCCCTTACTTACCTTCCTCCCCTCACTCCCTCTTCCCTCTCAGCCTCCCTTCCTCCCTTCAATCCCCTCCCCTCTCGCTCCCTCCCAGCCTCCTCTTGTCCTTTCCCCTCTCCCTTACCTTCCCTCCCCTTTCCCCTTCTCTCCCTCCTTCCTTTCTCAGCATCCTATCCTCCCTCCTCTCTCTCCCTCCTTCCCTCCTCCCTCTCAGCCTCCTTTCCTCCCTCTCGTTTCCCCTCCCCTTTCTCCCTCCTTCCTTCCCTCCTTACCTCCTCCCTCTCAGCCTCTCAGCTACCCTCCCCTTTCCCCTTCACTCCCTCCTTCCTTCCTCAGCATCCTACCCTCCCTCCTCTCTCTCCCTCCCTCCCTCCCTGCTACTTACACCACTTTCCACTTAACATAATGAGTTACCTGGCCCACACCTATTTCTTTAACATTCCAAACCACCACCTCCACCTCCACCTACCCACCAATTACCACCGGTCTTCCCTCGCCCCGCGCCACCACCACCACCACCACCACCAACACCATTAGGGTCTCCACCATCATGACTGCCACCATTAGCACCCACCTGTCACCACCTGTTTCATCACTCAACACCACCACTCAACTCCCACCTCCTCTCTGTCACCTCCACTCACTCCACCTCCACCTTGTTGCCGTCATTGCTTTCACAGTCTCCACCCTTTTTCGCTCATTTCTTCCTCCTCCTCCTCCTCCTCCTAATCTTTTCTCCTCCATCTCCATCACCCATACCTTCATTTATTTCTCTAACCCCTTCCTTTCCTCTTCTCTCCCCCCTTACTACCACCCTTCTTCTCACTACCATCACCATCACCACTGCCTCCTCTACAATTACTTCCACCTCCACCCATCACCACCACATCCATCACCATCCCTATCACTACCATTACCTCCACCACCACCACCATCATCACCACCACCATGTCTATTCCTCCCACTACGAATATTCTTTCCTCCACGCAGGGAAAGAAAAAAGGATGTCCCCAACGCGTAACCTTGAGGAACTTGGACAAAGAGAGCTGAAGCGGGGAGACACACACGCAGGAGAGGCCACAACCATCCCCTTACGGCCCTTCCTAGAAATACAGGTGGAGAGGGGAGGAAAAAAGAAGGAACGAGGGGGGAAGAAGGGGATTATGTATAAGGGTTGGGGAATGGAAAAAAGGTGAAGAGAGGAGGAAAGAAGAGGATATGGGATGTGTAAGGGTGTGGGGGGGTTGTGTAGTAAGGCATGTGAAGGGGAGAAAGGTGAGGAGAGAAGGAAAAAAGAGGGTAAGGGAGGGGGAGGTTTTTGTAGCAAGGGATGGAGAGGGGGAAAAAGGTGAGGAGAAGAGCAGACGGCGAGCTTAATGTGAAAGGGATGAAGAAGAGAAAAGGGGAAGGAAGGGGAAGAGAAGGGGACAGTGGGTTAGTGAGGCAAGGGATGAAGATGTGGAAAAGGGGAGGAAAGGAGAGAAGAGGAAGTGTAGCAATGAATGAGAAAGAGAAAAGGGAAAGAGAGGAAGAGAGGGAGAGAGAAGGGAGGGTTAGTATAGCAAAGGGAAAGGGAGAGGAAAAGGGGAGAGGAAGGGAAGGGGGGATAAGTGTGTCAATAGATAGGGAGGGATAAAAACAGAGTGATGGGACTGAACATGGCGGAAGTGTGAGAGGTATAGAGAAAAAAGATAAAAGATAAATAGATAAAAAGATAAAAAGATCATAGATAAAGATAAAAAGATAGAGATAAAAAAATTAAGATAAAAAATAGATAAAGATAAAAAAATATATAAAAAAAACGTAAAAAAAGATAAAATAGATAGATAAAAAGATAAAAATATAAAGGTAAAAGATAGAAGATAAAAAGATAAAGGGTGGGAGGAAATGGGAAGGAGGAAAAGGGAACAAGATAAACACTGACATAAGGTGGAAAGATATGAACAGTGAAATAGAAAGGAACACCAAAAAAAAAAAAAAAAAAAAAACATAGAAAAAAATAAGTTCACAAAAACGTTACACAAGAAGTGGAAAAAAAAGTTGCTTAAAAAGTGGAAAAAAAGTTACATAAGTTGGAGTAGAGGAACAAATAAGGAGAATGGAGAGTTAGGCTGACCACTAAATAAAGAATAAAGGGATGAAAAAAAATAATATCGAAGGGGTTACTGAGACAAGGGAATGGAGCACTACACAATAAAGGATTCGAAAATATAGTACCGTAGCCGAAGAGGGCGGAAAAGAGGATCGGGGAGGGATAAGACGGTGGAATTTGGGAAGATAAGAGAAGGATGGAGTGGGGAGGAGGGCGATGATGGAGCGAAGGCGTGGATGATGGATAGGTTAGTTGTAATGGAAGCGAGGGCGGGGGGTAGGGGGGAGAGGTTACGTGAGGGGACGGAGGGAGGAAGGGAAAAGAAGGGAGGAAGGGCTAGTCAGGTGAGTGGAAGAGGTGCAGGTACTGAAGATAAAGATAGAGAGAAGGGAGAGGCGCAGGAGAAGAAAGGGGAGGAGAGAGGGACCGGAAGAAAGGGAATGGTTAGAGAGGAAGAGGGGAGGGAAAGAGAGAGGAGGTGGAGAAACAGGTGGAGAAAACACGTCAGAAGGAAGGACATGGGAGGAACAGGGAAGAGAGGAGAGAGGGACTTTTTTTTTTTTTTTACAGTAGTTCAAGGGGAAAAGAAAGAAAACAATAATGAAAACAACCCGCTAAAGAGGAAAGTGGAGGGAATGGGAGGAGTTGTTAAAGGGTAAGTGGAGAAAACGGTGGAACAGGAGACAGAAGTGGAGGAAACCAAAAAGAAAGGACCAGGGAAGGGAGGAGAGTGGGACTAGGAGAAAGGGAAGGTTTAAAGGGACAAGAGAAAGGGAAGGTTTAAAGGGACAAGAGAAAGGGAAGGTTTAAAGGGACAAGAGAAAGGGAAGGTTTAAAGGGACAAGAGAAAGGGAAGGTTTAAAGGGACAAGAGAAAGGGAAGGTTTAAAGGGACAAGAGAAAGGGAAGGTTTAAAGGGACAAGAGAAAGGGAAGGTTTACAGGGACAAGAGAAAGGGAAGGTTTAAAGGGACAAGAGAAAGGGAAGGTTTAAAGAGACAAGAGAAAGGGAAGGTTTAAAGGGACAAGAGAAAGGGAAGGTTTAAAGGGACAAGAGAAAGGGAAGGTTTAAAGGGACAAGAGAAAGGGAAGGTTTAAAGGGGCAAGAGAAAGGGAAGGTTATGAGGGGTAAGTGGAGGGAAAGTGGAGAAGGAGGAAGTACAAGTGGAGGCAAAACAAACCACTGACGACCAACAACAGCAAGGACAACAACGACAACAACTTTTACTCCGGCTTCTGTTTCCTCCCGTTAGTGAAAGTGAATACCTCCATTTTTTATTCTCCTTTTCCTCCCCCCCGAAAAAAATATAAACATATAAAACATTTAAGTCTCGAGTCATGGTTGTTTTATTTTTTATCATTTGTTTTTCTCCGGTAGCTTTTTCTTTCGTCTTTTTTTTATGAGGTGTATATATATTTTTTTGCTTTTTAATTTTTGTTTTATTATAACGTCAATTTTCTGTTATTTTCTCCCATATTTTTTTTTGGTCGAGATTGTTTTTTTTTCTTTCTCGTTTTCCTTTTCTCTTTTGTTCCTCTCTTTCTTTTTTCCTTTTTTTCTTGTTCTGTTTCTTATTGATGCGACGAATCCACTTGTCTGCTTTCTTTCTTCTATTATTTTTTTTCTTTCATTACCTCAAAGGCTAACTATAAGAACACACACACACACACACACACACACACACACATCCTTCAGGCGTTCCAGGATCCTTCGCCTCTCGTTCCAGGATTCCCGTTCCAGCTTCCGAGTTTCCGCCTCATGGCCAACTTTGCTCTTTTTCTTAACCATTCCAAGTCCTTATCGCTCAATAGAACCCGGAAGACCCCCCCCCCTCTCTCTCTCTCTCTCTCTCTCTCTCTCTCGCTCTCTCTTCGGTTCCACTCCCTCTCCTTCCCTCCTCTTTCATCTTAATGTTTTTTTTTTTCTTTTTCTTCCTCCATCTCTCTTCTTCTCGTCGATTTCAATTCCTCTCATTCCCTTCCTTCATTCTTTCTTATCTTCCTTTTATTCTCCATCTTCCTTTTTATGGCATTATTTCATTCCTTGTGTTTCTAATTTTCCCTCTCAATTTTTATCCTTCCCTTCCCTTCCTCTTCTCTCTCCTTTCGTTATGTGTTTTCGTTATTATTCCTTTCGCTATCTATCCCTTCATCTCTCATACTTCTCCTTTACTTCCTTCCTTCTTATCGCTTTGTTTCGTTTCTCTCTAATTCTTTCGCTTTTTCCACTTTATCTTCTCCCTCCTTTTCAATATTCACTCCGTCCTCCCTTTTTCGTCTCATGCTTCCCTTCGTGTTCAAACTCCTTCGCTTTATTTCCTTTTATCTCTTTCCTGTTTCTTGGATTCTCACATTTTCTTTTTCCTTTCTTTTTGTGTTTTTTGTTTCTATGTCCGATTTCTTCTTCTTCCTTGTTCTCTTCCTTCGATTTTGCTTCTTCTTTTCTTAGTCTGTTATTCTTTCCCTTTTCGTCCTCCTTCTTTGCTTCTCCTTTTCTTTTTGTATCCTATTTTTTACTCCTTATTACCTACGATCATCCTAGTTTTATTTTATTGTTTTTTTTCCTCCTCTCCTCCATTTCCGTTTCCCCTTTCATTTTTTTTTCCTCCTCTTCCGTTTTCTTCGTATGTTCCTCTTTTTTTTTATCGACGTCCCTTGTTCCCCGTTCATTCCTCTCTCTCTCTCTGCTTTTTCTCCTTTCTCCTCTCTTTTATTCACTTCTCTTGCTCTCCCCATTTTCTCCGACGTTCTTGTCATATTCCTTCTTTTCTCTCTTTCTCTGTCTGTTATTTTCGTTTTTTTCTTACATCTTCTCTGAGCCAGTTCTTTTGTTCTCCTTCTCTTGTTCAGTGTCTTTTCCTGTCTCTTCTTTCGTTTATGTCTTCCTTTGTTTCTCGTCTTTATCGCTTCCTTACCTTTGCTTGTTCTTTCCTTCTTTCTTCTAACTTTCCTTTTGCTTTTTATTTTTTTTCCAGTCCTTCCAACCATACTTTCGTTTTATCTTTCTTCTTCGCCCTTTATTATCGCTGCTTTCTTTCCCTCCTTCTACATCTTTCATTCATTGCTTCCTAACGTTTCCTTTACCCGTTATCCTCCTCTTCTACCCTCGTTTTCTCCTTTTTATTTTTCCTTTATCACCGGGCTGTCTTTCATACTCCTTCCTTCCCCGTCTATTCTCATCCCCCTTTTTCACTTCATTTCATAATTTTTCAGCCGTTACTCTCATTCTTCCTTCCGTTTCTCTTCTTCCTCCTTTCTCTCTCCTTCCTCCTTCCTCTTTCCTACCTCTCCTTCCTTTTCTCTTCCCTCCTCCTCATTTCTTTGCCGTTACCTCCACTTTTCCTCTTCTCTTTTTCCTTCCTCATTCCTCCTCCCTCCTTTCTCCTTATATCCTCCTTCCTCCCACCTTCCTCTTTCCTCCCTCTTTTCCTCCTCCCCCTTCTCTCCGTTCTTCCTCCTCCTCCTTCCTATTCTTTCCTCCCCTCCCAACCTTCCTTTCCATATCTCTTGCTACTTCCACTCTACTGCTTTCCTTCTTTCTGCGTCCTGTTTTCTCCCTCCTTCCTCTCCTCTGCCTTCCTCCTTCCTCCCTCCTTTCCTCCCCTCCGAGTCGCCCTTTCCTCCCAGACTCCCCGAGGAGCCAGACTGAGCCGCGAACACTTTGGAACCAACCTCGTGAAAAAAAAACTTAAAAACCATGACAGGGCCCTCGAGAGAGAGAGAGAGAGCACCACCATACTATCATATAATATAAATAATCATATGACAAGAATTGGAGATGTAAGAGGATGAAGAAAAGGGAGAGAAGGGAAGAAAGAGAGAGAGAGAGAGAGAGAGAGAGAGAGAGAGAGAGAGAGAGAGTACACAAAACAGATGTAGTAGACAGATGAAATTGAATAATAAATAAAGTAGATAATGAAAATCTCTTAATTAAGTAATATTCGGACCCTCCCTTACCTCCCTTTTTCCTCCCTTCCCTCCCTTACTTTTATTGCCCTTCCTCCCCTCCCTGCTTCCCTTGGTTTCCCTCCCTTCCTGCCTTGCTTCCATTCCATATTTCCCTTCATCGGTTTCTTCCTCCTTCCCTTCCCTTCCCTTCCCTTCTAGACTATAATGCCCTTCCCTCCCTCCCTTCCTCCCATCTCTTCCTTTCCTTCCTCCCTTGCTTCCAATCCATATTCCCCTTCATCGTTTTCTTCCTCCATCCCTTCCCTTCCCTTCCCTTCTAGACTATAATGCTCTTCCCTCTCTCCCTTCCTCCCATCTCTTCCTTCCCTTCTAACCTTCCATCTCTTCTTTCCTTTCCACCTCTCCTCCCTCTCTTCTTCCTTCTCTCTACACTTTTTGTTTTCCCTCCCTTTTCTATCCTCCCCCATTCCTTCCACCCTTCTCTCTTCCATGCATTCCCTCCACCTCTACTTCTCTTCTCTCCACTATGTAGTTCCTCTTCGGCGTTCCCTCTACCCCTCCACAACCTACCCTAACCTCTCTCTCTTCTCTCTCTCTCTCTCTCTCTCTCTCTCTCTCTCTCTCTCTCTCTCTCTCTCTCTCTCTCTCTCTCTCTCTCTCCCCGCCCCCCTCGCTGGTCACTTTCAATTGTGTGGGGCGAGGTACAATTCCCAAGCTTGTTTCAGCGAAGGGAGGGTGATGACTTGCCCCCCCCCCCCTCTCTCTCTCTCTCTCTCTCTCTCTCTCTCTCTCTCTCTCTCTCTCTCTCTCTCTCTCTCTCTCTCTCTCTCTCTCTCTCTCTCTCTCTCTCTCTCTCTCTCTCTCTCTCTCTTTTCCTCCCTCTATTTTCTTCCTCCTCCTTCTCCTCCTCCTCCTCCTCCTCCTCCTCCTCCTCCTCATTTTCCCTTATCCAATCCCTCAGGGTTTAGCGCTATGGGGGAATAAGAGGGCAAGTAATTGAGAGAGAGAGAGAGAGAGAGAGAGTGTCTGTGTCTGTGTCTGTGTGTGTGTGTGTGTGTGTGTGTGTGTGTGTGTGTGTGTGTGTGTGTGTGTGTGTGTGTGTGTGTGTGTGTGTGTGTGTGTCTGTGTCTGTGTGTGTGTGTGTGTGTGTGTGTGTGTGTGTGTGTGTGTGTGTGTGTGTGTGTGTGTATTTTATTTACATCCACTGTTTTCTTCCTCTGCATCTTCGCTCCGAAACAAACTTCCTCCAACTTTTCCTTTCTTCTTTCCTCCCATCCTTCTCTCACTTGTCATCGCTTTCTTCTTTTCTTTCCTCTTCCCTTCTCGTTTCTTCTTTTTCGGTTCCTATTATCATTTTCGTTTCTTCGTTTTGTCTATTTTTTTCTGCACTTTCCATGTTTTTTTGTTCTCAGCTTTTCCTCTCCTCTCTTTTCCTTTCTTTCCTTCTTTCAGTTCCCATCCCTTCCTTTCCTTTCATTGTACTTCCCTTTCTCTCCTCCCTTCCTCTCCTACGATAGATATTTCCTTACTTTTCCCTTCCCTTTCCTTTCCTTAATTTCCCTTCTTCTTCCCCTCCTTTTCTTTTCCTTCTCATCCTTTTTTTCATCTCCTCCCTTCTCCCTTACTCATCCTCCCTTCTCTTCCTCCTTCCTCTACGGCTATTCTCCTTTCTCCTTCTCTCCCTTACCTCCCTTTTTGATCCCCTCTCTTCCTTCTGTACCCATCCTCCCTTCTCTTCCTCCCTTCCTCAACGTCTATTCTCCTTTCTCCCTTTCAACCTTGCTTACCTCCCTTTTTGATCCCGTCTTCCTTTTATACCCTTTCCCCCTTCTCTCCCCATCTACTACGCTCACTCTTCTTCCCATTCTCCCCTCCCTCTCCTCCCTTCTCTTACCTCTCCCCCTCTCTCCTCCTCCATCTCCTCCGCCTCGCCGCCAGAGTACGCTTGATGGTAATGACCCAGACAAATTCTTTCTTCACTCATCACCTCCCGCGCGTGTGTGCAAGTGGAAACGCTCCCTTAAGTGATATATAAAGGGTTCTTCCTCTCGCTCTCTCCCACCCCTCCTCCCCCTCCTTCCCCTTCGCCTTCCTTGCTCCTCCTTTCTTCCTTGTTTCTTTCCGTTGTTGTTTTTTTCGCTCCGTCATTTTTTTTAGGTCTTGTTTGTATTTTATTTATCATTGTTTGTTTCTTAGTGTGTTTGTTTGTTTGTTTGTTTGTTTGTTTGTTTGTTTGTTTTATTTCGGCTGCGTGTTTTCTCTAAGTTCTTTTTCTCTCTTTTTTTTTTTTTGCCCTAGGTCTTGTTCGTATTTTTTTCTTCCACTCTGCTTATTTTCTTCTTGTTAATATTCCTTTTTTATTGTCCTTTCCTTCTTGTTATTTTTGGTTATTTCTTTTTCCTATTTCTTCCTGTGTGTTTGTTTTTTCTTTGTTTTACTTTTTTTCGTTTTTGCTCTAGGTCTTTGTTTTCTTCCACTTCTGTTAAATATTCTTCTTCCTTCTCCTCTTTTTCTTGTTCCTGTTCCCCTTGTTATTTCTTCATCTTTTTTTTCCCTTTTTTGGTTTGCTTTTTTTTTTTCTTTCTTACGGGTGCGTGTTTGCCTTCCTTATTCTTTCCTCTACTTTTTTTTTACTTGCCTTCGTCTCTCTCTCTCTCTCTCTCTCTCTCTCTCTCTCTCTCTCTCTCTCTCTCTCTCTCTCTCTCTCTCTCTCTCTCTCTCTCTCTCTCTCTCTCTCTCTCTCATTCGTTTTTCTTCTTTCCATTTGACATATTTCCTTCCTTTACTTCTCTCTCTCTCTCTCTCTCTCTCTCTCTCTCTCTCTCTCTCTCTCTCTCTCTCTCTCTCTCTCTCTCTCTCTCTCTCTCTCTCTCTCTCTCTCTCTCTCTCTCTCTCTCTCTCTCTCTCTCTCTCTCTCTCGCTTCGTTGGGGCGGGAATTCCCTAATGTGACTGGGTCTTTCATCATGTATCTTGCTTGGTTTTATTTTTCTTCGTATATTCTTTTTCTCTTTCTTTCTCATCCTTTTATCTCAGTCTCCGTGTTATATCTTTTTTTTTTTTTTCCTTGTCGCATTTCTGTCTTTCCTCTCTCTTATGTATTTCCAGTTTTCTTATATTTTTCTTAATTATTTTGTCTTTCTTTCGCTTCTTTAATTCATTTCTGATCTCTTTCTTTTTCTTTATTTTTCTTTAAGTTTGTCTATTTGGGTTTTCTTCTCTAAGTCTTTTTCTTTTCTTTTTTCTTTGTCTTCCTTAGTCGCTTATGACATTTCACTTATTTCTTTCTATTTTTCGTTCTTTTTCCTTTTATTTTATTTTCTTTCTTTCCTCCTTTCTGTATTCCTTTCCTGTCTCTTTCTATCTATATCTTTCCTTGCTTTATTTCTTTCCCTCTTCGCTTCCTTTCTCTCTCCCCTCTTTCCTTCTTTTTTTTGTGCTCTTTCGTTCATTCGTTCAGTTTTATTCTTCCTTTATTTTTGGTTCACCTTTTCCGTCCTCCTCCTCCTCCTCCTCCTCCTCCTCCTCCTCCTCCTACGGTATATCGTTAGCAGTTCTCTCTATGTCCTTAACACTTTCCTTCAGACTCCTTTACTCTCTTCCTTCCTTTACTTCTATGATGCCTGTCTTTTATTCCTTTTATCCTTCCTCTTCTCGTAAAAGCGCTCCATGTTCTCTCTCTCTCTCTCTCTCTCTCTCTCTCTCTCTCTCTCTCTCTCTCTCTCTCTCTCTCTCTCTCTCTCTCTCTCTCTCTCTCTCACTGACAACTTTTTCTTCTTTCTGGTCTTTTCTTCATATTTTCTTCTCTTCTTTTCTGTTTTCTTTATTTTTTTGCTTTTCCCGTTTCGTTTTCTTTCGTGCTACTTTGTTTTTTTATTTTCATTCTTTCTTTCTTTCCATATTTTCGTTTTTCTTTCTTTCATTTTCTTCAATCGTCATCTTAATCGCATCTTCTTTTCCTTTTCCTTTTCCTCTTTCCCTGTTTCTCCTATCCGTATTTCCTTCCTTTTTTTGCCCTACTTTCTTTGCTCTTACTTCTTTCCTTTCTTATTTTCTTCCTCTCTTCCTTCCTTACTTAATTATCACTCACCCTCCTTACATCCTTCCTTCATTCCTTCCTTCCTTCATTCATTCGTACGTTCTTTCTTTTTCCCTTTTTTCTTTCCTTTTATTTCCTTCCCTTTGTCAATCATTCATTCATTCTTTTCTTTCTTCCTTTTATCCTGTTTTCCTTCCTTCCCTACTTCCCTCCTTCCTTCCATCCTTCCTTCCTTCTTTCCTTTCATCAATCCTTCCTTCCTTCCTTCCTTCTCGTCCTCCCAAAGCACTGAGGTGAAGGGAAATATCGCCGAGGGAAATTGCATATTGGAATAAGTAAATAACAGAAAATGAATAAATGCATGAATGGAATAATAAGTAATAAATGGAGGACTCGGAGGATCAGTGGACGGGGCTGCATGGAGGACGAAGAAGAGAAGAGAAGAAATAAGGAAGAAGGGAAATGGGGAGGAAAGTGGAAGAAGAAGAAGGGGAGAAGGGGTAACAAAGGAGGAGGTTTAGGTAGAAAAAAAAGAGTATTGAGAGAGAGAGAGAGAGAGAGAGAACATAGGCAGCTTGAAATGGAGAAAGAATAAGAAAATTGAGAAAAATGGAAGGAGATACACAAAATAAAGTGGAAGAGAGAGAGAGAGAGACTGACTCCTATTGTCCTGCAGAAATGATTGTCCCTCCACCCCTCCACCTCCTCCACCTTCTCCTCCACCCCAGATAATAAAGCAACCCAGATGACCACCGTCAAAGGAGAGGTTGTGGAGGGGTTGGAGGGGGACTGGGGGGGGGGTCGAAGAGGGGTCGTAGAAAGGGTTAAAGAAGGGGTTGTGGAGGGGTTGGAAGGGTCTTGGAGGGGGTTTGAGGAGAGAAAAGAGTTTGTGGAGGAAGTGGAGAAAGGTACGGAGGGTGTGTGGAGGGGTTGAAAGGATTGTGGAAGGGGGTGGAGTGGATGTTGGGTTGGTTATGTACGTTGAAGGATCTCTCTCTCTCTCTCTCTCTCTCTCTCTCTCTCTCTCTCTCTCTCTCTCTCTCTCTCTCTCTCTCTCTCTCTCTCTCTCTCTCTCTCTCTCTCTCTCTCTCTGACGCAGTGCAAAAAAAAATTAAAAAAAAGGCGAAAGAAAAGGAGAGAAGAAAGAATAGAGGGAAAGAAGAAGAAAGGGGAAAAGGAGGTGAAACGTTAGGGAAGGAGGAAAAAGAGAAAGGGCAAATAGAAGGAGGAAAGGGGGAAAGGGGAAAAGGAAAGAGGGAGGTAGGGAGGGAATTAGAGCAGGAGGTAAGGAGGAAAGAAAAAAAAGAAAGATGAAGGAAAATAAGCGCTAAGAAAAGGAGAAGAGGTAGGCGGAAGGGAAATAGGGAGGGAAGAGAAGAGGAAAGGAATTATGGGAAAATGATGAGGTAAGAAAAAGGAATGCCGGAGGAAGGGAAGGAAGGTGATAAAAAAAGATGACGTAAAGAGTATTAAAGGGAAAAGATGAAGGGAGGAGGAAGAGAGGTATGAGGAAAGGGAGAAAGAGATAGGGGAAATGGGTAGAGAGGGAAAAAAATGAGAGGAAGGGAGGGAAGAAAAATATGGAGAGAAACAAAGATTAGGAAAGGAGGAAGGGAGAAGATGAAGGAATGGGGTATAAGGGATGAGAAAAGGAAAATAAGTGCAAAGGAAAAGAGATGAGGAAGAGAGAAAATGAGAGAGAGGAAAATATGGTGTGAGGGAAAATAAATGGAAGGGAAATGAAATGAGGGAGGGAAGGAGGTGTGAGTAAGGAGAGAAGCAAAATGGAGGGAGGAGGGAAGGAGATGAGGGAGGGAGGGAAGGAAGAGAAGGTAAAAAAAATATGGTAAGGAAGATTTATGAGGAAGGGAGAAGATGAGGGAGGGAGGGAAGGAGGTATGAAGAGAGAGAGAGAGAAATGGAAAATGGGTGGAAAGGGGGAAGGAGAGAAGGATGTATGAGGGAGAGAAGGAAAATGAGGGAGAAAGGAAAGGAGATGAGGGAGAGAGAATGAGGGAGGGAGAGAAGGAGGTAGAAAGAGACAGAGAAAATGAAAATGGGTGGAAATGAAAAAGGAGATGAGGGAGGGAGAGAAAAAGAGGTAGAGAGGAAGGGAAAGTAAAATTCGCCTCTTGATGTGTCTTCTGGTCCTGGACGCCGAGCGAAGTCTGCTAAAATTACTTCGTTCTTTCTATGTTCTTGAGCGAAAGAAAGCGACGATCATGCCTCCCGTTGTGCATAATGACGAGGAGGAGGAGGAGGAGGAGGAGGAGGAGGAGGAGGAGGAAAATTGGAAGAGGTGTGCAAAGTGTGTGGGATTTTGATGTTCGTGTGTGTGTGAGCGACTCTTCTTTGTCTCTCTCTCTCTCTCTCTCTCTCTCTCTCTCTCTCTCTCTCTCTCTCTCTCTCTCTCTCTCTCTCTCTCTCTTTGTTGTTATCGCAGCTTTTATGTTTCTTGTTCGTTATTTTCTTTTTTTATTTTGTTTTCCTCTTCTTTCTCTTCTTCTCCTTCCTCTTCATCATCATCGTCATCATTGTCATTGTTATCATCATCATTATCCTCATTTTTCCTTTTTATCTTTATTTATTATCTCTATTTTTCTTTCCTCTCCTTCTTTCTCATTTTGGTATATTATTTTATCTTCTTAGTCTTTTAGTTATTTTTGTTTTTCTTTTATTCTTTCCTTCTTTTCTTCTTAGTTTTGTCTTTAATTCTGTTCTGCTATTTTTCTTTCCTTTTGTTTTCTTCATCTTTATTCTCGTGGTCTATTTTTGCTTCTCTTCCTCGTTATCTTCATCATCATTGCTCAGTTTCTCTCTCCACTTTATTTTCGTATTTCTTTTATTTTCTTTATCTTTTTTTCTACATCATTTCACTTCTCTCGCTCCACTCGTAACAACCACGTCACTCCACAATACCACAAAGGATCAAAGTGGAGTATTATACACCATCAATCACTCCACATGTCGCCTAAGCCCACCACAACTGTCCACCGCCTCCACCATCCTCCACTATACTCCACACTTACCAACAACCACATAAAAACCAGAACTCCACATCAATATCCACCAAGATCACTATCATACATACCTCACCACCACCACCACCACCACCACCTCGTTTACCATCTCCACCATCATCATCACTACACCTCTTCCATAATTATAGGTACTTTCATCACCAAACCACATACTCCACATCACCACCATCACCACCACCATTTGAACCACCATCTTCACTATATCACTATTCTTCACCACGCACCGTCTCCACCACCACCACCACTCTCTCTCTCTCTCTCTCTCTCTCTCTCTCTCTCTCTCTCTCTCTCTCTCTCTCTCTCTCTCTCTCTCTCTCTCTCTCTCTCTCTCTCTCTCTCTCTCTCTCTCCGTCCCCACCACCACCACGACCTTCCCCCACCCACTACCCCATCTCTCCTCTTCCCCTGCCTCCTTCACCACCACTACCACCTCCTTCCCCCTACCACCCCCACCCTCATCCCCAACCACCCCACCACCATCCGTTCCACACGTGAGCGCAGGAAAAAGAGTTCGACGAGACTCTAACCAAAAAATCCCGATCTGCAAGGCGATTTACAGATAATATTTTACCGGGACGAGCGGCGAAGGCGGCGTGCAAGGGGAATTAAGCTTTATGGAAGGGGGCGTGGAGGTGAAAATGAAGGGGCGTGTCGTGATATAGAAGTAAAAGGAGGAGGCTGAGGACGAGGAGGAGGAGGAGGAGGAGGAGGAGGAGGAGGAAGATTGGGGTAAGGGAGGAGAGGTGTAGTGATATCAGAGGAATAATGTTACGCTTGAGAGAGAGAGAGAGAGGTAAAATACAAAGGTTTAAACGAAAAATGAAGAAAGACGGAAAATTCTCTCTCTCTCTCTCTCTCTCTCTCTCTCTCTCTCTCTCTCTCTCTCTCTCTCTCTCTCTCTCTCTCTCTCTCTCTCTCTCTCTCTCTCTCCCAGGTAATTTTATCAGCCCGTCTCTTTCTTCCGTTCATAAAATGTGATCACAGCCTGGCCTTCCTGCATCCTAATGTGTGTGTGTGTGTGTGTGTGTGTGTGTGTGTGTGTGTGTGTGTGTGTGTGCTACTAGGAAAAGAGAGGATCGGAAAAAAAGAGAGAGAGAGAGAGAGAGAGAGAGAGAGAGATCAATGCCACACACTTTTATGCACTTTATTTCTTTTCCTTTTTCCTTTTCTAACCTCCTCTATTTTCAACTCCATCATTGTTCCCTTCACTTTCTTTCTTCTCTCTTTTACCTATCCACACTTATCCACTTTACACACCTTTACCTCTCCTCGTTTTACTATTATTTCACATCGCCACATCCTAACAACTCAATTCCACATCATTCAACATCTCCGAGCCTTTACCTTTACCTGTTCATATACATCATCATTCCACATCACTATTCTCACCTCCAAGTCCTCATTATTTTTCGCACTGAAGTTTCCGATCATTTCCATACCATTCCCTATTAAGAGCATTCATTAAGTTCCATATATTCAGCTGTTAACACCACAGTCAATCAATCTCACACCTTCAGCTTTCACCACCACATCCAAACAGTTCCCGGTCCACTGTGATCCATTCTTTTACTTCACCACATCGACCACAGCACCACCTAACCCCAGTCACCTCAGCCTGACCTCCACCTAAGTAAGACCTGCTGCTTCCCACGTCTCCCTACCACCAGACACACCCAAAGGAAACAGGCACGGAAGAGCTAAGGAATAGGATAGCAAAGACGAACAAAAATATGAAAAAGAAGAGCTGTTACAATTGCAGATCATCACAATATACAGTCTACACCTTTTCACACCTGTAGCCTTTTCGCATGTGCTCCCTTTTTCACATCATCCTCCCATTTCACCCCCATTTTTCACCTCATTTTTCACCCCCTCTTTTTTATCCCTATTTTCACATGTCCTCTATATACCTGCTTCCTTTTACACCTGTCCCCTTTCACACCTGTTCCCCTTTCACACCTGTTCCCCTTTCACACCTGTTCCCCTTTCACACCTGTTCTCCTTTCACACCTGTCCCCTTTCACACCTGTTCCCCTTTTACATCTGTCCCCTTTCACACCTGTTCCCCTTTCACACCTGTTCTCCTTTCACACCTGTCCCCTTTCACACCTGTCCCCTTTCACACCTGTTCCCCTTTCACACCTGCTCCCCTTTCACACTTGTTCCCCTTTCACACCTGGGCCACTCACCTCTTCTCCAGCGAGCACCAGCCGCAGTAGGGGTCCCGCGCCCTTAGGCAGGAGGAGCAGTTGGTGTAGGACGAGCAGCTCTCCACCTTAACCTTCGAGGCCTGGGAAGGGAGAAAAGAGGGAAGGGTTAGTGGTGTGGGATAGGAAATGGAGTGAGTTGGTGGTTTTGTTTACTCTTTTGTTTATTTATAGTTTTCTTTTTGTAATACTGTTTTCGTCTAGTTTTCAGTTCATTATTTTATTTGTCTTGTTGTCTCTCGTATGTGTTTATCTCTATTTCTTTTGTGTGTATGGGTTTTGTATGTCACATTTACTCTCTCTCTCTCTCTCTCTCTCTCTCTCTCTCTCTCTCTCTCTCTCTCTCTCTCTCTCTCTCTCTCTCGCACTCGCACACACACACACACACACACACACACACACACACGTCCTTTCCTCGACATCGGCTCATCCGGATCACACAGGCATTGCAATCACTAAATAAACAGGTTTGGCTTTATCATCGGCTGCAACACGACCACTAATTCCTTCCTTACCTGAGGCCCTCTAATTACACCTGTCCGCACCTTGATTACCTATCCGCAGACCCTTTTGTCCCTGTCCCTCCACTTTCTCTTTTTTTCCTCAGTTTTTTTTCTTTCTCCATATTTATTCCCTTCAAATTTTAGTTCTTCCATTTGCGTTTGTCTTTTTTTATTGTTGTTAATTCTTTAATAGGCTGTGGTTTGGGTGGGGGAGGGTAATGTGTGTGTGTGTGTGTGTGTGTGTGTGTGTGTGTGTGTGTGTGTGTGTGTGTGTGTGTGTATGGTAGGGTAGCGTGTCGGTCATTTTTTTTCCATTTCTTGTTTGGTTCACGATTTTTCTTTCCCCTTCGGTTTTCTTTTTATTTTAGGACGGCCTTTCCGTGTCCTGTTTTTTTTTTTTTTTTTTTTTTTTACCTGGCGGGGTCTTCATATTTAATCGTTCTTGTCAGGCGTATGTTCACTCTGTCTGTCTTTCCGTCTGTCTGTCTCTCTGAATACCTGTCTGAATATCTGTTTCTCTGTCCCTCACTCTCTTTCACACACACACACACACACACACACACACACACACACACACACACACACACACACATTCACACACATTCCTCTGCATCACCTCTTCGCTCCCTCTCTCTCACTCTCCCTTTCATCTCCCTCATAACAGTCCTCTCCTCCCCGTCCGTCCACCCTTACCCAAACAAACACGGATTAATTGTCCACTTAATCAAGCTTTTGCCTCTCTCCCTACCTCTCTTGGCCTCCCTAATCCTCTTTACCTCTCTCTCTCTTGCTGTCTCTCTTCTCATCCTCTCCCTCCCTCCCTCTCTCAGTTCTCTTCTCTCCCTTCCTCTCGCTTTTATCCATATATTCATTCACTTCCCTTTCCTTGTACGTAGATGTGTTAATGACTCTCTGTTCGGCTTTTTCCCTAATTGCTTTACGATCCAGTTAGATGTTTGCTTTTATATGACTTCAGTGGGCTTAATCGTGTCATCTTTTAATCTTTTTTTTATTTTTTTTACTGTAAGATGGCAAACGATTTCTGATTTTGTATTCCTTTTTTTTAATTTGATGATGGTTTTCTCTGCAATAGTGTACCTTTTCCTCCCTTTCACTCGTCTGTCTGTCTCTCTATCCGTCTGTCTGTCTGTCCTTCTCTCGTTGTGTTTTATTTATCACTTCTTTCTCCTTTTTTAGATTTTTCTTTCCTCGTGTCTATCTTTTGCTTCTTCATTTCCTTTTCTGCTTTTCATACTTTCATTCTATTTTTCTCTTTTCCATCTTTCTTTCCTTTGTCATTCTTCAGTTCCGTCACCTCTCTCTGATTTTCCTTCTCTTTTCTTCCATTTGCTTTACATTTCTCTCAATTTCTCGACTTTACATTTTCTCTCGTTTCTAGTATTCTGTCTCTCTGTTATTTCTCTCACCTCCTTCCCCTTCATTCAATCAGCAGCTTCACCTTTTCTCCTCCTCCTCCTCCTCCTCCTCCTCCTCCTCCTCCTCCTCCTCTCACACCTGTCAGCTGTCAAGGCGAGAGCCAATTAAGCCGGAAAGTCAACCACCTGCCCGGAGTAAGTGCAGAAAGTCCCTTCATTTAAATATATAACACCTGAGGAGTATATTACAGGTGTGTGCGTCTCTCTCTCTCTCTCTCTCTCTCTCTCTCTCTCTCTCTCTCTCTCTCTCTCTCTCTCTCTCTCTCTCTCTCTCTCTCTCTCTCTCTCTCTCTCTCTCTCTCTTTGTCGTTAGAGAAAGAATCAAGATTTGGAATATGAAATGATTGCAGTTCATCTCTCTCTCTCTCTCTCTCTCTCTCTCTCTCTCTCTCTCTCTCTCTCTCTCTCTCTCTCTCTCTCTCTCTCTCGCCCTTTTTACAGACTCGTTTTTCCCTCCATCTTTTCATTCTATTTTAACTTTTGAATTTCTTTTCGTCTGTCTGCTCCGTTTTTATTTTCATATTTTATTTTTACTCCCTTCCCTCTCTAGTTTTATTTTCCATATTTCCCTTTCTACTTTCCTTCCTTTTTTCCTTCCTTTCTTTCTTCTTTCCTTCCTTTTTTCCTCTATGTTTTCCTTCTTTTCTTTCTTCCTTCCTTCCTTTCATCCATCCTGTCCGTCCTTTCTTCCATTCTATCTCCTTTCCTTCGTTCCTGACCTTCCTACCTTCCTTCCTTCCTTTTTTCCTTTTTTATTTCATTCTTTATTTCCCTCTCTCCCTCTCTAACCATCCCTACCCTTATTTTCCATTCCCCTACTCTCTTTATTTTCTCCTTTCTTCCTTCCTACCTCCTTTCCTTCGCTCCTGTCCTTCCTACCTTCCTTCCTTTCTTCCTTTTTTTCCTTTTCTCTTTCATTCTTTATTTCCCTCTCTCCCTCTCTAACCATCCCTACCCTTATTTCCCATTCCCCTACTCTCTTTATTTTCTCCTTTCTTCCTTCCTACCTCCTTTCCTTCGCTCCTGTCCTTCCATCCCTACCCTTATTTCCCATTCCCCTACTCTCTTTATTTTCTCCTTTCTTCCTTCCTAGCTCCCTTCCTTCCTTACTTCCTTCCGCCCTTCCTGGCCCCTTTCATTCATTCATTCTTTCCCTGAACTCCCTCTTTTTTCCCTTTCTTCTACTCTCTTTTCTCCTTCCTTCCTTCCTGGCCCCATCATTACCCCATCTCCCCTTTTAACGACCCCTAACCCTTCTTTTCCCTTTCTTCCGTTCCCTTCCACCTCAGTTCTCCCTTTCCAGTCACACATTTCGTAGTCGCTTCCCCTTTTCAAAGACAACAAAGGGGTTTTATAATCTCCCTTTCTCTTTCTCCCTTTCTCCCGGCAGACAAACACGCCCGTGGTAATGGCGGCCCTTGTTCTAATAAGGTACGAGGGGACAGCTACTTCTCCCTTGCTATTGTTAGTCTTGCTACCTCGCCTACGACCACTATAGACTGCCTCGACGACCTCTGCTACGACTACTCCTCTTCATTGCCTTTACTGTATACTCTTCTTATTCACTGTACGACCACTCCTCCTCACCTGCCTCTACGACTACTTCTACTATTCTACTACTACTACTTCCTTCTTTCCTCTGCCTCCCTTGTTCCCCTTTCTTTATCTCCGCATTCTTCTCTTCTTCTTTCCTTTGCTCTGTGTTAATTCCTCTTTTCTCTGTCTCCTCTTCCGTTTTTTCTTTCCCTGTCTTCTACTGTACCTTTCTTCATCCTACCATTTTTTTTCTTTCATCTTTCCTACTACTACTACTACTACTACTACTACTACTACTACTACTACTACTACTTGTTTCTGTTGCTACTATTGCTACTGTTAATCATTATGTTGCTACTACTATATACTTTTATGTTCTGAAGGCTACTACTACTACTACTACTACTACTACTACTACTAAGAATGAGATAATGAGCATGATGTCAAACTAGCAAATACGTACATTCAACTGCCTCACAGGTCATCTCTCTCTCTCTCTCTCTCTCTCTCTCTCTCTCTCTCTCTCTCTCTCTCTCTCTCTCTCTTTCTCGTCGCAGGATCCAATGACTCGCGTGAGAGGAACTGGGAAGAGCTGCTCAAGGGGAAACTGAGAACTAATGAGAGTTGAAGGAGATTGCATGAAGAGGAAGGTGTTAAGCAAATGAGAGAGAGAGAGAGAGAGAGAGAGAGAGAGAGAGAGAGAGAGAGAGAGAGAGAGAGGTTGTCAGAAACGGGAAGGATCTCATAAATAGTAAGATTCAAGTCTATAATCTACAATGAACTCAAGATTTCAGGAATAGGAGAGAGAGAGAGAGAGAGAGAGAGAGAGAGAGAGAGAGTCAAAAAGGAAGAAGAGGAAAGTGGGGAGATAGATAGAAAAGGACGGAAATTGTAGAAGAAAACGAAGACATGGGGAAAGAACAGAAGGAATAGAAGGAAGACAAAAAAAATAGGGATATGAAGCAACGAGGAGGAATAAAAATAATAAATAGCAGAGATGAAGAATGAAAGAAGGATAGAAGAAAGAAAATCAAAACAAAAACCATGAAGAACAAAGGTACTGTGGAAGGGAAGAAAGAAGAAGGAAGAGAAGAAAGGAGGAGACAGAGAAAAAGGAGAAATTGGCACTGAGCAAAAGCAAACAAGAAAAAGAGAAGAGAGCAAAGATAAAGAAACGAATACACGGGAGGGAAAGGAAAGATAGAGAAGAGAAGGGAGCGAAGAAAATAAGGAGAGGGGGAGGAAACTAGAATAGGAGGGAGGGAGAGAAAAATAGGGTACAAGCGAATGAAAGAAGGGAGAGACGGAAAAAAAGGGAGGGAAGGAGGAAATGAAAGGAAGAAGGGAGGAGAGAAGGAGATGAGAGAAGGAGGGATTGAGATAAAGATGAAGAGCAACAGAGAAGAAAAGGCAAAAGGAAGAAGGGAAGGGAGAAAAACGAAGGGGAGAGGGAGAAAAAGAGGATAGGAGAGAGAGAGAGAGAGAGAGACGAAGCGAGGGAGAGAAGAAAGACCTAAAGAAAGAGAAGGAAAAAGGGAGAGAAGAAAGGAGGGAGCAGTGAGGAGAGAAGGGAGTGAGAAGAAAAGGGTGCGAGGAGGAGGGTGAGAAGAAAGGGCCAGAGGAGGGAGAGGGAAGGAAGGGGAGGAAGGGAGTGAAGGAGGAAGGGAGAGAAGAAGGGAGCGTGAGGGGTGATTAGATACGGGTCTGTCAGTGTCTCTGGGTGGTGCTTCCCCCTTCTCTCTCTCTCTCTCTCTCTCTCTCTCTCTCTCTCTCTCTCTCTCTCTCTCATTGCCTTATCCATTTTGCCATTCCTTTCTCTCTTTCTCTTCCTTCTATCCTTTTTTTCCTCTCTGTCTCGTTCCTGTTATCTCCTCCCTCTCCTTCTTCCTTCTTTCACTCACTTCTTTTTGCCTTCTCTTCTCTCCTGTTACCCACCTTTACGTCAATCTCTTTTTCCTTCTCTCATTTCCTCATATATTTATCATCAAAGAGAATACTTCCTTTAATATTATCTTCTTTCCCTTTCTTCTTTTCTTTCTTCCTTTCTGTCCCCTTTCGTTCGTTATTTCCCCATCTCCCTCTCAATCATCCCTATCCTTTTTTTTTATTTTTCTCCTACTCTTCTTTCCTTCGTTCCTCCCTTTCTTTTCTGTGAACTTTTGGAGACATTAAAAAAAAGAGGGTAGAAGAGAAAAAAGTGGGAAGAGATGGATAAAAGGGAGAGGAAAGGAGGAAATAAGAGGAAGAAGGGAGGAGAAGAAAAGGAAATGTATAATATAAGAGCGTTAAGTGATTTTCCGGCAGAGTTTCGGAGCCATTCTAAAAGGTACGCTTATTACCTCACCTGGCAGTGTCCTAATGACGTCCCGCGCAGGTAGCTAATGAACGTGTCAAGCGATAATCACCAAGAAACGTGTACAAGACTAATGGTGTGTGTGTGTGTGTGTGTGTGTGTGTGTGTGTGTGTGTGTGTGTGTGTGTGTGTGTGCGTGTACCCTTTCCTCTTCATTACTCTTGTTTTTTTTACGTTTTCTTCTCTTAAATTTTCCTCATTCCGTTCCATTTTCCAATCATTCCTTAGCAACCAACCTCCTCTTCTTCCTCCTCTCCTTTCTCCTCCTCCTCCTTCTTTTCTTCCTTCTCCTTCTCTTGTTCAGCGCTCTTGAACCCTCTTACTTTTTTCTACCCTTCCTCCTCCTCCTCCTCCTCCTCCTCCTCCTCCTAAAAAACGCTCCCTTGATACTTAGGACTCTCAGGAAGGATGTTTTGATGGTATCCTTCAACGAGGAAACTTTAGGATTTTAGTAAACAAATAGGGGAGGGAGGGAGGGAGGGAGATGGAGGGAGAGAAGGAGGGAGAGAGGGATGTATAATGGAGTGAGATGAAGGAGGGAGGGAGGGAGGAGAGTAAATGGAGGAGGTAAAAAATGTGAGAAATGGAAGAAATTAATGTTGGAAATGCTTAAGAAATTCGAGAAGGAGGAAATGGAGCAAGTAAAAATGGAGGAAAAGGAGTAACAAGGAGGAAATGAACAGTACGAAGAAGAATATAGAAAAGTATGAAGGAGAAAGGAGAGGAAGAAGAAATGAATGGAGGAAATGTTTGATAAATTAGAAGAGAAGGAAAGAAATAAGAAGAGTAACATAGTAAAAATAAACGAAAAGGAGTAACATGGAGGAAATTAACAGTACAAAGAAGAATAAAAAAGAGCATATAGGAGAAAGGAGAGGAAGAAGAAGTGAATGGAGGAAATGTTTGATAAATTAGAAGAGAAGGAAAGAAATAAGAAGAGAGTAACATAGTAAAAATAAACGAAAAGGAGTAACATGGAGGAAATTAACAGTACTAGGGAGAGTTAAAAAAAAGAGAGTATGAAGGAGAAAAACGAGGATCTGAGATGGAAAAACTTATACGATGTGAAGATGCGTTGAGTTAATTGAAAAGCAGATAAGAGAAAAAAAAGGAGATAGGCGAGGGGACGAATGCGACAAATGAAGAGAAGATGAAGGAAGGAAGACACGAAGAAGGCAGTGAAGGAAGGGGAAAAAAGAGAGGGAATAAGGGGGAGAGAGTGAAGGGGAAGGAAGAGGTGAAAGAAGAGGGAAAGAAGGCGACGAATGAGGAGAAGAAGGTGAAGGAAGGAAGGGACGAAGAAAGCAGTGAAGGAAGGGGAAAAAAGAGAGGGAATAAGGGGGAGAGAGTGAAGGGGAAGGAAGAGGGAAAGAAGGTGAGAAATGAAGTAGAAAGGGTGAATGAAGGAAGAAATGAGGGAGGCAGAGAAAGAAGGGGAAGGAAGAGAGAGGAAAAAAATGGGAATGCAAAGGGGAGAGAGAGAGAAAAGGGGAAGAGGGTAAGGAGTGAACAAGAGAATAAGGTAAATGAAGAAAGGGGGGGAAAGAGAAGGAAGGGGAAGGAAGAGAGAAAATGAAAAGGGGGAAAAGGGAAAAAACGAGGAAGAGGAGAAAGACGAGGAAAAGACGACTCGTAAAGAAGAGAAAAGGGTGAAGGAAGGAAGGGACGAAAGAGCCAGAAAAGGAAAGGGAGGGAAAGAAGAGAGAGGGATAAAAAGGGGATGCAAAGGGGAGAGCGAGTGAAGGGGAAGAGGGAAGGGATAAACTACATAAAATTAGCCTAATGTCTCTTTGTCACTTCATGAAATTAGTCTCCAAGTCCCCTTACAGCCGTTAAGGGAGAGAGAGAGAGAGAGAGAGAGAGAGAGAGAGAGAGAGAGAGAGAGACAGACAGACAGACAGACAGAAACAGACAGACAATGTAAAACAGCCAGACAGCCAGACAGAAAATATTTTACGAGGGGAGAGAGATAGAGAGAAAGAGATAAAGTGAGGGAACGGTGTTAGTTGATATGTAAGTAAAAACGTATGAGAGAAAGATCGAGAGGGAGACTTAATTAAGAGGAAGCGCCGAGCCTCTCCCTTTTTTTTCCCTTCCTCTCCCTCTCTTCAACCTTCTCCCCTTCCTCCATCTTTTCCCTCCCTCTCGTTACGTCCCCCCTCCCCCCTCGGAAGGCCGCAACTAAAAAAAAAAAAAATCTGGACCTAATTGGATTCCTATTACGTGTGGGAGAGAGAGAGAGCGAGTCAATCAGAATGGCTGTCGCGGCTTTCTACAACATGACGCGGCTGATTAGGAAAGATTTTTGACATTTCTTTTATTTCATTCATCTTTCTGTGTGTGTGTGTGTGTGTGTGTGTGTGTGTGTGTGTGTGGCTTTGTGGTGTGGGTGTAAGGAAGGGGGAGATGAGGAGAGGGGGGAGGTGTTTGTGGGGGGAAGGGGGGCCGAAAAGGAGGGGGGAGTTGTGTATGGGGGTGGTTTTGAGGGGGGGAAGGGAGGGAAGGAGTGAACAAGAACGCAGGAGTGAGGAGGTAGGCCTGTGTAGCTCCTTTAAGGTGTGTTGTGTGTGTGTGTGTGTGTGTGTGTGTGTGTGTGTGTGTGTGATTGTTTATGTATGTATCTGCCTTTCTTGTCTGTCTGTCTGCCTGTGTCTCTATTCATCCACTCTCTCTCTCTCTCTCTCTCTCTCTCTCTCTCTCTCTCTCTCAAGGCTTTGTATTGGCTGCGAATCTTGTCACTTTCTTGATTAGACGAAAATGCTGCAGTTTTCGCTCTTCTCTCCTCTGATTGGCCGAGCTATTGGTAAACTCTCCGGTGATTGGCTCAGACGGTGATGAGTCCTTTCATCCTCTACCCGGGACGGTTTTGTTACCTCTCGTTTGATTGGCTCGTACTTAAATCTTCTCTCCCTCCTGATTGGCTGACTGGCTGGGTGGCTGCATGGATGAAATTTCTGAGTCTTTCTTTCATTCTTTTTTGGGGGGATGGCTTTTTTTTCCCCTCCCTCTCTATCTGTCTTCTTTCCTCGCGTCTCTCTTTTCCTTGCGGTGATTGGTGATCGTACTGTCTGTCGGTCTTTCCCATTTGTCTGATTAGTTTTGTCTTTTCCCTTTTTTTTCTTTTACTTACTGTCCGTTTTTTTTCCCCTCCAACTTACTGTCCGTTTTTTCCCTTCTATTTATTGTCCGTTTTTTTCTCCTACTTACAAACCGATTTTTTTCCTTCTATTTACTGTCCGCTTTTCCCTCTTACTTACCGTTTTTTTTCCTCTTAATTACTGTCCGTTTTTTCCGTCTATTTACTGTCTGTTTTCTTCTCTTACCTACTGTCCGTTTTTTCCTTCTACTTACTCTCCGGTTTTTCCTTTTACTTACTGTCCGTTTTTTGTTCGTCTCTTGATCCAGTTTTCCGCGTTGCGTCATATTGCTTTCTCCCTTTATCAGCTGTTCTTTGTGTTTTATTTCCTATTCATCTGCGGTTATATTCATCTCCTCTCTTTCTTCTTGTCTCTTTCCTTCCCTCCTTCGCTTGTCTTCCTTCGTATCTCCGTTTTCTTCTTATGGTGTCTGGCTTTCTTTATTTTTTTTCTCCTCCGTCTTTTCTTCTTTCTTCCTTGTGTTTTTTCCCCATTCATCTGTCTTTATATATATCTAGTCTTTTCTTCCTTGCCTATCTTCTTCCATATCTCCGTTTTCTTCTTTTGGTGTCTGGCTTGCTTCGTTGTTTTTCTTTCCTCTTTTTTTCTTCCTCCTTGTGTGTTTTTTTCCCATTCATTTGTCTTTATATATATCTTTAGTCTTTCTTCTTCTCCCTTCATTGCCTGTCTTCCTCCGTATCTCCGTTTTCTTCTTATGGTGTCTGTCTGGCTTGCTTCATTTTTTCCTCCTTTTCTTCTTCCTCCTCCTCCTCCTCCTCCTCCTCGTAAAATAATGCCTCGTAGCTGTCTTCCTCATTCTCCTTTTATGACGTTTCATCACAGACTCACTCACTTCTTTGCTCATTTTCCTTTCCTATTCCTTGGCTTTAGTTTGTTCTGTCTTCTTCTTGTCTTGCTTTCTGTTGTTCTGTCTTTTCGTATTCTTTTATTTTTTGTTTTTTGCTTTCTGTCGCGTCCCTCAGTGTTACTTTATATTTTGGTCTTGTCTTTCCGTATTCCTTTGCTTTCTAATGTTGTTGTTTTTTGTATTCTTTTACTTGATTATGGATTTTTTTATTGCTTTTTATTTTCTATCTTCATTTAGTTTTTTTTCTTCTATATTTTATTTTATTATTTTTTTTTTTCTGTTCCGTCTTTCCGTATTATGTAAGAGATATCCGAGTTTTCGTCCTTTATTCTTTTCGTGCGTTAACATACATTATTTTTTCTTCTTCATTATTATTTTCTCACTTATGATTTCACTCCGTTTCCTCTTTCTCATAACCCTCAAAATTCCTCCTTTCACTTAAGTTTGTAATGATATCCTCTATCTCATTATTTTGTTACTTCCTCCATTATCACCTCCCCTTCACTTCCCATTTACTTCATTTTTTTTCATTTATTCAGTTTACTAAGCTCGGACTATTTACTATTTCGATCCTCGCTTAAATACTCTTAGATCCTCATTTTGTGTTCTAAAGACCCACACTTTACTATCCTCTGATCCTTCATTATCCTCAACCTTACTATTCCGGATCATTACTTTTCTATTCTCTCTCCCTTTACTATTCTCAAATCCACTCTTTACTATTCTCAAATCCACCCTTAACTATTCTCAAATCCACCCTTTACTACTTTCAAATCCACCCTTAACTATTCTCAAATCCACTCCTTACTATTCTCTGCTCCTCACATTCCTACGTATTATTTTCCTCTTTCAAACTCCTTCACTCAGGGTTTTTTTAATTCCTCCTCTCTACCTCCTTTTATCATCTCTTTCCTTTCCTCCTCCCTTCACTTTATCCCCATCTTTCCCATCCTTCCCCTTCTCCGGCTTTTCCTCCCGTATTCTGAGCCCTTTTCCCCCTTTTCACCTCTCCCCTCTTCGTTCGTTTTTATTCCGCTCCCATTATTCCTCTTCTCTCCCTCTTGCAGTCTCCCCTCTCTCCCCTTTGACTTCTTTCCCCCCTTAAATTCTCCTCTTACACCCTCCATCCCTTTTCCCTCATTCTAGTTTCCCCTTACTCTCCTCCCCCTTTGACTGTTCGTCCCCCTTTTGTCTCCTCTCTGTTTCCCCCCCCCCCCCTCTCCCCTCTTCTCCCCCCTTCCCCCCGTCCCCACAAGCCCCAGTTTATGGTGTCTGATGTTCAATAATTAATCCCTCTCCCCTCATTTCCCCTCTATTCGTATTCATATTTCCATTCCAGTTATCCTTTTCAACCCGTTTTCTTGTTACCCTGCTTTTTATATGTGTTTTAACCTGTTAGTTTGTTTGATTTCTGTCTGCCTCTCTCTCTCTCTCTCTCTCTCTCTCTCTCTCTCTCTCTCTCTCTCTCTCTCTCTCTCTCTCTCTCTCTCTCTCTCTCTGAGAGAGAGAGAGAGAGAGAGAGAGAGAGAGAGAGAAGGGTACTAATAGTTTCTCAATTCCAGGTACACAACAAGGTCAAGAGAAGCAATCAAGGTCAGGTGTACATCTTCATCTGCCGCAGGTAAGGGAGGTAGATGGGAGAAGGGTGGAGGTGGAAGTAAAGGAGTCACAGGTGTGCGTCAGGTAAATCAGGTACAAGCGCAAGTGGATAAGATGGATAAGGGAAATGCTTGAACTGTTTCCTTTACTATAAAAAAAAGTGGAGATAGTGGAGGTTTCGCTCTCGGTGGATCAGGAGTGGATAGAGGTAAAGGTCACGTAAGTACTTGTGGATTGGATTACAGTTTAGGATATTCAGGTTCAGGTAAACACGCATCGGTAGTCGGATCAGTGTACATTTAGAGGCACAGGCATACAGGTAAAGGTGGATCAGCAGGTACAGGTTGATTAGGTGGCACAAAATTAAAAGTACAGGCTAATCAGGGACAAACAAGAGGATAGGTGGACCAATAACAAGCATACAGGTAGAACGGCAACTATATTTAAGTACAAACATAGGTGGATCAGACACAGGAATACAGGTAAAGGTACAGGTGGATTAGGTCGAAACATACAGGTAAAAATGCTTGCAGGTAAAATTACAGGTGGGTTAGGTAGAGGCATACAGGTAGAATGCTTGCAGGTAAAGGTACAGGTGGATCAGGTAGAAGCATAAAGGTAAAAGGCATGCAGGTAAAGGTACAGGTGGATCAGGTACAGGCACACGGGTGGATCAGGTGCAGTAGAGGCGGATCAGGCGGAGGTAGGATGCAAAAGGTCACGAAATCCTCTAAGGCTCGCCGCTCGACTTCATCTCTCCCACCCAGAGCTGAAGGGAGAGAGAGAGAGAGAGAGAGAGAGAGAGAGAGAGAGAGAGAGAGAGAGAGAGAGAGAGAGAGAGAGAGAGAGAGAGAGAGAGAGAGAGAGAGAGAAGAGAAGAGAAGAGAAGAGAGACCTATATTTTTTTCGTATATTCACCATTTTTTTCCTTTTTTTTAGTATTTTTCTTTTTTTAGTATTTTTCAGGATTTCGAGGTGGTGCATTTTATATCCCGTGACGATTTTCCTCCCTTCCTCTCCCTTTGTCTGCGGCTAAAAGCGTATCTAGTCTCGCTTTTGACTCGCATTTATCAGCTCTTTTTTTTATTCTCTTTTCTTCGTATTTACTCACTCACTCACGCTCTCGTATTTCTGTCCGGCCGCGAATTTTGACATAGCAACGGGACCCACGAACGACTCCATTTTTTTTTTTTTTTACTATCCACGTTAAAGTGATGGTGAGGTTGTGAGAATAGGTTGTAGATGCGCGTGGCGGCGGTGCTCATCTCCGTTCCGTTGGCCCTTTGACAAAGCCTGTGGTGGGAGAGAAGTACCCATGACCCGACACAGGGCTAGTGTAAAATCCCGGTTATCACAGTTTACCTTCCCCAGGTTTCCCCAAGTACCCATTTATTGACCATCCCGAAACGAAGGGTGAACAGCTGTGTGGACTTCACGCCGGGATTCAAACCCAGTCCCGCAGATTTGTAGTCAGGGAAGCTAACCACTGAACCGCGGATGTGTATGCTCACCACGTTAGCGAGACTATTGTTTTCGGATGACTAAGTGACTAAATTTAACTCAACCCGGTAGCAGCGGGGATCATGTTTCTTAATGGTCCCTCTAAGCGAGAAAAATGAGAAAAAATCACCCCTCACACAAACCATTTCATAATATATATTAAAGCATTTGTGATCAGATTATATATCATCTATTTTAGGGGGCTTATATCATGGCACAAATTTGGCTCGTCGCTGCTACATGGTAAAGCCACAAACTTGGCCCGTCGCTGCTACTGGGTCAAAGGCAAAAAAACACTAGTCCATTATCATTATTTTTAACATGTTAGAATGAAGAACGTTGAAGTAAAAGAGAGAGAGAGAGAGAGAGAGAGAGAGAGAGAGAGAGAGAGAGAGAGAGAGAGAGAGAGAGAGAGAGAGATCGGTGACCCAGTAGCCTCTAGCGTGTATTTTTCGTAGCGTCAGTTTGATTGCGAATGGAAAAGTAAACTCCCCCGTCGAAACTGAGAAAGGATAAAAAAAAAAAAAAAAAAAAAAAATAGGTGTGTAACTTCATGCGGCAGGATTTGTTTGTCCTCGCCTCCACAAGGATCATGTTCTTTCGTTCTCTTATACATTCACCGCCGTTCACTTCTGTTCGTTTTTCATCATCATCACCATCGTTATCATTATCACCATCATCATCGTCATCATCACCACCATCATCATCATCTTCATCGTTATCATTATCATCATCATCATCGTCATCATCACCATTATCATCATCACCATCACCACCATCATCATCATCTTCATTATCATCATCATCACCAGCATCATCAAAAGAAGAAAAAATACTTGCCCATTATCATTATTTTTAACTTGTGAGAATGAAGAACGTTAAGTCATCATCGTTATCATCATCATCATCACCATCATCATCATCACCATCATCATCATCATCGTCACCATCATCATCATCATCATCCAGTACCAGTCGACAGCAGCTTACGTGTCTCTTATCTTTTTTCAATTAGTGTAACTGTTTCCTACATTACTTTTCCTTTACTTACTTATGTTTAATTTTCCTTACGTCTAATTATCTTCTCCGTGTCGTCTGTAATTATGCAAAGCCAGAGAAGTGGAATTTACGTCTCTTTTGCTTTTGTATTCATCGTTTTGCCAGTATAGTATCTTAATAACCTTTGCCGACGCCTCTCAAATGTCTGTACAAAATAAGGGAGGGATTTTTTTTTTTTTTTACAGGAGATGAGACAGTACAAGGGCGTAAAAAAGAAAAGAAAACAATAAGAAGAAAAAAAAGCCCGCTACTTACTGCTCCTAAATAGAGTAGAGTTGCCAAAAAGAGAAATCAGTTTCGGGAGGAGAGGCCTTTCAAGTGTCTACAAAGAGGAAAATCATAAGGGAGGGAAAAGTGCAGCATTGTCTATATTGCTTTTTCTATTGTCTGTTGTCTATTGTATTCGTCTATTTCATCTATTATTATTTATTTCTATCTATTATAGTTATTGTATATCTATCTTTGCCTATACGCCTCTCAAGTGTCTGTGCAAAAAGGAAAATCATAAGGGAGGGAAAAGTGCAGCATTGTCTATATTGCTTTTTCTATTGTCTGCTGTCTATTGTATTCGTCTATTTCATCTCTTATTATTTATTTCTATCTATTATAATTATTGTATATCTATCTCTTATATTTCTGTTTCCACCTATCCTAAAACATCGAATTCTTTTACTCTGCTTCTACTTTTCCTGACGCAGTTTTAGGTTTAGTAGACAAGGAGTGAAGGGCGGAGAGGTACAACACGCAACACACACTTCCTCTTCCTCCTCCTCCTTCCCCCTGATTCCCCCCTCCTCTTCCCTCTCCTTCTCCTGCCTTTCCTCCGACCGCTCCCCCTCTCCTCATCCACCTCCTCCCATTTCTCCTCCATCCCTTCCCTCCTCTTCCACCGTCACCACCTCCTCCCTTCCCTCTCTCTCCTCGTACTCGTGTTTCTAATAAAAAGTAATTTCAGAGCAAGACGTTACCTCGAGACTGATTTTGCGTCGCGTTAAATCTTCGCCGAGCATGAAGGGGCGCGGGTCTGAGGGGAGCTGAGGCTTAAAGGGGAATTTCGAACGCTTTAGCCCTTGGGGAAGTGAGATTAAAAACACCACTGAGGGGAGGAGGAGGAGGAGGAGGAGGAGGAGAAGGAGAAGGAGTGTTAGTGAAAGCGTGGTTTGAAAAGAGAAAAAAAAGGAGGGATTCGGGACTAAGAGATGTAGAAGGAAAACCTGTGGGGAGAGAGAGAGAGAGAGAGAGAGAGAGAGAGAGAGAGAGAGAGAGAGAGAGAGAGAGAGAGAGAGAGAGAGAGAGAGAGAGAGAGAGAGAGAGAGAGAGAGAGAGAGAGAGAAAAAGACTTGAGGTTAAAAGGTGAGGACAAAGATGGAAGGCGTCAGGAAGAGGAGGAGGAGGAGGAGAGGGGAAAGATGGTGTGGGAAGATTTTGGGGTCTGATGGGATTAGGGCAAAGAACCGAGGAAAAGGGGAGAGAAGAGAAAGGGAGAGGTGGAAGGTAAACACGAGAGAGAGAGAGAGAGAGAGAGAGAGAGAGAGAGAGAGAGAGAGAGAGAGAGAGAGAGAGAGAGAGAGAGAGAGAGA
The DNA here is from genome assembly GCF_024679095.1 of Eriocheir sinensis. Classification (NCBI taxonomy): domain Eukaryota; kingdom Metazoa; phylum Arthropoda; class Malacostraca; order Decapoda; family Varunidae; genus Eriocheir; species Eriocheir sinensis. The sequence goes on along the minus strand of NC_066509.1, from coordinate 8,979,547 downwards.
GAGAGATGCATGCAGTCAGTCAGTCATATGCAGAAGCGGGGCTGAAATTCAAAAAAAGGAGAATCGTGGAGCGCCGAAAAAAATAATATAGTTTGTGATGAATTACGGGAAAGAAAACTCGGAAAAAAAAACGAAAAATTACAAGAAAACAAAGAAAAGAAAACACACACACACACACACACGCCGAGAAAGGAGGGAAAATAAACAGCAAATATTGAGCTTAAAAAAAGGGAGAAAAAGGGAGATAAGAGGGCGAGATAGTGTCAGGCCAGATTCCCTTAAGCCCTACTCAGCCGCGCCTCGCCCCCCCCCCCTCCCCCCCCCGCCGCCCCCTTTTACGTCACCCGACACCTCCAGAGGGAAAGTGAGGGCAGAAAGGGGGGAGGATGGAGGTAAGGAGGGAAGGAGGGAAGAAAGAGAGGTATGGAGGGAAGGGGTAAGAAGGGGAGGTAAGGAGGGAAGAATGGGAGGGAAGGAGGGAAGAAGAGAAAGAAAGAATGGATCGTAGGGAGGTAAGGAGGGAAGAAGGATTGGAAGAAGGGAAGGAGGGAAGAACCGGAGGTATGGAGGGAAAGAGGTAAAAAGGGGAGGTAAGGAGAGAAGAATGGGAGGGAAGGAGGGAAGAAGAGAGAGGAAGAAGGGATGGTAGGGAGGTAAGGAGGGAAGAAGGATGGGAAGAAGGGGAGGTAAGGAGGGGAGAATGGGAGGGAAGGAGGGAAGAAGAGAAAGGAAGAAGGGATGGTAGGGAGGTAAGGAGGGAAGATGGATGGGAAGAAGGGAAAGTGGAAGCAAGAGGAACGGAGGGAAGAGAGGTGGAAGAAGGGGAGGTGAGGAGGGTGGGAAAAAGGGGAGGGAGGGAAGAAGGGAAGGGAAGAAGGTAAGGAGGGATGAAGGGGAGGAAAGAGGGGGAGGTAAGGAGGGAAGGAGGAAGGGAGGAAGGGAGGAAGAGAGGGTTAGGGGTAGAATGTCACTTAATCCGATTATAATTATTTTTCGGCGTGTGGTGTGTTTACCTCGCGCCTCCCCGCCCCTTGCGACACCTGCGTGAGGGTTATTAAGGACACACACACACACACACACACACACACACACACACACACACACACACACACACACACACACACACACATACAGAGCGATTAGGTTAGGTGAGACGAGGTTAGGTTAGGTTGTTAGGTTAGCTTAGGTCAGGTTTAGTTTGGTTAGGTTAAGTCAGGTTAGATCAGGTTAAGTTAGGCCAAGTTAGGTTAGGATAGGTCAGGTTACGTTCTTAGGTTAGGTCGGGTTAGGTTAGTTTAGGACTGGTTAGATTAGATTAGATTAGGTTGGGTTGGGTTAGGTTAGGTTAGCTTAGAGTATATGTACGTTTTTAGAGTTTGTGTGCGTTTTTTATGTGTGCACCTGTGTTTGTGTGTATCCCTAAATAAAACATGTGTACTTTTTTTTCAGTGTGTGTGTATGTGGATGTGGAGAATAATATAACAAACACACACACACGTGAAATTACACCCACCCCCACACCCCCACACACATACACACACAGACACACACACGCAAACAAACAAACAAACAAAAAACAAAACAAACACACACAAGGAGAAAGAAAGCAGGAACACGAGAGACAAACGCCCTAAGAAACACTGGAATATCTTTTTTTTTCTGTTTACCCTGTTTGGCGCATCTTGGAGAGCCTCACGCACACACACACACACACACACACACACACACACACACACACACACACACAGGTAAGATCAGTAGGCCCCACGCACACCACTACCTGCGCCTTTATTAAACACCGAATCCTTTGAATGTCGGGAGAATCGAGGCGGCGGCGGCATCAAGGAAGAGGAAGAGGAGGAGGAGGAGGAGGAGGAGGAGGAGGAGGAGGAGGTAGTTTGTTCCGTTTATTAGGCACGTTCTCGTTCTCTTTTCCTCGTTTTCTTCCCCATCTTCCTCCACGCAGACTTCTTTCTCCTCCTTTTCCTCCTCCTCCTCCTCGTACTCGTCTTTTTTTTCTCTCATTATTCTCCTCCTTTTCCTCTTCGTCTCCTTCTCTCCTTCCTGACTTCTTTTTCCTTCGTCTCCTCTTCATTCTCCGTCTCCTCCTACTCTTCCTTTTTTCCTCATTTTCCTTCTTCTCCTCTTCGTCAGACCTCCCATTCCTTTGCCGACGGGGTTCCCAATTACTTTTATATACCAAACCTTCCTCCTCCTTTTACTACTACTACTACTACTACTACTACTACTACTACTACTGTTATGGTTCCGCTACTACTATTACTACAACTATGATACAATTTCTGCTTCTCCTTCAACATTTGGGCTTTTCCTGGGTCTCCTCCTCCTCCTCCTCCTCCTTCTCCTCCCCGCGCTGACGGATTGTGGGAAGGACGCCTCGCTGTTTGTGTTACTCTGCGTCTCAGCTACGTCGACGCAAGACAAACACAACACCGGGAAGCGAGGCGCCGGGATGCCCTCCTCCTCCTCCTCCTCCTTCTGCTACTACTACTGGCTCTACGTATTTTCCTCCTGGTCCTCCAAAACAATATGAATTTCGTCTATTTTGTCTTTTTTTCCCCTCTTTCTTCTTTCCACCGCATTACCTACACACAATTTCTCTCTCTCTCTCTCTCTCTCTCTCTCTCTCTCTCTCTGTGTGTACACGACTTTGCTGGCTGGAACCGTTTTTTATATATATTTTTTTTCGTTTATTTTGAGTGAACGTGGGAGAGAGCGAGCGAGTGATTGAGAGCGAGTGAGTGAGCGAGTGATTGAGAGCGAGTGAGCGAGTGGGTGAGTGGGTGAGTGAGTGAAAGTAAATGCTCAAACTTGGTGGATGAAAGATTGATGGATGAAAAATGTGTGTTAAGGTTTGGCAGCGAAGGAGAGGGAAAAGAAGGTGGAGAAGGAAAAGTAAGAGGGGAAGGAAAAGTAAGAGGAGAAGGAAAAGGAAGAGGAGAAGGAAAAGTAAGAGGAGAAGGAAAAGGAAGAGAAGGAAAAGTAAGAGGAGAAGGAAAAGTAAGAGGAAGAGGAAAAGGAAGAGAAGGAAAAGTAAGAGGAGAAGGAAAAGTAAGCGAAGGAAAAGTAAAAGGAGAAGGAAAATTAAGAAGAGAAGGAAAAGTAAGAGGAAAAGTAAAAGTAAAAGGAAAAGGAAAAGTAAGAGAAGGAAAAGTAAGAGGAGGAAAAGATGAAATGAAGTAAGAGGAAGAATAAGAGGAAGAGGAAGAAGAAGAAGAAGAAGAAGAAGAAGAAGAGAGAGAGAGAGAGAGAGAGAGAGAGAGAGAGAGAGAGAGAGAGAGAGAGAGAGAGAGAGAAACCAAGTGGATGTCAACAAAGGAAGTGAGAAAGTGAGAGAGAGTCGGAGTGAGAGAGAGTGAGTGAGTTTCCCCATGACAGCGGCCTGCCTCACCCTTCCCCCGACGACCTGCCCAAACCTGCACTCCCTTCCTCCCTCACAGCGGCGCGGGGTCAGGCAGGGCGTGACTAACTGGCGAGGGAGGGAGAGAGCGGGCGAGGGAGGGAGAGGGCGGGCGAGTTAGGGAGAGGGAGGACGGGGGAGGGCAGACGAGTAAGGTAGAGAGAGAGAAGGCAAGGATGGAGATATGCCGAGGGTGGGTAAGGGAGAATAGGATGAGAAGGTTGGCGAGGGAGAGGTAAAGGATGAGGAGGAGGGATAGAATGAAGAAGAGGAGATATGTAGAGGATGGAAAAATTGGAAAGCAAAGAATAGGAGAATTTGACAAGTAGAAGGTTGGTGAACGAAAGAGAAGGATAGGATAAGGGGAATAAGATTGGTGAACGTAAGAGAGATATAGGATGCGAAAAGGAAGGATGGTCAAAGAGGGAGAGGAATAGGATATGGGAGAGAAACTGGAAAGCGAGGATGAAAAAAGAGGAATAGGGTGAGGAAGAAAAGGTTGATAAGGAAACAGGGTGAGAGACGAAGGGTTAAGGAAGTTAGAGATAGGAAGGAATGGTTAGGGAAGGATGGAGAGAGAGGGTGAGAAACAGGGTGAGTGATTAAAGGTTTGGATAAGTTAGAGAAAAAAGAAAGAGTAAGAGGGTGAGGAATTAAAGGGTGAAATAGCAAGGGAGACGAAAAGAGGGAGGGTGAG
>NC_066509.1:8925429-8972929 GCF_024679095.1 Eriocheir sinensis | reverse complement strand
ACCTCATGCACCTCTGTCCCGCAACCCATCTTCCTTTGTGTCCTCCTCTTCCTCCTCCTCCTCCTCCTCTTCTTCCTTTTTCCCTTCCTCCTCTTCCTCCTCCTCCTACTCCTCCTCTTCCTCTTCTTCCTTTTTCCCTTTCCCTCCTCCTCCTCCTACTCCTCCTCATCTTCTTCCTTTTTCCCTTCCTCCTCTTCCGCTTCTTCCTTTTTCCCTTTCCCTCCTCCTCCTACTACTCCTACTCCTCCTCTCCTTCCTTTTTCCCTTCCTCCTCCTCCTCCTCCTCTTACGTTTCACAGACATCATTTTTTAACCTTCCTCAACCTTATCCAAATATCCCTTAGTTTCTATCTCCATATCCCTACCTTCTCCTCCTCCACTTCCTCCGCCTCCTCCTCCTACCCTCACCTACACCTCTTAAGCCTCTCTGGGTAAACTTGGGAACCCGCAAACTAACTTCTCCTCCGAGGAAATTAGATTTTCTGCCACAGTCGTTCGCCAGATGCTCCTGCCTGGCGCCGGGAGCAACGAGGAGGAGGAAGAGGAGGAGGAGGAGGAGGAGGAGGAGGAGGAGGAGGAGGAGGAGGCTGCAAGGCTTTTATTTCGGTGGTTAATACGTGCTTTGTTTCGCGTGAGGGAGATTAAGGTGTTGTTGTCGTTGTTTTTGTTTGTTGTTGTTGTTTTGGTTGCGGTTCGTGAGTTATCTTATTTCATTCTTGTTTCCTTTTATTGATTATTGGGTATCTCTGCATTCGGGGGGGAGGGGGAGGAGGGGGAGGAGGGGGGAGGGGTAGAGTTGTGCTTGCTTTCGTGTGTGTGTGTGTGTGTGTGTGTGTGTGTTTCCCTGTTGCTTAGCTGAGTTTTCGGGGGTCTCTTTCCTCCTCCTCCTCCTCCTCTCTTCCTCCTCCTCTTCCTCCTTCCACTTCCGACGCCTTCCTCCATTTCCTCTTTGCTCAAGTTTCTTTTTCCTCCACTTACAGAAGCGTTCCTCCATTTCCTCTTCCGTACGGCTCTTTTCCTTCCTCCTTTAATACCTCCTCGCAGCCCGTTTTGTCTCCGCTTGCATTCTCTTCAGCTTGGGACTGCTTTTTCTCCTCTTCCTCTTCTTCGTTTTCTGCTTCTCTTGCTCCTTTATTTTTGTTTTCATTATCATCAGAGTTATCGTCATTATTTTCATCATCATCATCATTTTCGTTATCATTGTTATTGCTATTGTCTTGCTTTTTTTTGTTTTCTTCTTTTTATTCTGTTTTTTTTTCGGTTTCTTTCTTTTTCCTTTCTTCTTCATCCTGTTTTAAGTCGTTTTTTTCTTTTTTTTCTTTTTCTTTTTTTTCCTCTTTTCCTCTTTTTATCCTTCCTCTTTTTCTTCATGCTCTAGTTTAACGTCTTTTCTTCTTCTTCTTCGTTTGTTTTTTCCTCTTCTTCTTCTTCTTCATCATCATCTTCTTCTTCTTCTTTTTCTTCTTCTTCTTCATCCCTCTCCTCTTCTTCTTCATCTTCTTCTTCTTCTTTTTCTTCTTCTTCATCCCTCTCCTCTTCTTCTTCATCTTCTTCATCTTCTTCTTCTTCTTTTTCTTCTTCTTCTTCATCCCTCTCCTCTTCTTCTTCATCATCATCTTCTTCTTCTTCTTTTTCTTCTTCTTCTTCATCCCTCTCCTCTTCTTCTTCATCTTCTTCATCTTCTTCTTCTTCTTTTTCTTCTTCTTCTTCTTCTTCATCCCTCTCCTCTTCTTCTTCTTCTTCTTCATCATCATCTTCTTCTTCTTCTTTTTCTTCTTCTTCTTCATCCCTCTCCTCTTCTTCTTCATCATCATCTTCTTCTTCTTTTTCTTCTTCTTCTTCATCCCTCTCCTCTTCATCTTCATCTTCTTCACCTTCTTCTTCTTCTTTTTCTTCTTCTTCTTCTTCTTCTTCATCCCTCTCTTCTTCTTCTTCTTCTTCTTCTTCTTCTTCTTCTTCTTCTTCTTTTTCTTCTTCTTCTTCATCCCTCTCCTCTTCTTCTTCATCTTCATCTTCTTCTTCTTCATCTTCTTCTTCTTCATCTTCTTCTTCATCCTTCTCCTTTACGCACACTTTACACCTCTCCTTTCCTCAGCATTCTCTCCGTTTCATTCCCTCCAATTCCATCTAGCTTCTCCCAACGTCGCTATTTCCTTTTTCCTCCATTCCATTTACTTTATCTGCCCCTCCTTCCACTTTATCATCCCTTCCACTTCCTCCTTTATCCTGTTTCCTACTCTCATTGTCTTTCTCCTTGTTTTCCCCTTCTACACATTCATTGCCTTTTCATGTTCCATCCTACTCATTTTATTCTCTCTCTCTATCTTTATCTATCTGTTTTATCTCTATATCTCTATCTATTTACTCTATTTATCTATCTATATCTATGTAATTTTCTTCTCTATCTCCATTTCGTGATTTCTCATTTGCTTGCTTCCTCCTCCTCCGCCTCCTCCTCCCGTTCCTCCCTGTTTTATCTCTCTATATATCTCTGTCTATCTATCTATCTATCTATCTATCTATTTATCTATCTATTTAATTTTGTTCTCTATCTCTATTTCGTGATTTCTCATTTGCTTGCTTCCTCCTCCTCTTCCTCCTCCTCCTCTTCCTCCTCCTCCTCCTCCGTCCCTCCAGTATCGTCTCGCCGGTGTTAAGTCCAGAATTGAAGCGTCCTGGGAAGTTAGCAGGAGTGAGGCGCCGGGATACTGGGCGGCTTGGATCTCATTATGAGGAGGCGGGGGAGGAGCAGCAGGAGGAGGAGGAGGAGGAGGAGGAAGAGGAGGAGGAGGAGGAGGAGGAGGAAGTGGAGGGAAATGCAAAGAAAAATGAGAGGGAAAAAGAGGAGACATGGGAAAAGGGGAAAAAATAAGAAAAAGAGAAGACGGTTAATTAAAGAGGAGAAAGAAGAAGGTGGAAGAGGAGGAGGAGGAGGAGGAGGTGAAGGGAAATGCAAAGGAAAACGAGAAGGAGGAAGAGAGGAAATGGGAAAGGGAGAAAAATAAGAAAAAGCCAAGACGGTTAATTAAAGAGGAGAAAGAAGGAGGAATAGGAGGAGGAGGAGGAGGAGGCTAAGGGAGATGAAGAGGAAGAGGGAAGAAAAGGAAGAGGAAAAGGAGAACCGGGAGGAAGAAAAGGCAAAGAGGGTGTAAGGGAAAAAATACGAAGGGGAAGAGTAGGAAGAGGAAGAAGAAGAAGAAGAGGCAGAGGAAAAGGAAGAGGGAAGAAAAGGATGAGGAAAAGGAGAACCGTTAGGAAGAAAAGGCAAAGAGGGAGTAAGGGAAAAAATAGGAAGGGGGAAGAGTAGGAAGAGGAAGAAGAGGAAGAGATGTGGTGGAGAGGGGAGGTTGGAGAAGGTGCTAATTAAGGTTCTAATTTAACTCTCACTCGTTTACTAATCTCCCTTTAAATAATACGGCTCAAGACTCATATTTTTCCTAATCATTGCCTCTTTTTAGCTTCAATGTGTTTTTTTCTGTTTCCATGATTAATTTAGCGCATAAACACTATTTTATTTATTTACTCTTTCAACCTTGAGCTCTATGAATTTACCAACTTTTTACTCTATTGCTCTTACCAACATCTTATTTTCATTATTATTATCATTATTACTATCATTATCATCATCATCACCACCATCATTATTATTTCCACCATCACGGGGCGTCGCAGCTTCCTCTTCTTCTTATCCTGAGCATCATCATCCAATTCTCATCACCGCCTCTCAGATGAGTTCTCGCGTCCCGCCTGACATCACAGCCTCCGCAACGACAAGCCTGAGCCCGAGGATGGGGGGATGGGGTGGGGGGGCTGGGGACGTGAGGGGAGGGGAGGGGATCATGATTGGAAGAGAGAGAGAGAGAGAGAGAGAGAGAGAGAGAGAGAGAGAGAGAGAGAGAGAGAGAGAGAGAGAGAGAGAGAGAGAGAGAGAGAGAGAGAGAGAGAGAGAGAGAGAGAGAGAGAGAGAGAGAGAGAGAGAGAAGAGAAAGATGATCGTAAAGACAGGAGAGAAAGGGAGGAGATGAAGGAAGGGAAAGGGGAGAGAAAAGTGTGTGTGAGATGACGTAGTTGGTGAAAATAGGGAATGGGGGTATGAATAAGAGAAGGAGAGGAGGAGAATGGAGAAAGAGAGGGATGAGGAGAGGAGAGGAGATGTGAGGGAGAGAGAAGAGCAGGTTCCAGAGAAGGCCTTGTTGAATTGTGTGATAGAATAAGGAAGAGGAGGAGGAGGGGGAGGAAGAGGAGGAGGATGAGGAGGAGGAGGGAGGGCGCTTTGAAGGGAGACAAGAGATGAAAGGGAGTTCCAGGAGGAGGTATGGGTGGAGGAAAGGGTGAGCATGGGAGAGGAGGAAGACTTTGAATGGAAGGAGATAATGGGAAGAGGTAGAGGGAGGCTGGAGGTATGGGTGGGTGATGGATGTTTGGAAAGAGGGAGAGAAGGAAGAGGAGGAGGAGGAGGAGGAGAAGGAAGAGGAGAAGGGAGGTGCGTGTTTGGGTGTGTAATGAGAAGGAAGAGTAGATAGGAAGGAGGGGAAGTGTTAGCAGTGAGGGAGGTAAGGAAGAAGGGCGTGGCTGTTATGGAGGAGGAAAGGAGACTGGGAGTGGAGGGAGTGGAGTGATTAGGGAGTGAAAATCTTGGGAGAGAGAGAAAGAGAAAGGGAGAGAGACACGGATTAGTAGGAAAGAAAGGAATGATTGGGAGTGAAAGGAAAGTAGTCTTGATACAGAAAACTGAGAAATGAAAGGGAAACAGAAAGGGAGGAAGAGAGAATGAGAAGGGAGGGAATATGAGAGAGAGAGAGAGAGAGAGAGAGAGAGAGAGAGAGAGAGAGAGAGAGAGAGAGAGAGAGAGAGAGAGAGAGAGAGAGAGAGAGAGAGAGAGAGAGAGAGAGAGAGAAAATCGAGGCCGTGCGAGTGAGTGGGTGGAGGTGGTGGAAAGGATTAAGGAATAGGATAAGAGAATAAGAAGGAAGAGGAGGATGAGAAAAGGGGTGAGAAGGGGGTGGCGGGGGGATGACGTTGCATGGGTGAGGAAACAAAATGAGGAAAGGGAACAGAGGGGAAGTGACGGGGGTGGGTGGGGGGGGGGGGAAGACGCGGGAAGGAAGTTAGCGAGGAACGAGGAGAGAAGAGGTGAAGATGAAGAAAGAGTAAGGACTGAGGGAATGATAAGGAGTAGTTGATGAAAATAGAAAATGGGGAAATGGGTGGAAGGAAGAGGGGATGAAAATGGACAAAAAAAAGAATGAGGAGAAAAGAGGGAGAGAGGGAGTGGCTCTTGATAGTGAGGGGAAAAAAATGATGGTGGAGAGGAAGAAGAGAGCAGAGGAATAGGATGGAGGGAAGGTCGAGAGAGAAGAGTGACGAGTTCTAGGAGAAGCAGACATTCGTGGGTAAGGAGTAAGAGGGAGGAAGGAAGAGAAGGGAAGAAAGGGGAGGGAAAGAGAGAGGAAAGAGAGGGGAAGGAAGAGAGAGGAAAAGATGAGAGAACAGACAAGAAGTGAGAGTTGTGGGAGGGATCAGGCGTGCGTGGGTGAGGGAAAGAGAGGAAGCGAGGAAGAGGAGAGGGGAGATGAGGGAAAGAGGGGAAGGTAGGGGAAGAGACGGGAGGGGAGGGGAAGAAAGAGAGGGGAGGAGATAACAGACAAGAAGTGAGAAAAGAGAGATGTGTTGTGGGAGGGATCAGGCGTGCACGGGTGAGGGAAAGAGAGAGGAAGCGAGGGGAGGAGAGAGGGGAGATAAGGGAAAGAGGGGAGGGGAGGGGAGGGGAAGGAAGAGAGAGGAAAAGATGAGAGAACAGACAAGATGCGAGAGTAGAGGGATGAATTGAGGGAGGAATCTAGCATGCGTGGGTGAGGGAGAGAGAGGAAGAGAGGGGAGGAGAGGGGAAGGAAGCGAGGGGAGGAGAGGGGAAAAGGGGAGGGAAGAGGGGAGAGACGGGAGGCAAGAAGTGAAGAGGGGCTAGTTGTGGGAGGGATCAGGCACGCGTGGGTGAGGGAAAGAGAGAAAGAGAGGGGAGGAGATGGGAAGGAAGAGAGGAGAGGAGAGGGGAGGGAAGCGAGGGGAGGAGAGGGCAGGCAGGCAGGCAGTCACTCGCTTATGCATGAGACTCTCTGGTTACGAGGGGAGGGAGGCGTAAGGCGGGGCGTCTCCCTTGACGAAGCAACATTGCGCGCGACAGTTTACCAAAGTCCTGCTAAGTTCGTCTCTCTCTCTCTCTCTCTCTCTCTCGCATGGAGGTGGAGAATGAAGAGGCAGAGGATAAGAGGAGGTACAGGAACAAGAGGAGCAGTAGCAGGAGGAGGAGGAGGAGGAGGAGGAGCAGGGCGTGGTGGTGGTGTTGGCGTTGGAGAATTAGTAGTCGGGAGGTAGAGAGGAAGAGAATGGAAGTTGAAGTAGTGTTAGTCTGAGGAGGACGAGGATAGGCGGAGGTGATAGGGTGCGTGGCGAGGGTGAGAAAGCCAGGGTGAGTGAGTGAGGTGGCGAGGAAAGCATGCAGTGACAGTCTCTAGGGTGCGGGTGGGTGTGGGTGTGTGCCTTTTGGAGAGTGTGAAGGAAGGTGTGGGTGAGACTGCAAGGGGGGGATGATGGGAGGAGTGTGAGGGGAGTGGAAGGTGTGGAAGGCAGGTAAAAGGGGAGAGTATAGTTAAAGGTAGGTAAACTAAGGTAAGGGTAAGAGAAAAGGAACAGCGTGGAGGAAGGTATTCAAAGGGGATGTAGGTGAGGTTGAGGGAGGGAGGGAGATGAATTAGAGAGGGCAGGTAGAAGGCGGTAGGAATGGACAGGTGAATTGCAGGTAAAGTAAATTAAGGGAAATGGGTCGGTGGGTTTGAGTAAGGGAACTGAGAGAGGAAAGGTAATGAAACTGTGCTTTAGGAGGTGAAGGAAAGTAGAGAAAGGGAGGGTGAGGGGAGGGTGAGGGCAGGCGAGTTGCAGGTAAAGTAAATTAAGGTAAATGGGTAGGTGTGTTTGGGTAAGGGAACTGAGAGAAGAAAGGCAATGAAACTGTGCTTTGGGAGGTGAAAAGGTGAAGGAAAGAAGAGGTAGTGAGGGAGGGAGAGAAGGGAGAGTGTATAGATAGGCAAGTGGAGGGAAGGAGGTAGGGGGGACAGGCCAGTTGCAGGTAAAGTGAATTAAGGTAAATGAAACTATGCTTTGGAAGGTGAAGGAAAGTAGAAAGTGGGAAGGGGGGTAGGGAGAGGGTGTAGGTGAGTAGGTAGGGAGAGGGAGGGGGGTTGGGGGGCTGGGGTGGGCGAGTTGCAGGTAGAGAGAGCGAGTTGTAGGTAAAGAGAGCGAGTCCAGAGGTAAGGGCAGTGAGTTCATGTGTGTTTATAGGGCTCAAAGGGCTGAATTTTCTCCCAACTTCCCCTCGTCCAACTTTTTTTTCTTTCTCTTTTTTTTTCGGGGTTAAAATTAGACGCCATCAAAGCGCGCGCTAAATGAAGTCGGGTCTCCTTTTTATCCTTTTTTTTTCGTGGCCCGGCTTGGACACGCTAGTTTGAGCTAAATGACTTATTACACTGGTTTAGGAGGGTGGAGGAGGGGCGGGAGACGAGCTTGAGGAGACAATATGGACTCTCAAACGCCTCCAGCTCATGTCACTACTATTTTTGAAGGCCATGGAGACGATAAGATGGGTTCCAATGGGTGTTTTCCTCGCTCGTGCCACAGAAATCTTGGAAATCTATCACTACCAGGGTCATGACGCCATCCATGTAAATCCGTACTAACTTCTGCAAGACCCTTTTTAAATAGATGTACTAAGATGTCTCGATTGATAAAAATAAAGATAAAAGGGAATTAGGTAGAGATAGAAGAGGAAATGGTAAGAGATGAAAGGTAGAGAGGAAGGGGAAATGAGGAGCTATAGTAGAGGAAATAGTAAGAGATGAAAGACAGAGAAGGAGGAAAGATAAATGGGGTAGAAAGGAATGGGAAAGGGTAGAGATAGAAGAGGAAATAGTAAGAGATGAAAGGGATATAGAGAAGGAGGAAAGATAAATGAGGTAGAGAGGAAGAGGGAAAGGCAGAAGGGATGAAAGTACTGAGATGTCGAAAAGTTTGGGAAATATGTGACTTTGTGATGCTTCTTGTGGCGTCGTGAGTAAATAAAGTAAAGCAAATATGAAAGAAAGTTTAGGTGTGATTTAATACATACTTGATTCGCCTAAAACGCTCCCCATCCCCCGTCTCCTTCCCCCTAAAATAATGTTCTAGTTAAGGCAATACGCTATAAATGCTCGTAGCCTCGGCGTTCATCTCCGTCGCATTGATCCCCCAAACAATGTACATATATATTTTTTCCTCTTTTTTTTTTATGGGGGTCGGTAGGAAAGGAAAGGAAAGGAAGGATCATATTTCATTTGCCGGAGAGAATGGAAGAACACTTGAGGATGGAGCAACGAAGGATGGAGATATAAATGGAGAGAGAAATAGAGAAGGAAATAAGAATGGAGGGAAAGGGAGATAACTAGAGATGAGAAAAATAGAATGGAGGTATGAATCGAGAGGAGGAGAGGAAGAAAGGAGGGTGCAGAGAAAGGGAGGGAGAGAGGTGAAAGAAAACAAAGGATGGCATCATTTCCAAATCATTATTACTCATTTCCATTCCATTTTTTTTCTTCTTTTTTTCATGCTTCCTTTTTTTATGCCCTTGAACTGACTCCTCTGTTGTAAAAAAAAGAAAGAAAACTATTTACTTGGGAATGAATGGAATATACGCACACTCCCATTTATATAAAAAAAGACAAAATTAATGACAGAGGAGAATAAATTAAACAGAAGTGGTCGCGTAAGAGAGAGAGAGAGAGAGAGAGAGAGAGAGAGAGAGAGAGAGAGAGAGAGAGAGAGAGAGAGAGAGAGAGAGAGAGAGAGAGAGAGAGAGAGAGAGAGAATAATCTACAAAATCAATAAAGACGATAAATGAAACAGAAGGCAAAGAAAACTGAAAGAGGAAAAAGAGGAAAGAAAAAAATATCAATAATGTTTGTAGAATAAAGGAAAAGGAGAGAGAGAGAGAGAGAGAGAGAGAGAGAGAGAGAGAGAGAGAGAATAAAGAAAAGACAAAAGGGACTCATGCCTCACGCCCACGACCCCCCGTTGGCTGCCCAGTACCGCGGCGCTCTCTGTCTCTCTCTCTCTCTCTCTCTTTTCTTCTTCCTTTCTTCTTTCTCTTTCTTCTTTTCTTTTTCTTTCTTTCTCTTCTTTTCTCTTTTCCTTCTTTAATTCGTTTTCTCTTTCTATTTTTCTATTTTGTTCTTTCCTTCTTCCTTTCTTTCAACATGACTTTTCTTTCTTTTTTTCTGTTTTTTTTACTAATTCCTTTTATTTCTCCAACATTTTCTCTTATGATTCCCTCTTTTCTTCACGTTTTTTTCCTCTTCCATCCCCTTTCCTCCTCCTCCTCTTCCTCCTCCTCCTGCGGTGTGTCGGGGGCGATATTGCTGTCTGTTTCCCTCTTTTAATTATGTGTCTTTATTGTTATTGTCGCGCGTTTCTATAGTTATCTCCATCCCTCCCTTTCCTCCGTCCCTCCCTTTCCTCCGTCTCTCCCTTCCCTCCATTGTTTTGCCCCTCCATCTGTCCCTTCCTTCCTTGTCGCTGTTTCTCATAATATTTTCTGTATTCTTCTCTCCAGTCTTTTCTCTCTCTTTATTGCTCCCTTCTTTCTTCCCTCCATCCCTCCCTTTACGTCATATTCTCCTTTCCTCCACGCCTCCCTTTTTTTCATATCTCCCTTCTCTCTATTTCTGCATTCTTTCCTTCTTCCTCCCTTCCCCCATATCTCCCTTTTTTCCATTCTTCCCTTTCTTTTCCTTCTTTTCATCTCTTTCTATCCCTCCAGTTCTCCCTCTACTTTTTCTCCCTTTTTCCTCTCCTTCTACGTTGTCTCCCTCACTTTTTCTTCTACCTCTCTTCTCTTCTTCCTCGCATTCTTTCTTTTCTTTTCTAGTCTCTTCCTCTTTCTGTTTCTTCTTCTTGTTCTTCCTTTCCTCACCATTCATCCTGTTTTTTCTCTCTCCTTCGTTCCTATTCCTCCATTCATCCTTCTTTCCTTCCATTCTTCGTTTCTTTTCATTTTTATCTCCATACCTTTCTCTCCACCTTTAACTATTCTTCTCCTTCTCCCTCGATTCTTACCTCCTTTCTTTTTCATCTGTCTCCTCTTTCTCTCCACCCTCTTTTCCTTCTCTGTTTTTCTCTCCGTTTATTCCTCCATCCATCGTTTTTCATCATGTTTTCTTTCTTTCTCTCCGGGTTCTTTTCCTCCTCTCTCTCTTTCTCTCTATTCTTACCTCCCAGTCTTCGTTTTCTTATCTCCAATCCCTCCATGTACTCCTCCTCCCACACAGCCACTCTTTCTTCTCTCCAGCCTCCCTTCCTCCCTTCCTCTCTCCCTCCCTTTCTCTTCTCTTCTCCATCCCTTCTTTACTCAAGCTTCCATTCTCTCATTCCTTCTTTTCTCCCTTCCTCTTTACTGTTCCTTTCCTACCTAACTCCAGCTGCCCTTCCTACCTCCCTTCTTAACCCCAGTCTTCCTTCCCTCTCTCTCTCCCTTTCTCTCTCCTTCCAGTATCTCTTCCTCCCTGCCTCACTTGCGTCTCCCAAACTCCCTTCTTCCCTCCCTTCCACATATACTCTCCTTCCTTCTCTCTCTCTTCCTCTCTTCCTTCTGGTCTCCCTTCCACACGCACTCCCTTCCACTCTCCTCTCTCCCTCCCCCATCCCAGCCTTCCTTCATCCCAGCCTCCTTCTCTCCCTCCCTGCTTCCCTACCTCCATCCCATCCCATCCTCCTTCCTTCTGACCCTCCCAACCTTCCCTCTTTCTCCCTCTCGCTTCCCTCCAATGTACCGCGTCAATATCTGTTTACGCGTGTCTGACTCCATTTATTTATACATTCTTTTATCTATTATCGATTATATTTTACTCTCACAGCCTTGCTCGTGTGCTGCTTATCTCCTCTAATTTGCATATGTTGCTTGTCAGGGGATGGCCGGGGCGCGCGCACACACACACGCACAGGCACACGCACGCGCACACACACACACACACACACACACACACACACACACACACACAGCACATTCTTTCTTTTTTTCTTCCTCTCTTTCTCTTTTCATTCTTTGTTTTTCTTCCTTTCCCTTTTTTTCCTTTCATTTCTCCTTTGTTTTCTTTATTTCATTCTTTGTTTTTCTTTTTATTTCTATCTTTCCGATCTTTCTTTTTCTTTCTCTCTTGTCTTTCTTTTTTTCACTTTTCTTCTTTGTCTCTCTCTCTCTCTCTCTCTCTCTCTCTCTCTCTCTCTCTCCCTTTCCTTTTTTTTACCCTGATTAACGTCCCTCTTATCTCTTCTTCTTTATCTCTCAATCTCTCTCCAATCTCCACCCTCATGAGGAGAGACAGATGACCCGCGTTGACCTCGTCCCTCACGGCAGGTCAAGAAGGGTCCGCGTAATTAAAGGCAGGTAAGAAGACAGGTGAGAGGGCAAGGGCAGGTGTTAATGAGGGAATATCGAGGAACAGGTGATAGACGATAAGGGGACGAAGAGAGAGAGAGAGAGAGAGAGAGAGAGAGAGAGAGAGAGAGAGAGAGAGAGAGAGAGAGAGAGAGAGAGAGAGAGAGAGAGAGAGAGAGAGAGAGAGAGAGAGAGAGAGAGAGAGAGAGAGAGAGAGAGAGCAGTGCAAAAGAGGGAATCAGAAGAAAAAGTTAGAGAAATAAAAAAATCAGAAAAAAAAGAAAAAAGAAAAAAGTATATTGAAAAAAAGAAAGAAGAAAAAGTAAGAGAAAGAAAGAGAAAATGAAAGAATTGAGAGAGAGAGAGAGAGAGAGAGAGAGAGAGAGAGAGAGAGAGAGAGAGAGAGAGAGAGAGAGAGAGAGAGAGAGAGAGAGAGAGAGAGAGAATTAATGAGTTGGGAAATGGGAACACGCAAGAAAGAAAGAGAAAGAGATAGGTGAAGAAAAATTATGTTATCTTCCACCTTCTTCTTTTTTCCTTTCCTCCTCCTCTCCTCCTCTTCCTCCCTCCTCCCCCTCTTCCCTCCTTTCGTGCCCTTGATATCCTAAATCCTTTGCCTCCTGTCCTACCCTTGTGTCCTATAAACTAAACAGGCAACATCTCCTCCTCCTCCTCCTCCTCCTCTTCCTCCTCCCTTGAGCCAGAATAAAGTTGTATCAGACACCTTCCAACCTTCCTACACTCCTTACTCATCCTTTCCTCCAACTCCTCCCTCTCTCTCTCTCTCTCTCTCTCTCTCTCTCTCTCTCTCTCTGTTTATTTCCTTTTGCTTCCTCCTCTTCCTCCTCCTCTTCCTCCTCTTCATATATATTTCCTTCCCCGTGTAATCTGTCTTCCTCCTTTTCTCGTATTCCTTCTCGTCTTCTCTCCTCGCTCTTATTATTCTCTCCTTTTGTAAACTACCTTCTTTTCATTCTCCTCCTCCTCCTCCTCCTCTTCCTCTTCTTGTTTTGCATTTTTTTATACTCTCTCTCTCTCTCTCTCTCCACTTCTTCGTGCCTCCCTTCTCTCTCGTTTCTTTTTCCCCTCTATCTGTCTTGTGTTTTTTTTCTTTTTCCAGTCTGTTCCCGATGCCCTCCTCCTCCTCCTCCTCCTCTTGTTCCTTGTCATCACCTGTTCCTCCTCTCTCCCCTTTTCATGTCGTCATTTTTTTTTTCTATTCCTGCAGTCCTCTCCTTCTTTTCCCTTGCCTTCTCTCCCTTTCCCCTTTTTCTTCTGTCTTACCTTGTCTTTTATTTTCCATGTCCTTCCCTCCCTCCACTCCTTTCCCCTCTCTCCCCTTCAGTCCCTTCCCTCTCCACCCCTTCCTTCCTCTCCTGTCCTGCCAAACCATCTCCTTGCATTCCCTTGCCCTTGCTTTCCTCTACCACCCCTTTCCTTCCTTTGCACCGTCTCCCCTCCCTTCCCCTTGCATTCCTTCTCCTTGCCTCCCCTAACTTTCCCCTTCCTCCCTTTTCGACCCCTTTCCTCCTCTGCTTCCCCGGCAAAACATCAGTCTGTATTTCCTTATTCTACCTTCCTTTTCCACCCTTTTCCCTTCCTTGCATTCCCTATCTTCGTCTCCCCTTACCTTCCCCTTCCCTTCCCCACCCTTCCCTCCTCTCTTCCCTCTTATCAACCTACCCCGTCTTGCATTGCCTTCCCTTACCTTCCTTTTCTATCCCTTTCCCTTCCTTCCAATCCTTATCTTCGTCTCCCCTTCCCTTCCCCTCCCTTCCTCCCTCTCTTCCCTCTTATCAAACCACCCCGTCTTGCATTGCCTTACCTTACCTTCCTTTACCTCCCCTTTCCTTTCCTTGCATCGCCAACCTTCGCTTTCCCTCATCTTACCCTCTTCCTCCCCTCGTCTCCCCCTCGTCTCTCCCCTCGGCTTCCCTCGGCTCCCCTCGTCTTCCCTCGGCTCCCCTCGTCTCCCCTCGGCTCCCCTCGTCTCTCCTCGTCCCTGGTATTGGCAGAGTCAACATGGTCGCTACTCTTCTAAATCCGTGTGTATCGCTTTTCGATGCATTTACGTAGCACAGGACAAGGCAGGGCAGGCGGGGGCACGCAGGAGTGGAGGGGTGGAGGGAAGTCGTGTGGAGGTGGAGGAGTGGAGAGAAGCATTGTGGAGGAGAGTGGAGGACGGTAGGGGTGAAGGTGAGTGGAGGGGAGGGAAACAGGGGCGAAGGTGGAGAAGTGAAGGGCAGCAACGGTGGAGGTGGAGGACTGGAGGGAAGTAAGGGTTGATGTGAAAGAGTGGAGGGAAGCGTTGTGGAGGGGAGTGGAGGGATGCAAAAGCGGAGGTGGAGTGGAGGAAAGCCTTGTGGAGGTTGAGTGAAGGGAATCATTGTGTAGGGAAGTGGAGGAAAGCCTTGTGGAGGTGGATAACTGGAGGTAAGTACAGGTGGAGGTGCAGGAGTGGAGAGAAATAATGCAATAAGGGTGGAAGAGTGGAGCAAAAAATAAGGTTGAGACTGAAAGAGGTTGAAGGAATGGAGGAAAATAAGACGTTTTGATGGAGGGAGTGGAGGAAGGGTGGAGAAGAGCACAGGTGAAGGTGGAAAAGTGGAGAAAAATAAGTGGTTGGAGATGGAATAAAGTGAGGGGGGGGGCGATGGAGGGAGGTAAGAGATGGAGGTGCTGGGGCGTGAGATGGACGGAAACGAGGTAGGAAAGTAGGAGGAGAAAGAGGAGGAGGAGGAGGAGGAGGAGGAGGAAGAGGAGGAGGAGGAGAAGGAACACAAAGGAACACAAGAGGAGGAGGAGGAGGAGGAGGAGGAGGAGGAGGAGGAGGAGGAGGAGGAGGAACACAAAGGAACACAGGAGGAGGAGGAGGAAGAGGAGGCGAGTGGCATAAATCGGTGGAGAGATGGAGAGAAAGGAGAAGTGGAGAGAAACATGGGTGGGAGAGGGAAATGGGGAGGGAAAAAGGGAGAGGAAAAGAAGGAAGGTATGAGGTGAGGGAGATGAAGGTGGAGGGAGGGAGAGAAAGAGGGAGCGTTAAGGAGAAAAAACACATGAAGAAAATAGTGTAAGGATATGGAAGAGAGAAAGGAAAGACTGAAGGGGGGAAACATGAGTGGAAGTGGAATGTTGGAGGGAAAAAAAGAGTGAGATCAAAAGGAATTAAAGGGATGGAGGGAAACAGAGGTGGAGATGGAGGAGTAAAGGGGTGTTATAGGTGGAGACAAAGGGAGTTGAAGGGTGTAGATGGAGAGGTGGAGGGAAACAATAGGTGGAGATGGAGGAAGGTTGAAAGAGTGGAGGTGAAAGAGTGAAGGGAAATAAGGTGATAGGGTGGAGGGAGGAAGGATAGAGGAATAGAGAGGGATAGAAGGAGGGATGGAGAGACTGATAGAGTGAGGGATATAGGAGATGGGGATAGAGAGACAGAGAGATAGAGAGGCGTTAGCGTGGTGGGAGGAAGGATAGAGGAATAGAGGAGAGAGGGATAGAGGGAGGGATGGAGAGAATGATAGAGGGAGGAATATAGGAGATGGAGATAGAGAGATAGAGAGGCATTAGAGTGGAGGGGAGGAGGGTCATAGGGTGGAAGGGATCACTGAAAAAGGGAAACAAAAGTGGAAAGAAGTGGAAGAGCTGTTACGGTGGAGAGGCCGAAGGAGTGGAGGAAGGGGAAAGGGAGGGAGGGAGTGGAAGAGAGGAGGGAGAGAGGGATATGTGGATTTAAAAGGCCTGCTAGGAAACGAGGGATGGAACGAGGAAGGGGAGTCATATTTGAATCCATTCCCAAACTTCTGATGTAAATAAAAGAGGAAATTAGATAACCGGCAGACAGCGACAGCCTCCTCCCTTTCCCCCCCCTCCCTCGTCCCCTCTTCCCCTCCTTCCCGCCCCTCCTTTTCCCTCCTCTTCATTTCCTCTCTGCCTTCCTTTACTTCTCATCTGATTCATAAATAATGCCGCTCTAATTCTCTTATGCTGCTATCTCTCTCTCTCTCTCTCTCTCTCTCTCTCTCTCTCTCTCTCTCATTTTTTTTCCTTTTACGTCTTTCCATCTTACAGTTTCCTCTTTTAATTTTTCTTGTTTCCTTCAGTCTCTTTAATTTTCCTTTAGTGTTTTCCAAAAGTTGCAAGCAGGTTTTCTTCTTTTCCTTATCTTTTCTTTTCTTTCTTCATTCTCCGCTGATTTCTTACAAGTCTTCCTCCTATTCCATCCCTCTTCCGTATAGGTCAGTTGATTTTCTTCTTTCTTTCCTTTCCAATACATCTTAACAATGGTAAAACACACACACACACACACACACACACGAAATTCACCCCCAAAAAAGAAACTCAAAACCCAATAGTTTAAAAAAAGAAGTAAGAAGAGGAAAAAATATATACACACAAGTCCAGAAGGTCAAAGGCGAAGTAAAAGAAAAAAAATGGAGGGAAAAAACGTGAAAGGAGAGCAAGTCATGACTAAACAAACTTACTAAAAAAAATTTCCATAACCCTGAAAGGAAAACGAACTGAGAAAAGAATAAATAAATAAATAAAATGTTTGAATCTGAAAGCCATACAGGAAGTGACGGGAACGGAAGTGACGGGGAATAGCCTTGGACAGGAATGGGCAAGGGGAAGGGAGGGGAAGGGAGGGAGGGAGATGAGGGGAGAGAGGGGAGAACGAGGCGGTGAAGAGGAAGGAGGAGAGGAAGTGGGAAGGGAGTAAGGATAGGAAAGAGGGGGTGAAGAGGAAGATGAGGGGGTAGAAGGGAGAACGAGGCGGTGAAGAGGGAGAAGGAGAGAAAGGGAGAGGGAGGAAGTGGGAAGGGAGGGGGCGAAGAGATATTCAGATAAGAAGATGGGAAGGAAAAGGGAGACAGATAGACGGAGAATGGGGAGAGAAGGAAAAGCTACGAAAATGGAAAAAAAAAACATCAGAAGATAGAGAGAGAAGGACAAGAAAGAGGAGAAGGACGAGGAGGATGACGAGAAGAAATATGAAAAGAAGCATAAGAAGTTGAAGAACCAGGAAGAGGAGGCGAAGTAGGAAGAGGAAGAGAAATAGGAAAAGGAAGAAGAGGAACGAGGAAGAAGAGGCAAAGTAGGAAGAGGAAGAGAAGTAGAAAGAGGAAGAAGAGGAACGAGGAAGAAGAGGCGAAGTAGGAAGAGGAGGAGAAGTAGAAACAAGGAAGAGGAGGCGAAGTAAGAAGAGGAAGAGGAGAAATAGGAAGAGGAAGAAGAGGAATGAGGAAGACGAGGCGAAGTAGGAAGAGGAAGAAGAGGAACGTGGAAGAGGAAGGCAAAGAGGAATATCGAAGCCTTTATGTTTCAGGGAAAAGGGAGGATTTCAAAGGCAAACAGGAGGGAGGGAGGGAGAGAGGAAGGAAAGAAGAATAACGAAAGGCAAACAAAGGAAGCTAAAAAGGAAGGAAAAACGAGGCATTGCGAATATCAGAAAACGGTGGAACGGAAAAAAAACTTAAAAGATGAAACGGCACGCTGGAGTTGCAAGAGAAATGGTAAAGAAAAAAAAAGAAAAGAGCATCAGGAAGGAAAAATGAAGCGAGAGGGAAAAGAAATATTTGAGAAAGACGGGGAAAGAAGAGGAAGCGAAAAACAACAAGAGCCAAAAACAAAAACAAAAAAATAGGCAAGTCGGCAAAACACGAATTCTTTCACCCGAGGAATGGAGGAAAAACGAGAGAGAGAGAGAGAGAGAGAGAGAGAGAGAGAGAGAGAGAGAGAGAGAGAGAGAGAGAGAGAGAGAGAGAGAGAGAGAGAGAGAGAGAGAGAGAGAGAGAGAGAGAGAATAAAAAAAAAAGAAAACTAGGAGAAAGAAAGAGGAGACAAAGAAAAATGAATAAAAGAGAATTAACAAGAATTAGACGAAAGCTTTGCACACATTAAACACGAATCACACACACACACACACACACACACACACTCGACAAGCAGGGAAGGTGAGGGCGGCGTCAGTCTACCACGAGAGGTGAGAGAGAGAGTTAGAGAAGGAGTCAATAGAAAGTATCCGACAAACAGAATCCAATCTAACTTATGGATGGCTTTCGACGATGGGATGGGATCGGGTGGCGGACATTCGTTTCCCGCGTTTATATTTTACACCGATTATTATAGGTTCTCGCGTCTATATAACCCACGCCGGGACTCGAACAGAAGAACCGTGGACATATTCTTAAACATATCTCCCATTATGACTCCTTTATAAGGCTAATGAGAAGATTAACCGGGTTTTAATGGGTGTTTTGTGTAGTTCAAGGTACAGAGATCGTGTAAAACTATCCCTGGGGTCACAAAACAGCCCATGACAAGCCTAGGAACTTCCATGACGGGCTTTTAAAACAGGGGATCGGAGGC
Source organism: Eriocheir sinensis (assembly GCF_024679095.1). Lineage (NCBI taxonomy): Eukaryota > Metazoa > Arthropoda > Malacostraca > Decapoda > Varunidae > Eriocheir > Eriocheir sinensis. The sequence continues at coordinate 8,955,108 of NC_066509.1, read as the reverse complement.
GCTGGTATACGCTTGACAATAAGGCCTTGAGTCAGTGTTACGGACAGGAAGGGAAGGGAGTTTTTTATCGTTCTTATATAACTTTCCGGAGTGTTATCGACAGTTCTTACATCACTTACATAAAACAGGGGACGGAGCGTTGCAGACATGAATTATAGAACCGACGACGATAGTTCTACGTGACAAAAAGCGAGGCGTGGTGGCGTCGTCGGCGGCGGTGGCTTGGCGCACGTATAAGAATGGAAGGGTGCGATAAAGCCTTGCCGGGGTGTCACAATACGAGTTCCAGCTGCGATGAATGTCAGGCAGCGCGTGCTTCTCTTGTAATTCCTGTGATTAGTAAAATACCGGATGTTCTCTCTCTCTCTCTCTCTCTCTCTCTCTCTCTCTCTCTCTCTCTCTCTCTAAGTAAAGATAGGATAGTTTGTCTGTTTTTTTATTCTTTTACTATTTTCGTTGTTTTTTTAGATATAGGCCTAACGAAAGTGCGAAGGGGTGGCGTATCTCTCTATTTATCTATCTATCTATCTCTTGCGTCGTATATTTCAAGAGAAGCAGCATAATATCACCTCAAGGAACGCTCTTAAATCCATCCTTTTTTGTGGAATCTAATACGACAATGTGTGAGGTTTAATCCCATGTACACCTCACTATAGGGGATCCACGCCGACTATCTTATCAATCAGTGGACTCTAATAAAAGATCACGGGGAGCAACACTTGGCGCCACTGTTATTTTGTGTTTGTGTTCGTGTTTGTTGTGGAGACCTTGGCCTTTCCCTCCGCGAATAAACAAAAGGTCGCGTTCCAGCATCGGCGTTCGGCGAATAAAATATATCGCCGGTGAAAACTTATTTACGTGTTGGCATGATACACGTGTACCTGCGTGAGGGATTTCCAGGTTTTGGAGGATTACTGGATGAACTAAATACTGACGTGAAGCTTGACCTGTAAATACGCACAAAGAGAACAAGGCTTATACACGTATTATTATTTATTATTATTTTTTTTTTTACAACAAAGGAGACAGCTCAAGGGCCCACAAAAGGGAAACAATAATAAAAAAAAGCCCGCTACTCGCTGCTCCCATTTGGTATTACTCGCTTCACATCATTTCCTTCTTAAGTGTTCGATTCCTTCTCTTTTGACTAGAACAACTTAAGACAACACTTTTAACGCCGTATTTTCTTTTAAACGTCAAATTAGTCTTCATCAGCAATAATGTGGCTGATTTTTTTTTTCTTTTTTACAGTAAAGGAAACCGCTCAAGGGCAAAAAAAAAAAGACAAAAATAATGAAAAAAGCCCCGCAAATAACTATTCCTATAAAGAGTTAAGAGGAGTGGCCAAAAGAGAGGTCAATTTCGGAAAGAGAGGTGTCGTGATACTTTCCTGATTTGTGTTTCTGATCAGTGTTTCAAGGTGCGGTGAGTTGGTTTTGTTGATTTTTTCATATTACAATAGACGAATGAAACAGCAAGAAAACACTTCCAAATTTGCCTGTATTTCGTTAGGTTAGTGTTATTCCACGTTCAGCAGCATTCCAGGTATTCCACGTTCAGCAGCATTCCAGGTATTCCACGTTCAGCAGCATTCCAGGTATTCCACGTTCAGCAGCATTCCGGGTATTCCACGTTCAGCAGCATTCCAGGTATTCCACGTTCAGCAGCATTCCAGGTATTCCACGTTCAGCAGCATTCCAGGTATTCCACGTTCAGCAGCATTCCAGGTATTCCACGTTCAGCAGGATATTCCAGTTCATATTCCACGTTTATACTCCACGTTCATATTCCACGTTCAGCAGTATATTCCAGTTATTCCACGTTCAGCAGCATGTTCCAGGTATTCCACGTTCAGCAGCATGTTCCAGGTATTCCACGTTCAGCAGCATGTTCCACTTATTCCACGTTCAGCAGCATGCAAGGAAGTTTAGAGTGGACGATTCATCGGTCGGTATTCTTGGACGCTTCGCTCCCTCACGTCAACTATCTCCAAAGACCGAAAAGAAGATCAAACGCGTTCTCCTGCGTACTTTTTTTTCCACATTCACGGGACACAGACTTTGCCAAACTATCCCAAGGGTCATAAAACTACCTCTGGAAATGTCTACTACTCCAACGAGAGCCTTGCCAAATATGTGAGTGCTTGGTTGGCGAAATGTTCAAGAATATGGCTCTTAAGTAACGAGAGGAGAATACTGGAAATGGAGGTGCAAGGAAGAAGAAGGAGAGGAAGACCTAAGACGAGATGGAAGGAATACATAGCAGCAGACATGAGAGAGAAGGGCCTGAACACCAACATGACAGGCGATAGAGGAACGTGGAGGCGGCTCATCAAAAACAGTGACCCTAGAAAGACTGGATAATAAGCTGGCGAAGAAGAAGATGGCTCAAAGGCCGCATTATCACAAACGCTTCGGGGCTTACACACCCACATCTAATCAGGCTTTCGTAGAGGTTGTGGGTGTTTCCATGGGTACTTTAATGACCCTAGTGATAGTTTGACAAGGCTTCTGTGTCTCGAGGTTGTGGGTATTTCCATGGGTACTTTAATGACCTTAGTGATAGTTTGACAAGGCTTCTGTATCTCGATTGTGGAAAGCGCTCATAAGAACCCGACCCATTACCTTTGTGGCTTTTGGAAGTATTTGTTGTGAGGGCCGAAAGCGTCTGACATTACGTGCCTTTGTTCCCTCGCCGCCCTGCCACACCCTGCAGACGGCCAGAGGAGGCTCGGTTCGGTATTTTCAGACGCTTCCACCATTCATATCAGCTATTTCCAAAGCCCTAAAAGGAGATCAATCGGGTCCTCATAAGTGTTTTTTTCAGGTTCATAGCACAGAAGGGTCAGACAGCCACCAGGGCCACTAAACTACCCCTGGAAATGCCCCAAACTCCTACTAAGGCCTTGTGAAATGTGTGTACTTGGGCGTCGAAAGGTTTGAGCATTCGGACTTCGGACGTGTAGGGGTTTAGTGTAACACCGCATGGAATACACACCATCCTTACATTTCCTCCCCATACACCGCCGCCACACCGCCGCCGCGCCGCCCAGACAGCCCGAAGCCTCTATTTCCCCTACAAGATGGATTTAGCCTTGATAGGAACGCGCTCTCCGCCAATCCCCACTAAACCCCAACTGCCTCGAGGAAACAAACAGCGACGGGGGAGCCCAAGTGAGGGAATAACAAGGGAAAGAATGTTTTTATTTCCCTATAAGTGATACACGTAATTTATAGGCGTAAGACTGGTACATAAGAACAAAGATAAAAACATAAGAAAGATAAGAGGGTATCAGGACACCTCTCCTCCCGAAATTGACCTCTCTTTCGGCCACCTCTTTTGATTCTTTTTATAGGAGCAGCGAGTTGCGGCCTTTTTTTTTTATTATTGTTTCTTTTTTTGTGTGCCCTTGAGCTGTCTCCTTTGTTGTAAAAAAATAAATAAAATAAAATAAAATAAAATAAAAAATCTGATATACATAGATTTGTTGTCGATTATTTCTGTGTAAGCGAGACATAATATAGAGAGGCATGAAGGCTACGTAGGAGAAACGGTACTTACCTTTGTTGTTGCTAATATCTAAAGGTCATGAGATTATATACAGTGATAGGCATTACCACAGAATACCCTTAGAGTCGTATCATAAGACATTTCATCGCCCAAGAACACTAATTTGACAGGGCTTTCGTATGAGTTGTGGGCATTTCCAGGAGCAGTTCTATGACCCTGGTGATAGTGTGACCCTTCCTCTGTACCATGAACCTGTAGAAACACTCATTAGAACCCAATTGACACCCTCTTTGACCTTTAGAAATAAATAATGTGAGAAGCGAAAGTGTATTGAAATGCCGCCCTTAGAATCAATGTCCCTTTTCACAGATGAGACGAGATGAACGGAAAGATGGAGAGAATACGACGAACAGAAAATAAATACTTTTGCTAAACTTGGATGCTCCACAGAAAACAAAACCGAACAGACAAAATTTAACGCTAGATTTCTGAACCGTCGTGTTATTATTTTTCAACAGTTATGTGGCTAGTTCTGCTTTATTCCCTTTCTGGCACGAAGTAAGCTAGAAGTGTTCGATTTTCACAAACTCAGTCGTAAAAAGCGATATGAAAAAAAATCAACAAAACTAACCAACTACGCCAGTCACATTGTTGTTAATAAAGACTAATGTGACTAAAAAATCAGGCGTAAGATTAAGTTTTGGAAAGTAGTACCTCAGTAAGACAGGTAAAACGGACAGGTACTCAAGTAAACAGTAAGAACCAGGTGAACAGACGTGACTCACCTTGCTGCTTGAGATGACGTAGAGGAACCGCTTCAGCTTGTCGAACCTCATGTCAGGGAGGAGAGGGAAGCCGCGGTCCACCTCCACCTCCTGGTACTCCGCGGCCTCTTCAGCGGAGGCCACCAGCACCTGCGGGAGGACGAAGCGAGGTCAGGGGAGGTCAGAGGGAGGCTAAGGGAGAAGCTGAGAGGAGATGGATGGTGGAGGCCGGGAAGGAGGGATGAAGGAGGGATGATCAGGGGAGGGAGAAAAGGAAAGATGGAGGTTAACAGAATCTGGAGAGGGAAAAGAATTGGAGATAAAACTGGTTAAGAAAGAAAGGAGAAATAAGGAGTTAAGGAGAGAAGGTAAGATTGGAAGAAGAGAAGGAAAGGGGAGGGTAAATATAAGATGCAATAAAAAAAAAGAATAGGAGATAAGGCTGCTAAGGAAAATACAAGTGTGATAAAAAAGAAAGAAAAGGAAGGAGGGAGAACTGAGGAGAGAAGAAAAGATGGAAGGAAGAGAAGGAAAGATGGAAGTAAATAGAATCTTGAATGAGCAAATTGGAGAATTGGAGAATTGGAGAGAAAACTGATTGAGAAAAAAAACAAGGATGATCGAAGATGAGAGAAGAGGAAGTAAAGAGAATTAAGATGGAAGGGAGATTGAAAAATTGAGGTGAATAGAATCTGGAACGGGAAAAGAATTGGAGAGAAAAATGGATTAGCTGAAAAAAAAAAGAATGATCGATGAAGAAACATAAAGAAGTTAGGAGTTATAGAGAGAGAGAAAGAAGTAAATACAATCTGGAAGAGGAAAAAAAAATAGAGAAAACTGCTTCGGAAAATAGAACTATGATCGAAGAAGAAAAAAAAGGAAGTAAGGAGGATTAATAAAGTCAAGTAAATGAAAAAAAAAAGTGAAACGTGGAAATAGACGAATGGTTAAGGTAGTTACAAATGACAATGAAAAGGGAAAATAATGGAAATTCGGGGATATATAAATTTATTAAGTATATAGAAAAGGGAAAATTAGTGATGGAAATAAGTAGTAAGGAAGATAGAGGAAAAAGAGAAGTAGAAGGGGAAGGTACGAGTAACAACCAAAGAAGGAAAATAAGAAAAGAAGATATAGGAATGAAAGAGAGGTTTGAGATGAAAGAGCAGAGGTTGTGTAAATGGATTAGGAAACAACGAACCGGGTATCACAAAAGAAGCAAAGAAGAAGAAGAAGAAGAAGAAGAAGCATTAATGAGATATAGAGTGAAATAGGAGTGGGAGAGAGGTTTGAGATGAAAGAACAGAGGTTGTGTATATGAATTAGGTAGCAACGAACAGGGTACCACAAAAAAAAGCAAAGGAGAAGAAGAAGAAGCATTAAAGAACCACAGGGGAACAGGAAAGGATACACTGAACAACACGAAAACAAGGGCGTGAAATGAAAGAAAAAAAATACCGGTGACTTATTGAAACTTACAATACACATGACATAAGAACATAAGAACGTAAGGAGTCTGCAAGAGGCCGGTTGGTTAAGGTAAAGTTCCGGGCATGTGCCATAACTGCGCCTGACCTCTGTGCTCATCTACGTCGCATTGGTCCTTAGAGACACAAATTTAATGGAAGAAACAAGACGGACATAGTTAGTGAAAGAGGGATGGAGGGAAGGAAAAGGGGAATGAGAGGGATGGAAAAGCTGAGGCTGCATTAAGAGGAGAGGAAGAGAGGGACGAAGAAAAGGAAGAGGGAACATAAGGGATGAAAGAGTTAGTGAATGAGAGATGAAGAGAAGGAAAGGGGAATATTAGAGATGAAAGAGTTAGTGAAAGAGGGATGAAGAGAAGGAAAGGGGAATATTAGGGATGAAAGAGTTAGTGAATGAGGGATGAAGAGAAGGAAAGGGGAATATTAGGGATGAAAGAGTTAGTGAGAGATGAAGAGAAGGAAGGGGGAATATTAGGGATGAAAGAGTTAGTGAAAGAGGGATGAAGAGAAGGAAAGGGGAATATTAGGGATGAAAGAGTTAGTGAAAGAGGGATGAAGAGAAGGAAGGGGGAATATTAGGGATGAAAGAGTTAGTGAAAGAGAGATGAAGAGAAGGAAAGGGGAATATTAGGGATGAAAGAGTTAGTGAAAGAGGGATGAAGAGAAGGAAAGGGGAATATTAGGGATGAAAGAGTTAGTGAAAGAGGGATGAAGAGAAGGAAAGGGGAATATTAGGGATGAAAGAATTAGTGAATGAGGGATGAAGAGAAGGAAAGGGGAATATTAGGGATGAAAGAGTTAGTGAACGAGGGATGAAGAGAAGGAAGGGGGGAATATAAGGGATGAAGGAGTTAGTGAATGAGGGATGAAGAGAAGGAAAGGGAAATATTAGGGATGAAAGAGTTAGTGAATGAGGGATGAAGAGAAGGAAAGGGGAATATTAGGGATGAAAGAGTTAGTGAATGAGGGATGAAGAGAAGGAAAGGGGAATATTAGGGATGAAAGAGTTAGTGAATGAGGGATGAAGAGAAGGAATGGGGAATATTAGGGATGAAAGAGTTAGTGAAAGAGAGATGAAGAGAAGGAAAGGGGAATATTAGGGATGAAAGAGTTAGTGAATGAGGGATGAAGAAAAGGAATGGGGAATATTAGGGATGAAAGAGCTAGTGAAAGAGGGATGAAGAAAAGGAATGGGGAATATTAGGGATGAAAGAGTTAGTGAATGAGGGATGAAGAAAAGGAATGGGGAATATTAGGGATGAAAGAGTTAGTGAAAGAGGGATGAAGAAAAGGAAAGGGGAATATTAGGGATGAAAGAGTTAGTGAAAGAGAGATGAAGAGAAGGAAAGGGGGAATATTAGGGATGAAAGAGCTAGTGAACGAGGGATGAAGAGAAGGAAGGGGGAATATTAGGGATGAAAGAGTTAGTGAATAAGGGATGAAGAGAAGGAAAGGGGAATATTAGGGATGAAAGAGTTAGTGAAAGAGGGATGAAGAGAAGGAAAGGGGGAATATTAGGGATGAAGGAGTTAGTGAAAGAGGAATAACATATGAGAGGATGGAGAAGCTAATAACATTGCATTAAGGATGAAAGGAACACAGACACAAAGGAGACCAAATGCACACACACACTATTGAACGTTAGCACATCTTCGGTATTTACACTCACGACGTCACCTCTCTCGACGACCAATCAGAGTACAGCAATCCCGTGACGTCACACCCACGCCACCTTTCGGCCACCCAATCAATGGACTTCAAAGGTCACCGTGTTTACTCGTGACGTCATAGTAAGTAGCCAATCAGGTGGTTCGTGTTTTTTTCTTGTTTTGAACTCGCGATGAACCGAAAGAAGCCATGAAAAAAGTTACCGGGAAAAGAGAGAGAGAGAGAGAGAGAGAGAGAGAGAGAGAGAGAGAGAGAGAGAGAGAGAGAGAGAGAGAGAGAGAGAGAGAGAGAGAGAGAGAGAGAGAGAGAGAGAGAGAGAGAGAGAGAGAGAGAGATCAAAGGACATGAGGTAAATGTAGTGGAAGAACGTGGGGAGGAAGTGGACTTGTTAGAGTACGGAGTCGATGTGTGTGTGTGTGTGTGTGTGTGTGTGTGTGTGTGTGTGTGTGTGTGTGTGTGTGTTAGCAAGCAAGCAAGCAAGGTAGTGGTTCTGTTATTGACACTCGTGGGGGGTGGGAGGGAGTGGGGGGCAAGGGGTCCGTGTGTGTGTGTGTGTGTGTGTGTGTGTGTGTGTGTGTGTGTGTGTGTGTGTGTGTGTGTGTACTGTTGTAATTCCTATATAATTTCCTTGTTTCGCTTATCTCAAACACCTGTCGCTACATTCGCTTGCAACACCTCGCTTTCCCTCCCCTTCCTCTCACCTCCTCTCCTCTCATTACCTCTCACCCCCTTATCTCCCCCTTCTACTCACCCCTCAGCCACATCAACCCCCCTTTGCCTTCCACTCTCTCTCTGCTTGTCTCTGTCTCTCTTCTCCAACGCCCTTTAGCTCCGTACCCTTTCCCTCCTCCTCCTCCTTCTCCTCCTCCACTCTCCCCCTCTCCTCCTCTCTCCCTCTCGCTCTCCCCCCAAACTCGCCCCTCGCGTGACAAACACCCACACCTCACGCCCACAACTCACCCTCACTCCCGCCAGCCACTACACCCATTCCCAACACCCACAAATTACACACACACACACACACACACACACACACACACACACACACACACACACACACACACACACACACACACACACAGACGAGGGTACACAAACACCACCCACCCCACACTCTATGGCTGTCATCAACACCCCCAAAACACACACACACACACACACACACACACACACACACACACACACACACACACACACACACACACACACACACACACATTTCTTTCCTTCAACCAAACCGTTCCAAAAGTTTTAAAAAAATAAATGTTTGCCTAGTACCACCACCACAACCACCACCATCACCACCACTATCACCACCACCACAATCACCACCACCACCACCACTAACACACTGAGGTAGATATTCCCCCAGTACGACTCCCCAACCCCCCCCCCACACACATAATAACACGCTCCCCATCCTCTCTCCCTTTCCCCTACCCATCCTCCCTTCCTTTCCCCAACCCATCCTCCCCTCCACCAACCTATCTGAGTGCGTGTCTTCCCTCCTCCCCCCTCCCCCCACCAGACTACTGAGGGTAAATGGTGCCCAGTATTACTACAATGTCTGTCCCCTCCCTTCCCCCTTCCCCTTCCCTTTCTCTTTCCCTCCACTCCCTTTCATTTTGCCTCCTACTCCCTTCACCTCTCTCCCCTCCACACAGTTTGTCCATGTAGGAGAATGTTGGGGAGGGGAATAGCGGAAGAGGAGAGGTATAGTGGAGGGGGATGGGAATGGGACGAGGAAAGGGGAGGTTTGGATTCCCTCGCCACGAAACTCAACTCTATTCTCCTCTTTTGTTATGGTTTTTGTTTCTTTCTGGCTTTTTATCTCTTCCCAATTATTTTCTTTTGGTATTTTTTTCTTTTTTCATCCTCTTTACCTCTTCAAGATTCTCCTCCTTTAGTACTTTTCCTTTCTTTTTTCTTCCTTTCATTCCCTTCCTTTCCTTACTTCCTATTCCTGTTCTACCTTCAACGAGGACGAGGAAGGGGAAGGTTTGAATTCCCTCGCCACCACGAAACTCTTCTCTACTCTTTCCTTTTATTATAGTTTTTCTTTTTCTTTCTCTATTTCTCTTCCCAATTATCTCCTTTTAGTCCTTTTTTCTTTTTTCATCCTCTTTACCTCTTCACGATTCTCCTTCTTTAGTACTTTTCCTTCCTTTTTCTTCCTTTCATTCCCTTTCTTTTCTTACTTCCTTATTTCCTTATTTTTTTCCGTTCCATGTTTTCCATCATTTTCATTCCCCTACGTCATAAAACTCAAAACCATTACTGCTACGAAAGTTTTGGTGATGATGATGATGAGGATGATGATGATAGTAATAGTAATAATGATAATGGTAATAATAGACATCATCATCATTATCATCATCTTCACACAGGTAAGCTCCGGCACACCTGTCTTCTCGGTTGTTTGCATTGCTGACTGTGTTTGTTTACGTTGAGGACCAGCTGATTCAAGGCCGGGCTGGAAGAGGAGGAGGAGGAGGAAGAAGAAGAGCAGGAGGAGGAGGATTAACAGCAGCAGGAGGAGGAGGAGGACGAGGAGGAGGAGAATGGCGACAATAGGAGAGGAGGAAACGTAGAGTGAATGAGCTTCGCGTACGGAAGGAGGATTAGGAGTTGGAGGAGGAGGAGGAGGAGGAGGAGGAGGAGGAGGAGGAGGAGAAGGAGAAGGAGAAGGAGAAAGAGGAAGAGGAGAAGAAGGACGAAGTATATTATGGAAGCTCTTGGGATAGGTATCGTGTATTGGTAACTTCTGAGAGAGAGAGAGAGAGAGAGAGAGAGAGAGAGAGAGAGAGAGAGAGAGAGAGAGAGAGAGAGAGAGAGAGAGAGAGAGAGAGAGAGAGAGAGAGAGAGCACTCTTTAACACAGCTCCATTACTAATCGCTCAAACGAAGTCATTGATCGGGAGAGACATTAATCCCTAATGCTCTCTCTCTCTCTCTCTCTCTCTCCCCTCTTCTCTTCTCTTCTCTTTTCCATCTCCTTTCCTTCCCTTTTTTCCTTTCCCTTCCTTTCCTCTCCTTTTATTTTATTTTAATTTCTACTCTACTTTTTCTTCTTCTTCTTCTCTCTCTCTCTCTCAAACAATCCAACAGCTTGCATGCCATACCCTTAACAGCCCTCGTCTCGTTGGCCAAGTGGAACGAACATTACGCCAGAGGAAGGGGCACATTGGGACTCACGGAAGCACCTACAGGAACAAGACTCAATATTGCCTTCGCGTGAAAAGTCTGCTCCCTCTCGACCTGACTTACGACGAGCTGCTCAGTGCCTCGGAGCCTGGATAGGGCGGGTGGGGCGTGGAGGCAGAGGAAGAGAGTCAGCAGGAGGAAGAAGAGGAGGTTGGGGAAGAGGAGGAGGAGGTGTGGAGGCGGAATGTGGAGAGTGACAAATGTGACACCCTCGCCATTCACTGCTTAACAAGATAGTGGAGAGAGAGAGAGAGAGAGAGAGAGAGAGAGAGAGAGAGAGAGAGAGAGAGAGAGAGAGAGAGAGAGAGAGAGAGAGAGAGAGAGAGAGAGAGAGAGAGAGAGAGAGAGAGAGAGAGAGAGAGAGAGACGAGGTTGGATAAATTACGAAGATAAGAGCGATGCATTAGAAAAGAAATGAAAATACAGCAGAGAGAGAGAGAGAGAGAGAGAGAGAGAGAGAGAGAGAGAGAGAGAGAGAGAGAGAGAGAGAGAGAGAGAGAGAGAGAGAGAGAGAGAGAGAGAGAGAGAGAGAGAGAGAGAGAGACGTATTACTCTTCTCGAACAAACACTGACATATTTCAATTTTGCAGTATGTTTTTGTTGTTGTTTGTTTACACGCATCACCAGCATCCCCTAAAGAGTGAGAATAAACGACTAGGCGGCTGCAATATGAACTACTACAATACTTTTAATTAATAACATCGACTTTCTAATGTATCTTGGTCACACATTTAACGTTTCTTCATAAATCGAAAAGGAGAGAAAAAAATCGGAAACTCGTGTAGGCTCAAACCTCAGAAATATAAGGTTGTTAATACCTCTATATCGTTATTATCAATGTTTATTATTATTTATTTATTTATTTACTCGTTTTTTTATCTATTATTAATTATTATCAAGATGGTTGGAAACAGTCCAATCCCTTCCTTCCCTTCCCATCCCTTCTTAACTCATCCCTTCCCATCCCTCTCTTCCCATCCCTTCCTTCCCTTCCCATCCCTTCCTTCCCTTCCCATCCCATCCCTCCCTTCCCATCCCATCCCTCTCTTCCCGTCCCATCCCTTCCCTTCCCATCCCTTCCCATCCCTTCCCTTCCCTTCCCGTCCCTTCCCTTCCCATCCTTTCCCATCCCTTCCCGTCCCTTCCCTTCCCTTCCCTTCCGTCCCAGGTATCTATCTTGTGAATGACTCGCGAAGGTAATTTTTTATTTTTTCAGAGTAAAGGAAGCAGCTCACGGGGAAACAAAAGAAGATTAAAAAAAGCCTGCTGGATCTACATCGAAAATAAATACCCCAAGTCATGTAGAATTTTACCCCGGAAGTGCAAAATGAGGAGTAACACATTTTATCATCACCTGCATCATGAAAAAAAAAAAAATGTATAAGACCAAAATCCTCTCTCATTACGCCGTGTCATGTATTTTCTATATTATAAAAAAGCGTAACCTCGAGTGCGGTCAAATCTAGGAAGTGTACAGATGTTACCATTACACTTTTTTTCGTCACCAGTGTTACAAAAATATGGCTTCAGAAAAATATACCGAATCTCAGGATTACTTGGAAGGCTGTGTGACGCTGTAAGAGGGGCACGCTATTCATATATGGGGCAGGTGAACGGGCATATATGGGGCAGGTGAACGGGCATATATGGGGCAGGTGAACGGGCATATATGGGGCAGGTGAAAGATCATATATTGGGCAGGTGAACGGTCATATATGGGGCAGGTGAACGGGCATATATGGGGCAGGTGAACGGGCATATATGGGGCAGGCGAACGAGCATATATGGGGCAGGTGAACGGGCATATATGGGGCAGGTGAACGGGCATATATGGGGCAGGTGAACGAGCATATATGGGGCAGGTGAACGGGCATATATGGGGCAGGTGAACGGGCATATATGGGGCAGGTGAACGGGCATATATGGGGCAGGTGAACGGGCATATATGGGGCAGGTGAACGGGCATATATGGGGCAGGTGAACGGGCATATATGGGGCAGGTGAACGGGCATATATGGGTAAGGTGAACGGGCATATATGGGGCAGGTGAACGGGCATATATGGGGCAGGTGAACGGGAATATATGGGTCAGGTGAACTGGAATATATGGGCAGGTGAACGCATATATGGGGCAGTTGAACGGGCATATATGGGGCAGGTGAACGGGCATATATGGGCAGGTGAACGGGCATATATGGGGCAGGTGAACGGGCATATATGGGGCAGGTGAACGGGCATATGGGGCAGGTGAACGGGCATATATGGGGCAGGTGAACGGGCATATATGGGGCAGGTGAACGGGCATATATGGGGCAGGTGAACGGGCATATATGGGGCAGGTGAACGGGCATATATGGGGCAGGTGAACGGGCGGTAAAATTCATACCTAATATTTTTGATTATTTACTTACATTTTCCCTGTAATTATAATCTTTCATAAATGGAGTGCGATTTTCATACCTTCTATCGTTTATTTATTTTAAGCAAGAAAATAATTGAATATCATAAGTTTGTTCAATAAGTTAATAAATTGGCTCCTGCGCTACGAGAGACAAGAAACAAAGAGGGTCAGGAATTGTAATCGACTTCCGGACAACTAATAAATAAATAAGTGTAATGTTGTATTATTAGCACGATAAGGGAAAAAAAAGTTACCAATACGTTTGTTTCATAATTACCAGCGTGGCGAATGAAAACGAATCCGAAGCAGCAACCAACCTCAGCATCACATACACATCAGCGTAATGAAATAATAAGCACGGTAAGAAACACACACAAAAAAAGGTTATCACTAAGTTTGTTTCATAATTACCGATATTACGAAAGACGAGGTTCAATAACGTAACCTCGACATCACTTTCGTAAATAGGCGGCCTTGTAACGTTGTAGCGGCAGCAGCGTACGCAAGCCACCTTATCAAGTATGTACGTGAATATCCGGGGCGGGTAACATGCGAGTATAGAGAATTAATTAACCTGGGAACCCGTGTATTACCTGCCTGGAATTAGGTTTACCTGTACATATATATTTAGAGGCTGGCCACGCGAAACGGACCCAGAGGTTAGTGTGCCCTTTGGTTCTCTCTCTCTCTCTCTCTCTCTCTCTCTCTTCCTTCCTTCTTTCTTCCTCTTTTCTTCTCCTCCTTTCCTTTCTTTCCTTTCCTTTCTTTTCGTTTCCTTATATCTTCAGTTTATCAGTTATTCTCTCTCTCTCTCTCTCTCTCTCCCGTGTCTTGGCTCAAACATTTGCATATTCCGTAATTTCAGTGAATCGTAGGTGCGCCTCGGCCATTCAGCGATCAAACACTCTGGCTAAGGGAGAGTGAGTGAGTAAGTGAGGGAGTGAGGGAGTGAGTGAAGGAGTGAGCGAAGATGTGAATAAATAAGGGCAACGAGAGGTAAGTAAGGGAAGGAAGGAGAAATAAAGTAGGTGAGAGAAAGTTGGGAAGGGATGGAAGGTGGAAATAAATTTGTAAGTGGGTGTATCAGAGAAGTGAATAAGTGAATGAGGGAAGGAGTGAATAAGTAAGGGAAGGACCGAGAACGGGAGAAGGTAGATGAATGACTAAGGAAAGAATGGAAGGAGGGAATACATTAATGAGTGGGTGTGTGTGAGTGAGTGAGTGAGAAAAGGAGGGAGAAAAGCGATAGAGTAGATGACTGGGTAGGGAAGGGATAAAACTTGGAAGGAGGGAATTACTTATGGAGTGTGTGAGAGTGAGAAAGAGAGAGAGGGAAAGAGTGAAGTAAATGAGTGCAAGAATGAAGAAATGAGTGAGTATGTGAGAGAGAGAGAGAGAGAGAGAGAGAGAGAGAGAGAGAGAGAGAGAGAGAGAGAGAGAGAGAGAGAGAGAGAGAGAGAGAGAGAGAGAGAGAGCAGGAGGGAGAGAGAGAGGGAAGTAAATATAGGCGTGTGAGTTGAGTAAGCGAGTTAGTGAAAGATGGAGAGAGGAAGCGAGATAATGGGCCAAGTGAGTTAGTAAATGAATGCATGAGTGAGTAAGTGAGCGAGAGAGAGAGAGAGAGAGAGAGAGAGAGAGAGAGAGAGAGAGAGAGAGAGTTTACATGTATTAGAAATAACTCGTAGTGGTACTTGTAGATCTATGTTGAAGTGAATCAGTGAGGGTTTGAAACGAAGAGATGAAAGAAGGAAATAAAATAAAGGAAATGTAAGGAGGGGAAAACCAGAGTCAACGAGTGAGAGTGAGTGGGTGAGTGCATGGGTGAGATGGGGAGAGGGATGAGGAACGAGTTACAAATTGACTGATGGTCGGAGAGGAGGGGAGGAAGGGAGGGAAGGGAAAGCGATAAGAGGATAAACGAAGGGAAGGGAGAGGAGAGGATGAAGGGGGGAGGGAGAGAAGAAGAGAAGGAATGGAATTGCTAGGGTAGGTCAGTGGGGCTTAGAGAGAGAGAGAGAGAGAGAGAGAGAGAGAGAGAGAGAGAGAGAGAGAGAGAGAGAGAGAGAGAGAGAGAGAGAGAGAGAGAGAGAGAGAGAGAGAGAGAGAGAGAGAGAGAGAGAATAACTAACAGACTGAAGATACAAGGAAACCAAAAGAAAGGAAAGGAAAGGAAACGAAAGGAAAGGAAAGGCAAGGGAAGGGAAAAGAAGGAAAGGAAGGAGAAGAGACTAAAGAAATAAAGAGATGGGAAGGAAGGGCAAGGAACGAGAGAGAGAGAGAGAGAGAGAGAGAGAGAGAGAGAGAGAGAGAGAGAGAGAGAGAGAGAGAGAGAGAGAGAGAGAGAGAGAGAGAGAGAGAGAGAGAGAGAGAGAAAAGGCATGCGAAGTAAAATATATGCAATAGAAAAATGTGTATTGGATGTGTTGGAACAAGGGATCAAAAGCATTGTAAAATTAATGCCAACTTTTATCACTAGTTTCTTTTCTCTTGTTGATGCTTTTTCTTAGATTTTATGTCTGCAATTTTGTATTTAATAAGAAAATAGAAATTCGACGCCTGCATTTCGACATTCCCAATTGAACGACAAAACAAAACAAGAAAAGAGATGAATAAAATGAGTAAATAAATAAATAAACACGTATACAGTTCTTAAAATAATGGAAGAAAGAGGAAATACGAGAAACCCAAACAGAAAAAAAGCAATTAGTTGGAAATATCTCTCGATTTCTCCACCACGTCCTGGATCAAAATTAATTCTTGCCTTCTTTTTACACCGAGAGACTCAGACAAAAAAAGAATTAATTGAAAGCTTAATAACTTTTTCTTTTGCACCACTTAACACTTTTTTTTTATATCTCAGCAAGTGTCCTCAAAGGAGTCGAACCCTGGACGCTAAAATTTCGTACTGTATAATTAGTGTGTGTGTGTGTGTGTGTGTGTGAGAGAGAGAGAGAGAGAGAGAGAGAGAGAGAGAGAGAGAGAGAGAGAGAGAGAGAGAGAGAGAGAGAGAGAGAGAGAGACCGTCACCACCACGACTTCCTTCACCATTTTTTCTCCCCATTCACCACCACCACCACCACCACCATGACCACTACCACAACCATCAACACCACCACCATTATTAACAACGACAACAACCATTACCATCCCTACCATCACTCGCTACCATAATTTGCGTTAGAGAGAGAGAGAGAGAGAGAGAGAGAGAGAGAGAGAGAGAGAGAGAGAGAGAGAGAGAGAGAGAGAGAGAGAGAGAGAGAGAGAGAGAGAGAGATATCCCTGGCCCCGCAACAAGTCTTCACATGCACTAATAAAATAAAACATGAGCAATAAAATATATAAGAAAAATGCCCTCAAGCTGCAATAATAAATGAAATAAAAAGAATTAACAAACAAGCTAAATAACCTTTCCGAAAAATTCCCTTGAAACAAAAATAGAATTGTAGATAGAACAGAGAAAGATTAAACTGACAAATGAACAAACAGATAAATGAATACATAAAGAAAGGGATCGTTTATTCATTTTTTTAAAGTGAAAATTCGAAAAAAAAAGTAAAAAAAAAAGGAAACGTTAAAAATGTAAAAAAAAAGTAAAAAGACAGGAAAATAGGAATATGGGAAATGCAAATAATAGGAAATGAAAAAAATAGGAAAAAAGGATATGTAAGAAAAATAAATGTTAGAAATAGGAAAAATGGGAAAATAGAAAATGTATAAATAAAGAAAATGTAAAAAAAATATAAAAAATGTAAAAAAAATAGAAAATGTAAATAGAAAAACTAGGAAAACAGGAAATGTAAAAAAATATGAAAAAAATGGGAAAATAGGAAATGTAAAACAATCGGAAAAATAGCAAAATAGGAACTGTAAAAAAATTGGAATCATGGGAAAACTAGAAAATGGAATAAAACAGGAAAAATAGGAAAAAATAGGAAATGCAAACAATAGGAGATGTACAGAATAGGAAATATATATAAAAAAAAAATAGCAAACGTGAGCGAAAGGAAAAATCTTGTTAAAAAGTTTTCCCTTCCATAAGGCGGAATTTAAAAGTTGACAACTATTTCATCATTGCATTTCTTTTTGCATCACCAACCACCGCCACCACCACCACCACCGCTCTCTCTCTCTCTCTCTCACCATTACGCCTTTATCCAACAAGTTTTTCTCCCTCTTCTTCACCACAACCACTACCTACAGCAACATGATCACTACCACAACCATCAACACCACCACCACCACCACAGCAACCATTACCATCCCTACCATCACTCGCTACCATAATTTGAACCACCATAATTACTCCTGTCCTCCAACTACCACCACTGTTATGCTCATCACCACCATAAACACCACCACGACCACCGTAGCCACCACCACCAGAACCTACATCCTCATCACCCTTTCACCCCGCCCCCCCCCAACCACCACCACCACCACCACCAGCACTGTCAAATATGGAGAGGAGCTGTCAATCCCTGCCTGTCAGTATCACCAGGTGTATAGGGGAACGATGGGGAGGGGAGGGAGCGAGAGGGGGGGAGATACGCACTCCACTCCCCTCCTCTCCCCTCTCCCTCCTCCCCCTTCCCCCCCCCTCGCAATGGCAGCGGTAGAGGTCATATTAGTGTGACATTTGGATGGGAAGGTAATTTTAGCTTTGGGACGCAGAAATACAGAATGTTGATGCAAATGAGATACCTGTCTATCGCTCTGTCTATCTGTGGATCCGTCTGTCTGTCTGTCTGTCTGGGTGGGTTTGGGTCTTCTCGCATGTTTCCTGTTCGTGTCTGTTGCGTAACTCTGGACGTGTGTGTGTGTGTGTGTGTGTGTGTGTGTGTGTGTGTGTGTGTGTGTGTGTGTGTGGAGTCAGTCCGTCTGTGTCTTTGTTTCTTTGTTTATCTTAGTCTGTCTATCCCCCCCCCCCCCCTCTCTCTCTCTCTCTCTCTCTCTCTCTCTCTCTCTCTCTCACTAATTGCTATTTGAGATCCCTGATGCGAGTACCACTGGAGGAGAGGAGAGAGGGGAAAGGAAGAGAGAAGGGAGAGAGAGGGAGAAAAGAGAGAGGGAGAGAGAGAGGGAGAGAAAGAGAGGGAGAGAGAACCAGCGTACGAGGATAAAGGAGAGATAAAATAATTAGTGTGGACGTAGAACTGTCAGTGTGAGAAAACAATTGGAACGCACATAAAAAAAAGTAAATTCAATAGAGAGAGAGAGAGAGAGAGAGAGAGAGAGAGAGAGAGAGAGAGAGAGAGAGAGAGAGAGAGAGAGAGAGAGAGAGAGAGAGAGAGAGTGACTTTTGTAAAATGTTCATTGTGTACTTCAAAACAAAACAAAAAAAGGTAACACGCATCGGAAAATATATATACGATAGAGGAATATGATAAAAAAAAATGCAGAATGACCAAAACAAAACAAAAAAAGGTGAAATGGTATATACGCACGAACCCACCCGAACGAAAATCATTTAGAAATATGAAAAAAAGATAGAAAAACACTAAAAAACGCCTCGGTATGGATTTTCCGAAGCTGCCGCCTCAGACCGCTTGAGAGAATTATAATGGAAAGCAATAGATGTGAAGGTGGTGTGGGGGGTGTGGAGGTGGTGTGGGTGGTAGGGGTGGTGGTGGTGGTGGTGGTGGTGGTGGTGGTGAGGGCGGTTGAAGGGGAAAAAAGTTGATGGTGATGAAGAAAGTTATAGAGTTTAGTTAGAGAAGAATTAGGAAAAAAAAATGCACAGTTAACTTGTACGTAGTAGTAGTAGTAGTAGTAGTAGTAGTAGAAGTAGTAGTAGGAGTGGTAGAAGTAGAAAGGACGAATACCGAATTACAAAAAAGCGAAGACGAAAGGAAGAAGATGGAGGTACAAACAGGAAGGGGGAGAGAAGAATAGGGAGGGAGGTAGAGAAGGAAGAGCTAAATGAAAGAAGGGATTTTTTTTATGGTTGCATTAATTTTGCTGACGTTTGCCGCTTGCGTGTGTTAAGGTCAAGAAAAATAACACAGCGAAAGATAAATGAGTAGGAGGAGGAGGAGAAGAAGCGGAAGGAGAATTGAAGCAGGAGAAGGGAGAAGAGGATTGAATTCAGGGAAGGAGGAAGAAGGATATAAGTAAGAGAAGGAGGACGAGGAATTAAATAGGAAGCAGAGGAAGGATAAGTATTCAAATAGGAGAAAGAGGAGAAGGAGGAGGAGAGGAAGAAGTAAGAGGGTGAGGATTAAGGAGGAGAAGAAGGAGGAATGATATAAATAGAAGAATTAGGAGGAGGAATGAAGTAAAAAGAAGGAGGGGGATTCAAATGGAAGGAGGAGGAAGGAGATAGGAGAAGGAGGAGGAGGAATGAAGTAGAAGGAGAAGGAAGAGAATGGGGAAGGGGATTGAAGTAGGAGAAGGACGAAGAGAATCAAAGTAGAAGGAGGTGGAGGAGAACTGAAGAAGGAGGAGGAGGAGGAGAAGTAGAAGAATAAGGAGGGATATTGAAGTGGAGAAGGAGGAGAAGTAGAAGAATAAGGAGGGATATTGAAGTGGAGAAGGAGGAGAAGTAGAAGAATAAGGAGGGATATTGAAGTGGAGAAGGAGGAGAAGTAGAAGAATAAGGAGGGATAGTGAAGTGGAGAAGGAGGAGAAGTAGAAGAATAAGGAGGGATATTGAAGTAGGCAAGTTAATAAGAGAGGTGGTTGTTATGATCCTCCGGGAAGAACCACAAGAGGATCATGGTTAGGCTGAGGAGCGTGAAGGAGCGTGAAGGGAATTAGGAAAGAAAACAGACTTGATTAAAGAATAACGCCGACATACCAACTTTTTCTTGCTCGATGACTCAAGGAGAAGGAAAAAAAGGAATAGCAAGCCCACCCACCCACCCATCCAACACACACACACACACACACACACACACACACACACACGGAATGACGAGATCCACACAACAGACACCGCGGGGATGGAGAGAACACACACACACACACACACACACACACACACACACACACACACACACACACACATCCTGGGCTATCGCGTGAGTTCATAAGCTAAGAAAGTGCTGCCGGGGTGGGAAGCGACACACACACACACACACACACACACACAGTTTATTATTATTATTATTATTATTATTATTATTATTATTATTATTATTATTATTATTATTATTATTATCATTATTATTATCATTATTATTATTGCTTTACACGTCCATGAATACGAGACTTTTATTAACTGCCCTTTTTTGTTTGCTTAGAAATTTAATAAAAACAGCCCAAGCTCGCCCGTGTACGTCACCTTTAAAATATAAACTTCTCTCGCAAAAACATATGTTCTTAAAAGTTGTTTTCTCTTTCAGATATTTATGAAAACCCTGCTTAAGGCTGAGCTATTTCTCTCTCTCTCTCTCTCATTGAATGTGTGTGTGTGTGTGTGTGTGTGTGTGTGTGTGTGTGTGTGAGAGAGAGAGAGAGAGAGAGAGAGAGAGAGAGAGAGAGAGAGAGAGAGAGAGAGAGAGAGAGAGAGAGAGAGAATATTCATGTATGCATGGTCAAGATATTAACACAGTAGTTATCTTTTTTTTTCTTCATTTTTTGTGTAAACAGCTGCGTACTTCCTTCACTTTTTTCTGCTGAATTTTGTAGGAGGATTGAATTTAAAGCAGAGTCGTGTGTGTGTGTGTGTGTGTGTGTGTGTGTGTGTGTGTGTGTGTGTGTGTGTGTGTGACTTGTTATTTACGTTCATCTTGGTTTTTCTGTTCGTATGTAAATTCTCTCGAGTGCGTATGTGTATCTACTTAGTGTGTGTGTGTGTGTGTGTGTGTGTGTGTGTGTCCACATTTTTTCCTCTCCCTTTCTTTTTGTACTGTGAAAAGTTTCGTGCGCTATAACACACACACACACACACACACACACACACACACACACACACACACACACACACACAGGCAGGCAGCTTTTATCCTTTACGTACGTCTGTTGCATTACTTTCGGCCATCTGTTTGTGTGTCCGCCTGTCTGTCTGTCATTCTCTCTCTCTCTCTCTCTCCCCGCCATTAGTATTCAGGGTGGGCCGCATGGTAATCCCTGCCCGGGCCGGACCGCCACTTTTGGGGCGTCGCCGGCCGCTAATTGTGCCCCGATAGTGATCAGGCTGCCGCTGATTCATGACCAAAACCGAGAGGCAGAAAACACCCTCGGAAGGCGCTGACGGGGACGAGAACTAATGAATGTGTCCAGGCCTTCAGCTGCTGCCCCGGGCTGCGTCTGGTTGTTGTGGGGAGGGTGAGAGTGATGGAAGCTTGAGGGAGCAGATCTGGGGAAGATTTAGGTCCTCCCTCCCTCAGGCTGCCTCCCAAGTGGTCTGTGATCCGTGGGTGGATGGGGCCTCGGCGGCATGGCTGTGAGGTGGTGGTCCCTGGGTGGAAGGTGGCCTGCAAGTCGGGGTCATAATTGGGAGTAGAGAGATGTTTGGGTTTGGACTCACCTTCTTGAGGGTGCCGACGCTGGTGCCGAGGAAGGCGACGGTGTGGGCGGCTGTGGCCGTGGCGTGCACGCCCGTCACCAGCGTGCGAGGCAGCCGCAGCGCCGCGCGTCCCACCATGGGCGCTGGGCCTGAGATCTTGAGGCCAACCTCGCAGAAGGAGAGAATGTTGCCCATGGTGCCCTGCTGTGGACACTTTCCGTTGAGGATGGGCCCCGAGATGTACTCCATCCCGCGGTACTGCATCGAGCCGTTGAAGCACATGTGGATGTTCTCGTTGAACTTGGCCTCGACGTCGTGGACGGAGTACACGCACACGGCGGAGGCGGCCTCGGGGCGGGCCGTGTGGCCCTGCGAGGGCGCGAAGGCCGCCACGAGCACATAGCCGCCTTCAGGCACGCCCATGCTGGCGGCGAGGTCGCTGCCGGCGACCACCAGCTTGGCGTCCTGCACCAGGTTGTAGTTGACGCCGTCACCGCCCAAACACTCCAGCGTGATCTCCGTGTACGAGTCATAGTTGGCGTCAGTGATACAGGAGCGAGAGATGCGGCTAATGTAGCCCAGTTCCTCCTGCCCCGGCAAGTGAGACTTCTTTTGTACCGTCACAAAGTACACGAAATCGTTGGTGGTGAAGCCGTACACGTACTGAATCAGGAAGTGGTCGCGTACTTTGACATCGATGCGCACGAGTGACTGTTTCGAGAACGAGTACTCTGCGTAGTCAAGGTCATAGAGGTTCCTGGTGGAGATGGCGGGCACGTCATGGCGGTAGTCACCCACTGTGGTGAAGGTGGTGCCCACGTAGAGGGCGGAGGAGCCGCCCCATGGACTGTATTTTTCAGGGCCCACGAAGGCAAAGGTGGAGGCGTTTGGGTGGTTGGCAGCGACAGAGCGTGGGATGTAGTTTTCGTGCACCGAGAGGTTACCAAGACGGTATGTGTCACACGCGCCCTGTGACACGGAGCCGCAGGCGATTACGGCGCCGACCGATGGTGCCACGACCAGCAGCTTGTTGTAGTTGTCGGTCTGCAGGCGGTGGATGTGGTCGTCGCAGCTGGCGGCGTGACACGCGGGTGAGTCGAGGCGCGGCCCCGTCACCACTTGATGCACGGGCAGGAAGGTGCCGCCGTCCAGCTGGTAGAGGCGGTTGACGGCGCCCAGGTAGAGGTCATCGGTTTCAGGGTCGAGCGCCAGGTGGGTGAGGCGGTGGGTGCTGTTGGGCGGCGTGAACTGGGCCACCACCGCCCTCGACACGTTGAAGGCCACCGAGCCGGCGTTCTGGTCCCATGTCAAGGCGTCAGAGTTCTCCTGCTGCGGACGGACGCCTCCGCCCGCCTCCGGCAGCAGGGAGCCCCCGAGGACGAGGTGCAGTCCGCTTAGTAGCAGGTAGAGGCGGACGGCCCGGACAGCCACAGGGTGAGCCGCTGGTGCCATGGCGGCTCGAGGCGACACTCACCGCAGGGAGACACGCTCACCGTCTCGCCGGCCCATCCTGGGGAGGAAGAAAGAACTGGTTAGCGCCGAGCCCATGACAAGAATCCGCACCCACACCCACAACAGTGACCAATAACAATGTCTCGCACCCACACCTATACAGAGCTTGCCCAACACCCACGCCCCGCGACCACACCCACAGATATGACCCATGACAAGCCCTCGCACCCACACCCACACCGGCATTTATTACACTGTTATCTATGCCTCCCACAACTCCC
This sequence comes from Eriocheir sinensis, assembly GCF_024679095.1. Lineage (NCBI taxonomy): Eukaryota > Metazoa > Arthropoda > Malacostraca > Decapoda > Varunidae > Eriocheir > Eriocheir sinensis. Next base: position 8,931,893 of record NC_066509.1, on the reverse strand, counting down.
CACACCACCCCCACACGAGCTGCTCCTCACCCTTCCCCCCCGCATTCCCAAACACACAGCAAACACCACTCGCAGGCTTCTTTCACGTCTTCCTTGTCATCTCCGTCTTTCTCCCTTGAGCCGAACCTCTTCCTCCTGCCTGGCCCCTCCCTTCCACCATTCCTTTCCACCCATCTCCCTCGGCTCTTGTCTCAGCTCCCTCCCTCCCCTGCCCCCCTCTCGTCCTCTCAGCTGAAGAGGACCATTAAAACTAACACGCTGATGTGCGAGGCGGGGCGACAGAGTTCCCAAGTTTAACTAACGGAAAGAATTGGAAGTATTCTTGATCCTGAGAACCGACCAGGAGGAGGAGGAGGAGGAGGACGAGGAGGAGGAGGAGGACGAGGGTGAAACTGGATATGAAGAATAGACGACGGACGAGACAAAGAGGATGAGGAGCGGAAAAGGAAGAAGAGGAAACAAGGAATAAAATGAAAGAAGGGACGTCGGAGGAGTTGAGTTGCTTTGAAATAAGAACAAAAATAAAGATGAAACAAAAGCACAAGCAGCTGAAAGACGGAGGAAAAAATAAACAAAACTTACACAAATAGATCAAAGAAGAAAGAGATAAAGGCATAAAAGAGATGCAATAAGGAGACAAAGAGAATAAGAAGCACGAAGAGGAAGAAAAAAACTGAGGCGGAGGAGGTTGAGGAGGAGGAGGAGGAGGAGAAGGAAGACGACGACTAAGACGAATACAACTACAGCATCAAGAGTTGGAGACAAAAAAAAAAAAAAAGAAGGAAGAGGAGAAGAAGAACAATAAGTAGGAGGAGAAGGAAGGATGAAGAGGAAGGAGAGTAAAAGAGGAGAAGGAGGAGGAGGAGAAGATGAAAAAGAAATAGAAGGAGGAGGAGGAGGAAGGAGGAAGAGGAGGAAAAGGCAAACGAAGGATAAGGAGAAGATGAAGAAATAGAAGTAGAAGATGGAGGAGGAGGAAGGGGGGAAGAAAGAAGAAGGTTAAAAGAAGAAGAGAAGGATGAGGAGCAGAAGAAGAAAAAGAAGTCAAAAGAGGGGAAGGAAGGAGGATGAGGAAGGAAAGGGAAAACAGGGGAAGCGGAAGAGAAGGAGGAAGGAAAGGTAAAAGAGGAAGAGGAAGAAGAGGAGGAAGAGGAGGAGGAGGAGGCGGTTTCTCTTCTTTCACTTAACTTCACTTCCTCGTACGTTCCAAGCCGTTCTGAACCTGATCACCGGAAAACAAACATTAAATTCGGAATCGACACACTCATTATGCGGTGCTGAGGCGACGTCACGGAGAGGGGAAAGGGAGAGAGGGAGGGAGGGAGGGAGGGATTACGGAAGGGAAGGCTGGAGGAAAGATACGGAGGGAGAGAGAAAGGTAGGGGCTCAAGGGACAGGAAAATCGTTAGGTGAGAGAGAGAGAGAAAGAAGTGAAGAGGAAGAAAAGAGAATAAGAGAAGAGAGAATATCGTTTGGTGAAAGAGGGAGAGAAGTGAAGAATGAAAATATGGAAAAGGAAGAGGAAAAGAGAATAAAGGAGAATAAGAGAAGAGAAAAAAATTGTTAGGTGAAATAGTAAAAAGAAGAAAGGAATGAGTGTAAGAAAAAAGAAGAGGAGGAGGAGGAAAAGAGAATGCAGGAAAGGCAAAGCATATTCCTCTCCCCAACCTCACTCCTCTTCTTCCTCCTCTTCCTCTTCCTCTGTCGTGCGGGTGAAAAGTGTGCATTAAAATGTTCTTATTCGAGTTGGTGACGCGGGAGACGCTGAAGGAGGCCCTGGGGACGCGAGGAGGAGGAGGAGAAAGAGGAGGAGGAGGAGGAGGAGGAGGAGGAGGAGGAGGGATGAGAAAAAAAGTAGAAAAAAAAGAGGAAGATGGAGAAAAGGAGACGGTGAAGAACAAGTAATACAAAAGAGGAGGAAGAGGAAGAAGGGAGAAGAAGGTAGAAGAAAGAGGAAAGAAGAAAAAGAGGAGAAGGAGGAGAGGAATGAGAAAAAAAGCACAAGAAAATAAAAAAAAGAGGAAGACGGGGAAAAGGAGAAGGTGAAGAAAAAGTAATAAGAAAGAGGAGGAAGAGGAAGACAGGAGAAGAAGGTAGAAGAAAGAGGAAAGAAGAGAAGAAGAAGGAGAGGAATGAGAAAAAAAGCACAAGGAAAAAAAAAGAGGAAGATGGGGAAAAGGAGATGAAGAACAAGTAGAAGGAAAGAGGAAGAGGAAGAGGAGCAAGAGGAGATGAAGGGAGGAGGAGGAGGAGATGGAAGTGGTGGTGGTAAGGGTGGAGGGTGATGGTCGTGAAGGAGGAAGAGGAGGAGGAGAAGGAGGAAGAGGAGGAGGATCAAGCGAATGTCCCGGAAAGAGGAGGAGGAAATGTCTTAAGAATGAGATGTTTTCTTAAAGAGATGGAGGATAAAAGGGATTGAGTCTTTTCCTTCCTTTTCTTTCTTGCTTCCTCTCCTTTGACCTCGTTGCTTCTTTTCCTGCTGTACTTTTCTCTCTTTTTTTTCCTTCATTTCGTCGACTTCTATTTTTTTTTCCTCATCGTCGTCATTTGTCATTTTCGTTCATCGTTTTGTTGTTTTGTTGATTCGTTATTTTATGGTAAGGCCTAAAATTGAGGCTTATGGTGTTGATGCGCGTGGCCTCGGCGTTCATCTCCGTCACGCTAACCTGGGAACACCTTTAACTTGTCACTCTGCTTCGTGTCTGTCTACCGAACTCAGCTTCCTAGGACCCACCACCACCATCACCACCAGCCTTTTCTACCTTCCTCATTTCCACCTCTTGTATCTTCCCTTTTCCTCCCTTTCCTTCTCTTCTTTCATTTTTTATCCATTTCTCTTTCTTTACCTATCTGGTTTCCATCTCCTCAAACTCTCCTTCTCCTCCACATTTCCACCTCCAGTAATATCCCTTTTCTTCTTTCACTTCCTTCCTTTTTTCCTCCATTTCTCTTTTTCTGCTTTCCATATTTCCATTTCCTTTAGCATTTCTTTTCTTCTTCCCTTTCTTTTTTCCACCATTTTCCTTTCTCTCCCTTCCACTTTTCCACCTCCTTGGCATCCCTTTTCCTCCCTTACCTTCCTTTTTTATTCATTTCCCTTTCTCTACCTTCTTTATTCTTACCTGCTGAACATCACTTTCCTTCCTCCCTTCCCTTTCTCTTTCCTCCATTCCCTTTTCTCTCCCTTCCACATTTCCACCTCAATGACATCCCTTTCCTCTCTTCCCATCACCACCAACACAACGACCTCCTCCCCCCCCCCACCACCACCACGACCCCCTTCCCCCCCCCACCCCCCCTCATCTCTACACGTGCTCTCCGCCACACTACAAACTTGAGTGAGATGTGGCGATTGATTATTAGTCCCTCGAGGCGCTTCTGTCGCGGTGCTGTCCCCTTGTAGCCCCCAAATGGTCCCCCTTTCCCCCTTGTAGCCCCCAAAATGTCAGCCCCCTCCTCCCCCTTCCCCCTGGCGGCTCTGACTGTGAAGGGGAAGGAATGGGGGTAGGGAGGAAGGGTGGTGTCTGCTAAACCTGCTTAATGGCGATGAGGGGAAGCGGAGGGAGCAAGGGAGCGTTGTTTTGGGAAAGGGGAATGGGAGGAAAGGTCGAGGTGGAAAATAGATAGGTAGAGAAGTGGATGAGAAGAAAAGGGAAGGGAGGAAAAGGGATGTTTAAGGAGGTGGGTATGACGTAGGTAGAAAAGGGGAGATGGAAAAAAAATAGAAAGGAAAGGGAGGAAAGGGATGCTGGAAATGGGGAAGGTAAAGAAAGTATGTAAAAGGGAAGGAAAGGGAGAAAGAAAGAGGATGTGAGAGAGGTGAAAATGAAGAAAGTAAAGGAAATGGAATAGAAAAGGGGATGTTACAGGAGGTAGAAAAAAAAGATGGAGAAAGGGAAAAGAGGAGGGAGGAAAAGGATAAGGAGGTGGAAATGAGGAAGGCAGAGAAAGGGAAATGGATGATAAAAAGGGAATGGAGGAAAAACGATCAGGAGGTGGAAATGACGAAGGCAGAAAAAGGGAAATGAAGGAAAAGCGATAAGGAGGTGGAAAAAAAACGTAGAGAAGATACAAAGAGAAGTAAATAGAAATTAAAGAAGGATAAGTAGGGAAAGACTAAAAGAGATGTTTGATAAGGGGAAAGAAGAGAGATAGAAACGATAAGAGTACATGATTGAGAGAGAGAAAGAAAAAGAGAGAGAGGGGGAAAAAAAGAAGGGGATGAAGATCGAATGACGGGGGTGTAGATAAGGGGTGATGGGGGGGGGGGGGGAGGGGAGGGAAAATGCAGCCTTGTCAGGGGATTTAATGGGTGATGAGAGAGGAGGATAAGGAGGGAAAAGGGGAGAGGGGATAACATGGTAAAAAGGGGAGAAGAGAAGAGGGGAGAGGAAAACGATGAGGGGATGTCTTGTTAGATGAAAAGGGAGGGGAGAAGAAGGGGGAGGAAGAAAGGGGGAGAAATAGCCGCGGGGGTGGAAAGGGAGAGAGAGAGAGAGAGAGAGAGAGAGAGAGAGAGAGAGAGAGAGAGAGAGAGAGAGAGAGAGAGAGAGAGAGAGAGAGAGAGAGAGAGAGAGAATCAGAAACTACAAAAAGTCTGGGAATGGAGGAGGAGGAAGAGGAGGAGGAGGGTTGAAGGAGAAAGACGCAGAAAACATAAAAAAAAGGAACGTGATGGGGAAAGGAGGGAGGAAGAGAATGGGAAAAACGATGAATGGGAGAAAGAGTTGATATGAGAGAGAGAGAGAGAGACGAAAGAGAGAGAGAGAGAGAGAAGAGAGAGGAGAGAGAGAGAGAGAGGAGAGAGAGAGAGAGAGAGAGAGAGAGAGAGAGAGAGAGAGAGAGAGAGAGAGAGAGAGAGAGAGAGAGAGAGAGAGAGAGAGAGAGAGAGAGAGAGAGAGAGAGAGAGAGAGAGAGAGAGAGAGAGAATGCATACGCCGTGTAGTCATTCCTGGTTGTGATCCTTTTGCTGTCCAGATGAAGAGACAAAGAGGAAAGGAGGGAGAGAAGGGAGGGAAGGAGGAGGGAGAGAAGGGAGGGAAGGGGGAGGGAAGGAAGAAAGGGAGGAGTCCAGTCGAAGCGATGGACTGATCTGTCGCTCATCTCCCTCCTCCTCCTCCTCCTCCTCCTCCTCCTCCTCCTCCTTCTCCTTTTCTCCATTCCACTCTTCCTACATCCATCTGTGCATGTCTTTGATCGCAGTCTTTTCTTTTCTCTTCTCTTTACTTTCATTTATTCTCTCTCTCTCTCTTTCTCTCTCGTCCATTATTTCAGGGTTGGTTCAGGTCTCTCTCTCTCTCTATTCTCCTCCAAACCTGTAACTGGGCATTCAAATTCCCCTCCCTTTCTTCCTTGCTTCCCTCCCTTCCTCTCCGTCCCACTGTTTCTCAATCTCTCCCTCCTCCCTCTCTCCTCCCTTGCCTCTCACAACCCTCCTCTCCACCCTCTTCACCTTCTGTTCACTATTCTCTAATTTGTTAAGCCTCGCATGTAATGATGATGATGATGATGATGATGGTGGGAATGGTGGTGGTGGTGGCGGTGATGAAGTAGTAGTAGTAGTAGTAGTAGTAGTAGTAGTAGTAGCAGCAGCAGCAGTAGTAGTAGTAGTAGTAGTAGTAGTAGTAGTAGTAATAGTAGTAGTAGTAGTATGATAATAATGAAAATAATAATGATTTGTTTTCTCGTTTTTTTGCAGGTATGTGGAGACGAGGGTAAGATGTGTGTGTGTGTGTGTGTGTGTGTGTGTGTGTGTGTGTGTGTGTGTGTGTGTGTGTGTGTGTGTGTGTGTGTGTGTGTGTGTGTGTGTGTGTGTGTGTGTGTGTGTGTGTGTGTGTGTGTGTGTGTGTCGTAAAAGGAGATAAAAAAAAAGAGGTACAGTAAGAAATATGGACAGCAACGGAAATAGATAGCGTGCGAATTGAGAAAGATGGAGAGAACAACCAAAAAGTATAGACAGAAAGAAAGAAGAAGAAGAAGAGGAGGAGGAGGAGGAGGAGGAGGAGGAGGAGGAGGAGGAGGAGGAGAGAAAAATGAAAGGGGAGAAGGAGGAAGATTTATTGAGAGGAAGAGGAGGGAGAGAAGCTATGGAAAGAAGGGAAGAGGAAGAGGAGGAGGAGGAGGAGGAGGAGGAGGAGAGAGAGGGGAGCAATAGAAGAGGGGGGAAGGGGTGATGGCGTTGGGGTGTGTGCTTCCCTGTCTGTGGGTGGGAGAGAGAGAGAGAGAGAGAGAGAGAGAGAGAGAGAGAGAGAGAGAGAGAGAGAGAGAGAGAGAGAGAGAGAGAGAGAGAGAGAGAGAGAGAGAGAAGAGAGCCTCCCGGTGTGATGGAACAATAGAGAGGGAGAGAAGGGTCCTCCATTCCCCCTTCTTCTCCTCTCTCTCTCTGCAACACACACACACATACAAACGCAATAGACGAACCCAAAACAAAAACAAAAACAAACAAAAATCTGACAAAAAAAAGA
>NC_066509.1:8907929-8920429 GCF_024679095.1 Eriocheir sinensis | reverse complement strand
TACTTCAGCTTTCAGTTTTTTCTCTTCCATTTCTTTTACTGTATCCAAATCTTGTTCTCAACTTTATTTTTTTTCTCAATCATTTTTTTTACGGTTTCCGAATCTTGTTTTCTATTTCATTTTTCATTTTTTTCTGTACCATTTTTTTACTGTTTCCAAATCTTGTTCTCTGCTTCATTTTTCATTTTTTTCCATACCATTTTTTTACGATTTCCAAATTTTGTTTTCTACTTTTTTTAATTTCTCTTTTTTTTCTCTACAATTTTTTTTACGGTAGCTAAATCTTGTTCTCTACTTATTTTTTTTTCTCTACCATTTTTTTTACTGTTTCCAAATCTTGTTCTCTACTTCATATTTTGGTCTCTGTTCTTTACTTTCTACGTAATTGTGTTTCATATCTTTTGTTTTTCTCATCACCTTTTGTTTGTTATATTTATGCTTCCTTTCCCAGTCAGTGTTCTGTTTTGATCAAGTTTAGCGATCTGAAAATAATCTCCTTCCTCTTATTCTCATTTCATCTTTTTCATCCTTGAGACTATTCGTAAAAATGGAAGGGTAAGAAGGATAAACAAAGGAGGAAGAAGAAAAAAAGGAGGAGGAGGAGGATTAGTAAGGGAAGGGAAGAGAAGGAGGGGGGGAAGAAGAGGGTGATGAAGGAGGTAAATAAAAACATGTAATAAAAAAAAGAATAAAGGAAAAAGAAGAAAACAAGACAGAAGGAGAATTAGAAAAGGCGTGGTGATGGAAGAGGAGGAGGAGGAGGAGGAGGAGGAGGAGAAAGGCTGGAAAAGAATATAAAAAAAAAATACAAGGAATGGCGAAAAGTATTGGCAGAGAAGGAGACGGATGGAAGAAGAGGAGGAGGAAGAGGAAGAGGAGGAGGAGGAGGAGGAGGAGGAGGAGGAGGAGGAGGAGGAGGAGGGGTCTGTGTAACTCAAGTACGCAGGATTTATGAGAGAGCCGCCGGTAAGAAAGAGGAGTGACAAATGAATGGTCCTCCTCCTCCTCCTCCTCCTCCTCCTCTTCCTCCTCCTCCTCTCTACTCGTATGCTAACCTGTCATCCATCGCCATTCCACCTTCTCCCTCCTCCTTCTCCTCCTTCTATACCTGCCAGTCTCTCTCTCTCTCTCTCAACCCTTTCCCTTCTCCCAATCTTCCTTGCCACCCTTTCCCTTTCTCTTCCTCCTCCTCCTCCTCCTCCTCCTCCTCTTATTTAATCCTAACCCGTTTCTCCCTTCTCCTTATCTCCCTTTCTTTTATGCGTTCTTCCTTCTACCTCGTTTAACCCTTTTTCTCCTCCTCCCTTTCTTCTTTATCTCCTTCCTTTCCTTATTGCCGCCCATTTCCTCTTCCTCCTTGTCTGTTTTATCGGCATTTTCTTGTTTTATAACCTAATTCTCTCTCTCTCTCTCTTATTAACTTTAAGCCTCGGAGATTTCACCAAAAAAACAATAACAATCCGAAAATGGGAAATAATCGCTGCCGTGAACGATAAATTAAGTTGAAACGGAAACAAAAGACGAACGGTTCATTTATTTCGTTTTTTGTTCCTTTTATTTTCGTTTTCGTGAGCTTATTCTTTGTTTACTATCTCATTTTTTCTCTCTCTTCCTTAGTATCTCTTCCTCCTTTATTTTTTTCCTTTAATTACACTTTTTCACAATTTTTACCACTGCTCTCTCTCTCTCTCTCTCTCGTTTTCCATCTCTCCCTTTATTGCTTAGTATATTATTCCTTCTCCTTCCTATATTCCCTCCTTCATAACAATGGTCTCTGCTCCCGCCTTCCCAATTTCCATATTTCTTCCATCTCTTCCTTCCTTGCTCTTCTCCCTTCCTTTCGTGTCCTCTTATTCCTTTCTTTCCTTTCTGTGGCTTTGTCCTTTCGCTTTCTCGCATTTAAAGGATTCTGTTCTCTTTTTTTTTTTAAACTGTGCTCCACTTTCTTCACTCTTAACATCATTCTAAGTTCATTTTGCACCTTTTCTTTTTGTTCTTTTTCATTTATTTTCTTATTTTTTGTTGCTTATCCATTTTTACAACTTTCCCTCCTTCATCAGTCTTGGCTACTCCTCCTCCTTTTTCTTCTTCTTCTCCTCCTCTTCCTCCTCCTCTTTCTCCCCCCCCGCTAAGCAACTCGACCTCTCCATAACCATTATGATATGTTGGAGGAAAGGGAAGAGGTGGAGGAGGAGGGTGGGAGAGAAGGACGGCTCTAGGGCAAGACGGAAGGGAGAGAGGAAGGGTGGGAGAGAAGGTAGGGTGAAGGGCAAGACGGAAGAAGGGAGGAGAAGAATGGTGAGAAGGAGAAGGGGAGGGGGGGAAGAGAAGAGGAAAAATATGAAGAGGGGAGGGGGGGGTAGTCCACTGTATAAGGTGGTAGGGGGAGGAGGAATTATGGGTAAATAGGGAGATGAAGATGAGTTAGGGAGATGAGAAAAGGGAGGATGTTGAAAGGAAGAGCCGAGGTAGATTAGATGAAGGGAAGAAGGTAAGGAAAGCTAGGGAGCGAAGATGATTTACTATGAAGAGAAAAAGATGGAGGAGGGAGAGGAAGAGAAGGAAGAGGACACAAGTGAAAAGAACGAGATAGAGGAAAATGATTGGGATAAAGAGGAGGAGGAGAAGGAGAAGAAGAAGGAGGAGGAGGAGGAAGGGATGGTATCAAGAATTTAGTGTCTATCTTGAATGAGGAGAGGAAGAAGAGGAAGAGAGAGGACAGGTGAAAAGACAGAGCAGAAGGATGAGAAGGATGAGGATGAGGAAGAGGAGGAAAAGGAAGGAGGGATATCAAGAATTCAGCTCCCTTCTATCTTTCATTCCTCTTCATATCTTCCTCCTCCTCCTCCTCCTCCTCCTCCTCCAAGCCGAAGTTGTCTCGCTGAAGTGTCTCGTCAGGCCGTCTACAGCCTGAAAATCGTATTACTGAAGTCTAAGTTTTCTGTGTCTATCCCCCCCTCCTCCCCCCTTCCCCCTTTGGCAATCCCCCTCCCCCCGCCAACCCTTCCCCCTCCCCCTGCCAACCCTTTCCCTCTACCCTCCTCCCTCCCTTGCCCTCCCACCCGCAGAGCCCAGCCTCGAGCCGGCCCTGGAGGAGTCGAGGAAAAGGAAGGACGATTGGAAGGAAGGAAGATGGTAGGGTAGCTGGAGGAAGGAAATAGTGGAAGGTTAGCTGGAGGGATGGAAGAGTAGAAAGAAGGAAGGGACTAACGAAGAGAAGGAAAGCTAAGGGGAGGAAAGAATGAGTGGAGAGAAAGTTAGCTGGAGGGAGAGAAGAAGGGAAGACCTGGAGAGGAGTGGATGACGGTGGGAGAGAGACTGGTGGAATGAGGGAGGGAGAAGGAAGAGAGATTAGTGGAAAGGAGAAGTGGAGGGAAGGAAGAAGAGAGCAAAAGGGAAATGGGAAGGAGGAGAAGGAAGGAGAGGCATAGGGTAACAAATAAAAGATAAACGCAGAATACAAAAGAAGAAAGAGAAGAAGAAACGAAAGAATTAGAAGGAGAAAAAGGAGAAGACAAAAGAGAGGAGGAAGAAAAGAACAAGAAAAAGAAGTTTGAACAAAAAGAAAAGAAAAGGGAGAAAGAAAGGCTGAAACATGAAAGGGAGGTGAAGGGGAGGCGGAATAAAGAATTAGGAGGAAGCAGGAGATAAAAGGAAAAAAATACAAAAAAAAATGAGGTGAAAGAGTCAATGGTAGAAATGCACTTTTGGGGAGAGGATGCGATTGTAGGGGGAGACATAATGGGGAGGAGAAAAGGAAGCCAGGAGGGAGAGGGAGGGAGGGAGAGGGAGGGAGGAAAGAAAAGCAGACGAATGGAAGAAAGAAAGAAAGGGAGGAAGGGAGAGAGGGAGGGAGCATAAGCAAAGAGGTCCATTTCTAAGCTTTTTTACAATCTTTTGAGAGAGGAGAAGAAGGGAGGGAAGGAAGCACTTGGAGAGAGGAAGGGAGAGGAGGTGGGAGAGTATAGGGAGTGGGGAGAGGAAGAGAGTGTAGGTGAATAGGGAGGAGTATATAGGGAGTAGGCGAAGAGTAGAAAATAATAATAATAATAATAATAATAATAATAATAATAATAATAATAATAATAATAATAATGTGAATCCTAAAAGCTCTTCGTCATTTTTTCTAACTTGATTTCAATGCCACTCGAAAAAGCTTAATTAAAGGGCATAAAAGAACCGCCGGCGAGAGAGAGAGAGAGAGAGAGAGAGAGAGAGAGAGAGAGAGAGAGATTATTATTATAGTTTATTGACAAAATCTTTCCAAACAAAAAAAAAGACATACAAGAAACAAAATAATAAAAATACTTAAAAAAATGACATAATTAATAAATAGACAGATAGATAGAGATAGATAGATATATATAGATAGATAAATAGAGATAGAGAGCGAGCGAGAGAGAGAGAGAGAGAGAGAGAGAGAGAGAGAGAGAGAGAGAGAGAGAGAGAGAGAGAGAGCTAGACCGAGAGAGAAAAAAAAAGTTTCCTCTCAAAAGATTAATCCTGGGAGAGAAATAAAGGAAGAGGAGAGAGTGGGAGGAGGAGGAGGAGAAGGAGAAGGACAGCGAAAAGAGAGGAGGGAAAAAAAAGGGAATAAAAAGGGAGAATAGCTGGAAGGAGAACAGGGGAAATAGACCCCAACGGACCTCTTGAAAATACTGATGTTATGGGGCCTTTGATACCTTACTTCTGACCCGCCTCCCTCACCCCCCCCCCCCCCACACACCACCACTAGGATCATTTTTTTTTGGGGGGGGGGGGGGGACGGAAAGGTTATCGAAAGGGAAATGAGATAATGAGAATAATTAAAACTTTGGAGGCTCTGAAAACGAAGAAGAAATCAGAGTAAAATCAGATAATGTGGATGATTGGAACGAGATGGGAGGGTCCGGTGCGTACGTGTGTGTGTGTGTGTGTGTGTGTGTGTGTGGTTTGTTTTTTGCATGTGTTGTCTGTTGATCTTTTTTTAGTAGTAGTAGTAGTAGTAGTAGTTTCGTGTTGTCTTTAACGTTATTTTATTCATTTTCATTTTCTTTTCATTTTTTTTTAATATTTTGCAAAACTAGAAATAAAAAGAATAAAAGGAAGTGAGGAACTATATAAAAAAAAAAAATATAGCAACACTCACTTCACTCACTCCTTCCTTCACTCATGCATTCCACTCCACGCACTCCACATCTTCACTCACTTCACCATGTTCTTTCACTCACTCCTGCATTCCACTTCTACACTCATCCCATTACTCCACTGCAACCCCCACACACCCTCACACTTTCTCATCCCCTCCTCCATTCCCTTCCTTTATTCACTACTCCCTTCTACGTACTACTTCTAATTCTCACTTATTATTCATCCCTACAGTCTACTCGCTCGCTCGCTCACTCCTTCGTTCGCTCTACCACTCGCAAACAATAGATAAGAAAGGCGAAAGAAATTGCCAGCCGTAATAACACTTGGGGGACCCGTCTGAGGCAATTCCAGTTTTAATTTTGAAGGTGATCCGACACTCGAGCCTTAAAAGTGTCCAGGGCGAGAGGGAGGAAAGGAGGAAGGAAGAGGGAGAGAAAGAAAGGGGAAAGAAGAAACAAAGATGTGAGAAAATTTGAACTTAAAGAAGAAAGGAAGGTAGAACTGGGCATGGCGTGAGAAAACAAGAGGGGAAGAAAAGGTAGAAGAAAACGAATGAAATAACAAGGAAGGAAAGGTTAAAGATGAAGAAAGAAGAGCGAGAAAATAATGAAGTAAGAACGAAGCAAGACAGGAAGGAGGAAGTAATGAAGGACGATGGAAGGAAAGAAAATGAGGACAGAAGAAGAACAAAGGAATGAACGAAAGAAATAAAGGAAATGAGGAAAAAATTAGAGGGGAAAAGAATTAAGTATAAGGAAAGGGAAAAAACATAAAATGAAAGAAGAAATGCAGATAGAAATGAGGGAAGGTAGCTCGGAAACAAGAAAGGAAGAAAGAATAAAGGGGAGAAATAAGTTAAAAATAAAGAAAAGGAAGGAAAAAATGAAAAAGTCTGAGGGAACAAAGATGAAAAGGAAAGACGGACGGAAGGAATAATAGAAATGAAGAAATGCAAGGAATAAGGGAACAAAGATAAGAAAGGAAGGGCGGACGGAAGGAAAGAATAAAGGTGGAAGAAGATAAGGAAAGAAGAAGACAGGAAGAAGCAAGCCATAAAGGTGACGGTATATCAGAAAACACACACACACACACACAATCCTCCTCCTCCCCAAGAGCACGAAGCTCAAGGAAACAACAACAAAAAAAAGAATAAATGAAAGAAATCAACAAATCTTCGCTTACCTGAAAATATTGAAACCTAATGAAGATTGATAGAGAGAGAGAGAGAGAGAGAGAGAGAGAGAGAGATATTAGTCATAGTAGTAGTAGTAGTAGTAGTAGTATCATCATCATCATCATCACTATCCCCTTGCCCCCTCCTCCCGTCTTAAGTATTTTCCCGCGTTGCTTGGAGGGGACGAAAAACGCGCCAGGTAAATTAATGAAGCTCGTTTACATTTCATCAGGTGAGACACTTTTTCCCGCCTCTTACAACACTTCATTAGGCGGCCCAGCGGCGGCGGCGGTGGTGACGGGGGCGGTGGTGGTGACGGGGGCCCTTCCTTGCTTCCTTCCTTCCTTCCTTCTTGAGGCAAACTGGTAGCTTGTGTTTCCTCATTAATGCTGTGTTGCTTGCGTGTGTGTGTGTGTGTGTGTGTGTGTGTGTGTGTGTGTGTGTGTGTGTGTGTGTGTGTGTGTTTTACTTCCCCGTTCTTTTTTTGGGGGGGGGGGGGGGTATTTTCTCTTTATGGTGTCGTTTGTATTTTATTTATTTTTGTTTTATTCTTGTTCTTCATTATTGTAAGTTTTGTAGTTTTTTCAATTCTTATTTTTTTCTTGTATTTTCTCTTTTTTTTGTGTGTGTGTTTCCCCGTTTTTTTATATTTTCTTGTCTTATATTTTTCCATCCTCATTTTAGTTGAATTTCGTCATTTCCTCGTTCTTGTAAGTCTTGTATTTCTCCTTTCTCATATTTCCTGTATTTCCTCTTACGTGTGTTTATTTTCTGTCTATCCCCTTTCTTGTTTTTCTCCTTTCTGATATTTTTTTTTTGTATTTCCTCTTATGTGTGCTTTTTTCTATATATCCTCTTTCTTCTATTTCTTCTATTTCATCTTTCTTCCTTTCTTCAGCATCACAACTTTTATTTTGGTATCCCCGTTTCTCTGTTCTCTCATGTCTTGTTCTTCTTCTTCCTCCTTTTATTTCTCTGCTCTCCATTTCTTTCTTTTCCCCGTCTTGTACACTGAAGGTTTGTTTTTGTTTACTTGCTTTCTCGTCTTGGCCTTCCTCCTATTTCTCCTTTTCTTCTCCTTTTTTATCCAGTTTTTCTTCTCCTGATCTGTGCAAGTTTTCTCTTTCCTCAGTTAACTTTATTTCCCGATCTCTCGTCCTCTCCAAATGTTTCCTCTTCCGCTCCTCCCACTTCTCTCTTTCCTCTTCTTCCTCTTCCTCCAATTCTTTCTTTCTTCCTCCACACTTCAGGTTTCTCTTTCTTGGTTAAATTTCGTTCCTGCCATCTCCTTCTCTTTCTTTCTCTTCTTCCTCCTTCGCTTTCTCCGCTTTAGGTTTTTCCTCCATTCTCTGTCCTTATAAATGTCCTCTCTCTCTCTCTCTCGGCATACCTACACAATACCTAGTCCCTGTCACCTCTCTCTCTTGATCTCCTCTCTCTCCTCCTCCTCCTCCCACTTCCTGTTCTTCTCCCCTCCCTCACCCTCTCTCCCCTTACCACCTCCTTTTCTCCCTTCCCTCCTCCTCCCCCTCCTCTTCTTTTCGCTTCCTCCTTTTCCTCCTCCTACCTATAATGGATTCCAGCTGTTATCTTTTTCCACAACATTTCCCTTCCACCGGAGATGCAGCCGGACACCTACTGACCTCCTCCTCCTCCTTCTCCTCCTCTTCCACCTCTTCTTCCTCTTCCTCCTCGTCCGCCCTTTTTGTTAAGCCTCTTCGTACGCTGACATTTTTCTTTCCCTCTCTGCTGTTGGATCAGGGTTAAATATTTTACCTCTCTCTCTCTCTCTCTCTCTCTCTCTCTCTCATTACTTATTGCTGTTCTGTGTCATCCTTTTCCTTCCTTTCTTCCCTTCCTCCTCCCTCCTCCTTTCCTCCCTTCCTCCTCCTCCCTCCCTCCCTTCCTGCTTTCCCTCCTCCTTCCTTCCCTCCTTCCTCTTTGCATTGTCCCCTTCTTTTGTCCTCCTCCGTCAACCTTTCTTCCTCTCACTGCACACACACACACACACACATACACAAATACACACACACACACACACACACACACACACACACACACATTTGGTATACCAGGAACAAGCTTGACATATTTATCTCCTCTCACTAACTGGCTACTTGGCAACCCCTTCGATTTTCCTTCTTTTTCTTCCTCCCTTCCTTCCTTCATTCCTTCCTTCATTCATTCATTCATATATTTTTTCCTTCCTTTCATAACTTCCTTTTTTCATTTATTCCTTTTTTTATACATTCATTTTTCTTTCCTTCCTTCCTTCTTTCCTTCATTTTTATCTTTATTTTTTCTTGTTTTTTCTTCGGTAGTAAATCATTATAATTCCTTCTTTTTCGTCTTTGTTTTATTGTTACCGTTTTTTCGTTTGTCTTAATATTTTTACTGCATATCTTTAATCTCTCTCTCTCTCTCTCTCTCTCTCTCTCTCTCTCTCTCTCTCTCTCTCTCTCTCTCTCTCTCTCTCTCTCTCTCTCTCTCTCTCTCTCTCTCTCTCGTTTCCTTCATTCCCTCTACTTTGTTAACTCTCTCTCCCTTCCTTTACTTTGATAATGTGACTTACTCTCGTATTCATAATTATTTAATACACACACACACACACACACACACACACACACACACACACACACACACACACACACTATTGACGCGCATTACACACACACGCACGCACATTCACACTATTGGCGCTCATTACACGTTCACACACACACACACACACACACACACACACACACACACACACACACAATAACAGCCCGGGAGCACGACTGCCAAGCCCCGTGTTCACACCTGTTATATTGAGCAATAAACACGCTCCTCCTCCTCCTCCTCCTCCTCCTCCTCCTCCTCCTCCTCCTCCTCCCTCAGAAGTCTTGACATCGAACCAGCGTAGTCATTCTGCTCCCTTGTGAGACTTTAGGGAGGAGGAGGAAGAGGAGGAGGAGCCATGCTGAAGTAGGTTTTATAAGAGCGAATAAGGTATTTGAGGGTGAAAAGTAAGACATTTTTGGATAGATTTTCAGTACGTGGAGAACAAGGGAAAGAGCTGACTAGATTAAAGAACCAAAGAAAAATATAATAACTTGCAAGGGAAGAAAAAGAGGCAAAAGCATAACGTAGAATCAAAAATATCTGTTTAGTGGAGTTGAATATCATATCGAAGGGAATCAAAAGGAGGGTTGGAATGAATAGGGAGAGGCTTGGAGTCATTTCTGGCGTGCCTGGCAATGGAGCTGTGTAGATGGGAATGGGGGGTGAGAGGGGGGGAGGGGAGGGAGCCTGACAGATGGGTGGACATGTGCGCGTGATGGGAGGAAGGAAAAGGGAGAGAAGATAGGGGGCGATCGGATGGAAGAGGAGGTAGAGGACGCAGGATAGGGAAGGGACGGAATTGGGGAAGAGCTGAAATAAGAAGAAAAAATACAGGAAAAATAAGAAGAAAATAAGAAGAATAACTAATAAGAAAAAAGAGAAAAGAAAAATAAGACAAAAAAGAAAAAAAATCTGAAAGAAATAAGAAAAGACAAAAAAAGAAAATAAGAAAGACAAAATAAGAAGAAAAAAAAAGAAAAATAAGAAAAAAGAAGAAGAAAGAAATAAGAAAAGAAGAAAAAGAGAAAAGAAAAAATAAGAAAAAAATAAGAAAACAAGAAAATAAGAAGAAAAATACAGGCCAAAAGATGTGATAATGTAAAACTATTGGAAGGAATAGAGAAACCTGAATAGGAGAGAGAGAGAGAGAGAGAGAGAGAGAGAGAGAGAGAGAGAGAGAGAGAGAGAGAGAAGGGAAAGATGGAAAAGAAATGAAGGAGATAGTTTGGAGAAAAGTGGAGAAGGGAGTGGATAGGCGAGAGGGAAGGAGGAAACAGGGAGGAGAAAAGTAAGGTGAAAGATGAAGTAGCAGGGAGGAGAGAGTAGTGGATAAAAGAGAGGTAAGGGAGAAGAAAAGAAATAGAAGTTGAAGGAGAAAGGAGGAGAGAAGAAGGAATAGACTAGATAAGGAGAGATAGGAGAGATAGATAAAGGAGGGGAAAAGGAAGGGAGGGATGAAGAAGGGAAAAGAAAGGAGTAATGGGAGATAAAAGAAATGGTGAATGAAGGAGAAGGGAAAACACAGGTGAAAGGTGGAAGAGGACGGAGGACAGGTAAATTATGAGTACGTAGAATACAGGTGAGTAACAGAGGTATAAACTAATTACTCCTATTATTAACCAATTAGCACAATCTAATTACACTCTACCTGAACAGCCTAATTACGTTTCCCAGGTGAGAGGAGGACCCTTAAGAGACGAGGTGAGGACGCAATTCTGTCTGTCTGTCTGTCTGTCTGTCTGTCTGTCTGTCCATGGTCGGTATTATTAAACGTCTCTGCCTCTCATGTTAACTATTTCCAAAGGTCAAAGAGGAGATTAATCGGGTTATAATGAATGTACTTTTAGGTTCATGGTACAGAAGAAGGGTCAAGCTACCACCAGGGTCATTAAACAACCTCTGGAAATGCCCAAAATGCCTATGAAAGCCTTGTCAAATATGTGTACTTGGGCGCAGATATGTTTAAGAATATAACCCTATCTGAATGTCTGTCTGTCTGTCTGTCTGTCTGTCTGCTTGTCTGTCTCTGGTTAGGCCTGTCGAGGGAGGGGCGAAGGCAAGCATGAGGGATGAAGGGAAAGTGAAGGGAGTCCATAATGGCGTCGAATTATTCCTCCCTATCGCCAAAATCACCCTTCCTCACCCACGCTCATCCATCACCCTCGCTGTCATCTCCACGCGAGAGAGAGAGAGAGAGAGAGAGAGAGAGAGAGAGAGAGAGAGAGAGAGAGAGAGAGAGAATCCTAACCCTTCATAACACACACACATACTCAATTAAAATCTATCATCACTATGCATCCCTCGCTCGCTTTCCTTCCAAGATCTCCGTTTCACCACAAACCTACAGTAGTCATCACGGCTATCACGGTAGTCATCACGCCTATCACAGTAGTCATCACGCCTATCACAGTAGTCATCACGGCTATCACGGTAGTCATCACAGCTATCACAGTAGTCATCACAGCTATCGCACCGTGCCCGCCTGAGGTTGCCTGGAGCTGGAGGTCTTTTTTACTGCTTCCATGTGGCCCACCAACTCTAGATTCGGGCCCCTGCAATAATAGATCCAGGCTCCCTAAAACCCCAAAAATATAGCCACTCAAAACCGAGGTGACGTCCTAAACCGCGACCTATAGGAGTGTATCTGACCACACGACGCTTGCTGTTGTTTGGAAAGACACCTCAGCTCCTTGCTCTCGTACAGGCACACAAAAACATAAGCACAGAAACACACACACAAAAAAGGACAAATAGAAAAATAAATGAACAAAGTAAAACAGCTAATATATAAAGAGGATCAAAAATATTTCCCAATGGAGCTGGACGAGGTGCGCCTGGTCCATCAGTCTCGGATGCTGATGAACAAAGACATCTTCACTATCCTGTCCACCACCCCGCGAGTGTTCGGTAAAAGGACTCGTTTCGTCATTGGTCAGGCGGCGCTCATGCAGGAACCGGGGCTGCAGCGGGGGGAGGGGATGCTGGTGGGGCTGCACTACCCCGGAAACAGTCATATGGTGTCAATGTATCGCTGCCTGGACGGTCACTATATCTACTACGACTCTTTGGACAACCCGCCAGACCCTTGCTTCAGCGTGTTCTGGCAGCGCAACGGGGTATCAAAACTATGGGTCAAGATGGTATGCGAGCTCATTCAGAACGAACATTACGGGACGTGCGCTTACCACAGCCTTACTTTCGTGGACTTCGCGACGCGGGTGAACGAGAGCGACGTGTACGCGGTGATTATGGCGTTCAGGAGGCACATGAGGCATAGACCTGATGTGAAGGCGGTCCTGACGGTGGAGAGGATCGTCGAGGAGTGTGGCGGGGTCGTGAATCTTTCGTTGGGTGACTCGCCGCAGAGTAAGAGCGCTTTGCTGTGGGGGGGAGTCAGCCAGCGAAAAGGAATAAGTGTTTTTAGTAGTGAGGATGTCCTGGCGGGGGAAACGGGGGGGAAGATCATCAAGGAGTGTGCTAAGGGGGAAGATCTGTCGATGGGTGACTCGTCCGGGTGTGCGGTTGCGTTGTTTTCAGGGGAAGTGAGTGGACGAAAAGTCTTTGGCCGGTATCCTCAGACGTTTCCTTCTCT
>NC_066509.1:8877929-8905429 GCF_024679095.1 Eriocheir sinensis | reverse complement strand
AAAGCATAAGAGGAGAATCGAAAGGTGATGATGGTCCTGGTTTAAACGAAGGAAGGGAATGAAACAGAGACGGAAGAAGTGAAGGAAGGAGGAGGAGGAGGAGGAGGAGGAGGAGGAAGGGGAAGGAGGGCGAGAGGGGCACAAGAGGTGGTTTGTGCTATGTAATTCCTAACTTCGAGGGGCGTGTGACGGGGCGTTGTTGGTCGAAGCGCTGATTCAGGGAGGTGCTTTGACGGAGGAGTTGGAGGAGGAGGAGGAGGAGGGGGGGGGGGGGGGCAAGGACGGCCCTCTGCGCTATCTCAAGTTTGCTTTCCTTGGCTCGCTCGGACAGACAACCCATGCAAGCTTACTATTACTCTCTCTCTCTCTCTCTCCTTTCTTTTTTCCCTCTTCTACGTTTTTTATACTCATTTTGTTTTTCAGTCAATTTCTTCTTTCTTCCTATAATGTCTTTCCTCCATTCTTCTCTCCTTCGTTTTTTTATATTCATTTCGTTCCTCCCTTCTTCCTTTCTTCCTTTCTACTTTCCTCCGTCCTTCTCCTTCGTTATCCTTCATCCCTCGTTCCTTCCTGATCCTGTCCTTTCCTTGTTATCCTTTATCCCTCTATTCCTCTTCCTCCTTCCCTTCTCTTGTCCCTCCTTTTCTTCTTCCCTCCATCTTTATTCCTCTTCTCCTTCCTCCTATTTTTCTTCTTCCAGTATTCATCATCTTTCTACACCTCTACTTCTTATTCTTTCTCTTGTTCCTCTTTCTCTTTTTCATCTCCTTACTTTTTCCACATCCTCTTCCTCTTATCTTCTCTCTTGCATTCCTTCGTTCCTCCTCTTCAATGCCCTCTTTCTCCCTCCCCTTCTCTTCCTCTCCTCTCTTTATCTTGTCCTAAAACATCCTCCTCCCCTTGTTCTCCCTCCTCTCCCTTCGTCTCTTACGCCTCCCTCCTTTCTCTCATTCCTTCGTCTCCTCTCACTCTCATTATTTTCTCCACACTTATTTTTTTCTCACCTCCTCCTCCCTTTCCTACTTTGCCTATCTCCCATTTTTTGTCTTATTCCTCATTCCTTCCATGTCCCATTTCTCTACTCACATTCTTTCTCTCTCATTATCCTCCCCAGCTCTTCACACCATTCTTTCATTACTTTCTTTCGCTTCCCATTACATATCTTTCTCCCCTTTCTCTTTCTCTTCTTTTCTTTCTCCTCAGTAGCTTTCGACACTCCAACCCTCCCCTTTCCTTTCCTACCTTTTTTCCTTCTACTCTCATCACATCTCTTTCCCTTCTCAGTCTCTCAGTTTCAACCCTTCCCTCACCCCTTTCTAACTTTCTAACCCCTCCCTTTCTTATCTCCTCTTTCGTACACCCTTCCTTTCTTCCTTCCCTTCCCCCTTATTTTTTCTTCCCCTTCTTCCCCCTTTCCTCCCTGACTCAGACGGAGATAAAGTGGTGATATAAGGGAGCAACGGTACTTACTTAACCTTAACCCACTTGGAGGAAATGAAGGAAAGGAGGGAGAGAAGGAGGGAGAGAAGAGAGGGAGGAAAGTGGATGATGAAGGACTCTGTGTTGAGGTGTTGGAGTCTTTTTGAAATTATTTTTATTTTCGGCACAAGGGAAAGTCTGTGTGTGTGTTTATTTGGTCATTAGTGTGTGTGTGTGTGTGTGTGTGTGAGCTTGTTGCTGTCCTGTGTCGGTGTCTGTGTGTGTGTGTTGCTTACTAATATGTTGCCGTGTGTGTGTCTGTGTGTGTGTGTATGTATGTGTTTGACTTAGAGAGAGAGAGAGAGAGAGAGAGAGAGAGAGAGAGAGAGAGAGAGAGGCGCCAGTTTTACAGTGTTTGTCGTATGCAGTTTGATATCTCTACAGACGGATTATTATATTAAATTTTGTTCTGTTGACTTCATGGGGGCGTGTGTTTTTATGTCTGTATGTCTGTCTGTATGTATGTATGTGTGTGTGTGTGTGTGTGTGTGTGTGTGTGTGTGTGTGTGTGTGTGTGTGTGTGTGTGTGTGTGTGTGTGTAGGCCTCCCTCTCTTCCCCCTATTCCGTGCCCATTCCTCCCCCTTTCCCATCCCATTCCTTCCACCCAATTTGTCTCAAGGTTGGCCCATGGGTAAGGAGGGGGAGGGGGGGGTTCAAGGGGTAGGGGGGTAGCTCACTTACGGCGCGCGACACCCTAGGAACAACGCCCCTTTGTGTGGGTAAGGGGTAAAGGGGGGGAGGGGAAGGGATGGGGAAGGGGTGGGGAGTGACGTCAGGGGGAAGGTTTTGATGGGAAGGGAAGGGGGGGAGGGTAGAGAGAGGATGTGTGTGTGTGTGTGTGTGTGTGTGTGTGTGTGTGTGTGTGTGTGTGTGTGTGTGTGTGGTTTCTTTCAGTGAGTTTCTTTTTCCCTTTTTCTCTCATTTCTCTTTTCTCTTTTCTTCTTCCTCTCATTTCGTGTCTCTTTTTACGTTCCCTTTTATCGTAATTTTTATCGCATTCTTTCGCTGCTTCCTTAACGCTCTTCTCTCTCTTTCTTACAGCTTCCGACCACCCTTTCCGCTTCCTCCTCCTCCTTCTCCTCCTCCTCCTCCTCTTCGCCACACACTCGCCTCGGAAGTCGGAATTTATGGAAGGCGAGACGCGGCCGCAACAAATTGGTTCAATGTGAGGCGACACTCCCCGCTGTGACGACCGCCTTCCCTCCATTCCTTCCTCTCCTCTTCCTCCTCCTCTTCCTGCTATTCCTTTCTTCCTCCTCCTCCACTCTCTTTCCCGCCGTCCTCCTTTACTGCTTCATTTTTTTTCTACCTTGTCCTCATCTCCTTTTTTCTTCTTCTTCATTTTTTTCCTTGTTTTCATCTCCTTTCTTCCTCCTCTCTGGCTCCACTCTTTTATTCCGTTCTCCTTTACCTCATTTTTTCTTTCTCTCATATCCTTCCTCCTTCTCCTATTCTTCATTTTCTCCTTGCTCTTATCTTCTTCCTCCTTTCTTCTTTTTTTTTTTTCTATTTACTCTTTCCTTCGTCCTCCTCCTCCTCGTTTTTTATATACTCCCATTTCGTTCCTCCTGTCTTCCTATCCAGTCTCTCCTCCGTTCTTTTCTCCTTCGTTTTTATACTCTCGTTTCGTTCTTCCTCTCCTTCCTTCCCTTACTCCTCCACTTTATTTCTTTGGTTCACTTTTCGGTCCTTTATCTTCCTTGCTCTCATCTCCTTCCTCTCCTTTCTCTCCTTTCCTCCTTCCTCTGTTCTTCTCTCTTCTCTTAATTTTCCTGCTTCTCCAGTTATCCTTCTCCTTCCTCCTTTGTCCATTTGTTTTCTTCTCCCTTCCTTGTTTCCTCATTTTTTTTCGTTCTCCTTCTCTTCTTTCTTTATTTCCGCATTCTTCTCTTGCTTCTTCTTCTTATCCTTACTTTCCTTCTCTCATTTGACATCTCTCTCTCTCTCTCTCTCTCTCTCTCTCTCTCTCTCTCTCTCTCTCTCTCTCTCTCTCTCTTGTCCGTATTTTGTATTCCTCTTCTGATTATCATAGAAGGAGAAAATGGAGGAGAGGGAAGAGAAGAAGGATCAGGAAGAGAAGGAGGAGGAAGAGGGAAGAGGTTTGAATATGGAAGAAGTATTAGCGGAAAACCTCTCTCTCTCTCTCTCTCTCTCTCTCTCTCTCTCTCTCTCTCTCTCTCTCTCTCTCTCTCTCTCACCTCCTGTTTCCTTATTCTCAGCCTTGTTCTCTCCATCTTCCCTCCCTCCTTTTCTCTCCCTGCTCCTGCGTGGAAGAAGAGAAGGAAAAAGAAGAAGAAGAAGAAGAAGAAGAAGAAGAAGAAGAAGAAGAAGAAGAAGAAGAAGAAGAGAAGAAGAGAAAAGAAGAAGAAAAAGTAAAACAAGAAGAGTGAGAAGAGAAAGAGAGAAAAGACGAAAAAGAAAAAACAAGAAGAGAGAGAAGAGAAGAAGAGAAAAGAAGAAAAAAAAAAGAAGAGAAAAAAGCAAGGAGAGAAAAGAGAAGAGAAGAAGGGAAAAGAAGAGGAAAAGAGGAGGAAGTAAAGGACATAATGATCTTCTTTCACATAAGCGAAATAAAAGTTACATTTTTTAAGAGAGGGCGAGGGAGAAAATTAAGGATTCTGAGAGGAAAAAAAGAAGTCTTAAAGTGAAGGAAGAGTTGAAATATTAAAATGTAAATGGGAGGAGAGAAAAGTCACGCGGACAATTAGAAGGAGGAGGAGGAGGAGGAGGAAGAGGAGGAAGAAGAGTAACACGCGAGAGAAAGAGAGAGGGAAAGGGAGAGAAAGGGGAGGGAGGGTTGAGGTAGGTTGTGGAGGGGTTATGAGGACGCCGAGGAGGGGGAGCTGGTGAAGGGAACCATGGAAAAGAGGGGAGGAAGGGAAGGGAAGAAGGAAAGGAGATAGAGAGAGAGAGAGAGAGAGAGAGAGAGAGAGAGAGAGAGAGAGAGAGCATAACCAATACCATAACAGCTTCCCTCACACCTTCATCTCACATACCTGCCTCTCTCCCTCACCTTTGTTTACAACTGCCTCACTCTCACCTTCTCTTCCCTTCCCTTCCCTTGCCTTTCCCTCTCACTTTCCTTTCCCTTCCCTTCTGCCGCCTTGCATCTCTCCTTTACTGCCATACCTCTCAATGTTCTTATGACTCACTGATGCCAGATTATCGTACTCAAGAGCCTCGTATTTATCGGTTTCTGAGCGATACCTATTGCCAAAAAACAGCAATAATTAACCATTTTATCGATGACTATATATGAAGGCAGTTATTGAAGTCGAGGAGGCAATTTTGGGGTCCGAAATCGGTGAACATAGGAGGCTGAGTACGACAATCTGGCAACATTGTATAATAATATGACTTGCCAAATATGACAGGCGGGACGAAACACACGATATTAAGTGTGTTAGAAAATAAGTGATTGAGGAAGTAGGTAAGTAGATCAGTGAGTAATTAGGGAACTGGGTAAGGCAAGTACGATTTCACTTACCAACACAGCATGAGAGAAGGCAAGCACATCACCCACAAGCTCACGACAGCACCGCATAAGCACTCACGTACCTGCAGAAGAAAGGAGTGTTAATAGTCGTTCACCACATAAAATACTGTACAGGTGTTAACAAAATGAAGAAAACAATGCGATTTGGTTCTTCTCGAAATTGATAGCGTTAACATGAGAGAGAGAGAAAGAAAGTAGGAAAGCCAAATAGTAAGATAGACAAACTTGTGGATAAATAGACACACACACAAGATTATATTATAGGCAAGGTTTTCAATGGGTCTCTGTCCTTCATGCTTGAGAGAAAACTACATCCTTTCCATTAAGATAACCAAAGATACCGACTCAAGGGATGAAGAGGAACTTTCCCGGTGCTTGCTAAGATGGGTAGGTAAATATAAAGATAAGATATAGATAAATAGATAGATAGATAGATAGGTAGATAGATAGATAGATAGATAGATAGATAGATAGATAGATAGATAGATAGATAGACAGATATAGATTGTAGTGGGCTTTTTTCATTAGTTTTATTTTTTTTACGCCGTTGTACTGTCTCCTCTGCTGTAAAAAAAAAAAAAAAAAAAGATAGATGGGTATATAAAGAAATAGAGAAAGAGGGAGAGATCAAATTTTTCTCATCCTTCCTGTTTTATTATTTTCCGCATTAATCATTTCTCATTTTCCTTTCTTTAATTTTTTTGTCCTTTTCCTCTCATACACCTTTCCCCTTCCCTCACCCTTCTCTTCTGAGCCCTCCCATCTTTCCTTCCTGGCTTTCCCTTTCACACACACAAGCACACAATACTTCACCTTATCCTCTCTCATCCCCTCCATTCCCTTCCCCACCCCTTATCTGACAGCTCTTTCCCCATTCCCCTTACCTATTCCCCATCACCCCCCCATCGTTTCTACTCTCCACTCCCCTTAACAATTTATTTTCCCCTTTGCCGTCTTCTTCCCTTCCCATCCTCATCCCCTTCCTACCATCTCTCCCCCCATTCCCCATCATCCCCCATCGTTCTCACACTCCACTCCCCTTCTATCATGTCCTCTTTTTCCCCTCTCTTCCTCACCTCCTTCCTCTCCCCATTCCTCTCTTTTATTACTCATCATTCCCCTATCGTTTTCACACCTCTGTTTATTCTCCCCTTTCCTCATCTACCTTTTTCCACGCGACCTTCTTCTTCTCCCCACCCCTAACATTATCTTCCCACCTTCCTTCTTCCTCTTCCTCCTCCTCCCTACTTGCTTCCTCTTCCCACCCCTGACACTATCTTCCCCCATCCTCCCCTCCCCCTCCCTTCCTCCCTCTTCCCCAGCCCAGACAACAAAAGCCCGCCGGAAAACACTTGGCACTTTTGGCCCTGGCTGGCACCCTCTCCAACTCAAATTACCGTGAAGAAGTAAAATGAAAAGGCGAAAGCGTCTCGCCTAAAAAAGCCATTAGAGAGAACGCCACGAACTTAATTTATTTCTTTTTACGGCACTTTTTTTTTCTTTTAACACTCTTGGGGCGATCTGGTCTTGCTGGTGGTGGTGGTGGTGAGGGTGGTGTTGAGGAGGAGGAGGAGGAGGTGTTTATTGTTGTTGTTGGTGAAGTTTTAGTTGAAGTGGAGGTGAAGGTGCATGAGGAGGAGGAGGGGGAAGAGGAAGAGGAGGAGGAGGAGGAGGAGGAGGAGGAAAAGAAGAAGAAACAAGAGAACTGTGCTTTGTTTTAATTGTTGTCTCTGCTGTTGTTGTTGTTTGGTACGAATTTAAAAGTAGCGAGTGCTTTTCTCTTTTTCTTCTTTCTCTTAATTATTTTCATCACCATTATCCCTCTCATCATCGTCTTCTTTTTCGTCTTCTTCATCTTCTATACTTATTAATGTTGGAGGTACTTGAAGAAACCATTTCCTGTGTGTGTGTGTGTGTGTGTGTGTGTGTGTGTGTGTGTGTGTGTGTGTGTGTAGGCGAGAGAGAGAGAGAGAGAGAGAGAGAGAGAGAGAGAGAGAGAGAGAGAGAGAGAGAGAGAGGCAGCAACGTTCGGTTTCCTCCTCTTTCCCTCCAATCCTGCAAATCCCTTTCACAGGGATGTGTTCAGACCGCGGGGAAATCACGAGAGAGAGAGAGAGAGAGAGAGAGAGAGAGAGAGAGAGAGAGAGAGAGAGAGAGAGATGAGAGATGAGAAAAGAACAGAAGGGAGAGAGCGAGAGCGAGAGGCTTCCCAGTGCCGCCGCCAGGCAGTGGGTGTCGTCTGCCGCCGCTGCCGCCCATGTGTTGTCCCCGCCCGGCTCGGCACACTGAGGCGCGCCCGTCACGGCCTTGCAAGCGCTAATGAGCCGCGAGTGTGTTGATGGCACTGATGCTGGGATGAATAGCCCCACCTGGTTACCTGACACCCGCCCGCACAGGTGTATCGGTAAGGGTGGGTGTTGCCGGGAAGAATAACAACGACCGGCATAGCAAAAATAAAATAAATGATAATGTTGATAATGATAGAAGAAGAAGACAAAGACGAAGACGAAAACGAGGACGAAGAAAAAAAAAGATGAATGGTTGTATAGCAATAATAAGAAAAGTAGGAATAATGAGCCGACTCCGTCATTATTACATACTACCAACAAGAGACCGTAAGTACACACACACACACACACACACACACACACACACGAAAAAAAAAAATACCGATAGGCGGAACACATTGCCTCACTCCTCTAACGCCGGGATTGATCAGCAGCCTCCTCATTCCCTCATCCCCTTTAACGGTAAGCCTCGCAGTACTCCAGCGTGTGCCCTCGTGCGGTGTAAATTTTTCCTCCTCCTTGTGACGCCCTTTCTGTATGTACGCGTGGGAGCAGGAGGTCGGCGGCTACAGCGGATTTTAAGCCCTTTTTCCACTTTTTAACACTTTCTTTCGTTAGTTTTTCCCGCTCTGGCACTTAACGGGTTTGATTTTTTTTCG
This sequence comes from Eriocheir sinensis, assembly GCF_024679095.1. Lineage (NCBI taxonomy): Eukaryota > Metazoa > Arthropoda > Malacostraca > Decapoda > Varunidae > Eriocheir > Eriocheir sinensis. The sequence goes on along the minus strand of NC_066509.1, from coordinate 8,897,506 downwards.
ATTTTTTTTCGGATTTTTTTTTTTTTTTTTTTTTTTTTGCTTTATTTATTTTGCTGATGCCGTTTTCTTCTCTAAGGTTCTGTTTTTACTTCAGGAATCCTCTTTTTTGCTATTTTTTTTTAATTTTCAGGCACCTTTTTTTGTTTACTGTTTTTTTCTTATAAGATTTACACCAATTCCCGCGCTTTTTTTCTCTGTTTTATTTACTACTCTCATTTTCTTTCTATTCTATTTCTACGTTTATTTCTTTATTTCTCTCTCTTCGTTTATTCTACGTTTCTATGTTTATTTTACTAATTTACATGGGGATTTTTTTTTTAACGTGTATATTCTTTTGCGTTTTTTTATTTTTTTTATTTGTCTTCATTTTTTTTGTTGTTGTTAATAAATAAAGCTGCATGTCGTGGTTTGGCTCTTAATAGTTTTCTTTTTTCTTTAATTTACACTTAGACAAATATTAACGCACATAATTTTTTTTTTTATAAGATACATATTAATAACCTCATCTTCCTTTCCGTGCATTGAATAAATAAATACATAAATAAATAAATACATAAATAAATAAATGAAAAAGGAAATGTATATAAAGTTCGTGTAGTTTTCATGTTTTATTATTATTATTTTTTTTTTTTATGTTCTAGTCAACTACCTAAACGCTTAACTTTGATCCCCAAGAGAATATCAACAACAACTACAACAGCAACAACAACAACAACAACAACAACAACAACAACAAAAGCAGAGTGCACAATATTCGCAGCTTTCCGCTCATCACACTAAAAGGTATTATTGGCTCTTTTATGCTCCCAAGAACAAATGGTATTGTTTTTTTCTGAACGTAGAGGCATTTTTAGCGGACTTTTTTTTTTCACTCTGATGTCATCGCTCTGGTCTTACGATAGGGCATTTAAAGGACATTTTTTTTACTCTATGGTCTATCGCACTGGCATTTAATAGACATTCTTTATTAACTCTATGGTCTTCTTATTGACATTTAACAGACATCCCTTACTTTGTTTTCCTCCTTTTCTTCCTCCTTCCCTCCTCTCTTCACCTTCCTTCCTTCCCTACTTTCCTCCTTCACCATCGTTCCTTTCCTCATAGTTCTCTCCTTTTCTTCTCCCTCTTCTTACTTTTCTCCTTTCCTTTTACCTCCTTCTCTTCCTTTCCTCCTTCTCGTTCCCTCCTTTCTTCCTCTTTCTTCCCTTCTTTCGTCCTTCACCATCCCTTCTTTCCTCATAATTCTCTATTCTTCCTTCCCTCCTTTTCTTCCTCTCCTCCTTCTTGTTCCCTCCTTCCTTCATCTTCCTTTCCTTCTTTCCTCCTTCACCATCTCTCTTTTCCTCATACTTCTCTCCTTTTCTTCTCCTCCTTTTCCTTCTTCTCTCCTTTCCTTTCACTTCCTTCTTTTCCTTCCTCCTTCCTTCATCTTCCTTCTCTTCTTTCCTCCTTCACCATCCCTCCTTTATGATCTTACTTATTATCTTATTACTTACTTATTAACAGGACATTCTTTTCTTATTCATTGTGGTCTAACGTATTGACAGTTAACAGACTTCTAAATTAACATTAACAGACATTCATATTAACTCTGTGGTATATCAAGGCTTCGGTCCATACCATAAGAAAACCAGGATAATTCTATGGCCAAAACAAAACAGTATTATTTTCTCTCTACAGTTCACTCCTTGTTCCCGTCTCAGTCCACGTGGAAGAGATTAATAAAAGAGGGAGAGAGAAAAACGCGGATAACATCTTTTTCCTTCCCCCGTTCATCCTCTCCCTTGTCTCTCGGTCCGTCGGGGTGAGAAAGTATAATCCCATCATCATCATCTTCTCTTTCGTTTGTGTAGAGAAAGACGAAGTAAGGGAAAAAAAGGGTTAAAAGTTATATATTATTTTTTTCTGAGCTTTGGTGCGTAAAATCTCGTTCTTTTCTCGCCTTTCATTCGTAAACATAAAGATGAAAGAAGAAACATATGGGGAGACTATCATATTATATACAGTATTTTTTTTCAGTCTTTTTTTTTTTTTTTTTTTTTTACAGCAGAGGAGACAGTGAAAGGGCGTAAAAAAGAAGACAATAATGAAAAAAAGCCCGCTATTATGTATTATCCCTTCTTATCCTAGTTTTCTGTCTTGCTTATAAAGACTGAAGAAGATAACACGAAGAAAAACAAAGCTATATCACATTTACGTTATTTTTAGCCTTCGGTCTGTCACGCAATGTTGCCAGATTGTCGTACTCAGCCTCTTATAATTCCCGACTTCCGACCCCCAAAACTGTCTCCTGGGAACCCAATAACGAGACTCACCTATTCTTATCGTTCAAACGGTTAATTCCTGATGTTTCTTGGCAATAGTTAGGCGTCAGAAACCGTTAAATACAGGCAATAGTTAGGCGTCAGAAACCGTTAAATACTGGCAATAGTTAGGCGTCAGAAACCGGTAAATACTGGCAATAGTTAGGCGTCAGAAACCGTTAAATACTGGCAATAGTTAGGCGTCAGAAACCGTTAAATACTGGCAATAGTTAGGCGTCAGAAACCGGTAAATACTGGCAATAGTTAGGCGTCAGAAACCGTTAAATACTGGCAATAGTTAGGCGTCAGAAACCGGTACATACTGGCAATAGTTAGGCGTCAGAAACCGGTAAATACTGGCAATAGTTAGGCGTCAGAAACCGTTAAATACTGGCAATAGTTAGGCGTCAGAAACCGGTACATACTGGCAATAGTTAGGCGTCAGAAACCGGTAAATACTGGCAATAGTTAGGCGTCAGAAACCGTTAAATACTGGCAATAGTTAGGCGTCAGAAACCGTTAAATACTGGCAATAGTTAGGCGTCAGAAACCGGTAAATACTGGCAATAGTTAGGCGTCAGAAACCGGTAAATACTATGCTCTGAGTACGATAATCTGGCATCGGTGCTGTCACGGTGTATACGATTCGTCCCTCCTTATCCTCATTTCCTTTCGAGTAATGGAGAAAAAAAATAACATGAGCAAAAACGACACCATATCACATTTACATTATTTTTAGCTTCAGGTTTATCAGCACTGTCTGTTTACGTATCGTTCCTTCTTATCCTCATTTCCTGTCGTTTAATGGAGAGAGAAAAATAAAATAACATGAACAAAAACGACACCATATCACATTTACATTATTTTTAGCTTCTGTTTTATCTGCACTGTATACGTATCATCCCTTATCCTCAGTGTCTTACTTGTAAATAAAAAAAATAACGACAAAAACTATAATATTCCTTCCCCTTCTGTCTCTCTCCGGCATATGACCACAGATGTTGCGTCGACTTAACGAAACTTTACAACTTTTTCCACTATGTCATCCCTTCTTACCCTCATTTTCGCTCTTATGGATAAAAACAACTAAAGGAGAAAACGGGAGGAAAAGACAAGACGCGTATTAATTTTTTTTTTTTTTCTCCTCCTCGGTCTGTCTGTCGTGGCGAGCGTCTCCATTTAGCGTCTGAATACGAACTTGAGGAGGATTGGTTTTCCCTCAGGGGATGAACGAGGGCCTCAGCCAATCATAGGCCTTCCCTCGACCCTCCCCTGCCTCCCCTCCACTCTCCCTAGCCTCACCTTTCTCCCTCCCCCAGCCTCTCCTCACCTTCTACCCATCTTCCCCTCTCCCCCCACCCACCTTCCCCTTTTCCCCTACAATCCTCCCCTCGACCCTTCCCCTAACCTTATCTCGCCTCATTCCCCAGCCTCCCTTCTCCCACGTGCCCATTCTCCCATCGCCCCCCATCCCAGTCTCCCTTCAACCTCTCCCCTTCCTCCCCCCTTCCCCTCACTAGCCCCCCCTCGCCCTCTCCCCAGTCTTCCTCTCGAACCCTCCCCTAGCCTGACATGACCCCTCCCTCAGCCTCCCCTCGCCCCCAGGAGCCCCCGGGGTCACACGAAGCCCGTTAAGCCCAGGGAGGGGAGACGCTGAGGGCGGGGACCTGAATTTCTTTTTCCTTAAAGAGTGACGAATGGAAAAGGGCGGCAGGGCGTGGGTGAGAGAGAGAGAGAGAGAGAGAGAGAGAGAGAGAGAGAGAGAGAGAGAGAGAGAGAGAGAAGTAAATAAAGTAAGTATCCGTTAAGGGAATAAAAGTAGGTAGCAAAACACACACACACACACACACACACACACACACACACACACACACTCCCTCCTCCCCCCCCCTCATCTTACCCTTACCTGCCCTCACCTCCCTCGTCACCTACTCCCCTTACCCCCTCCTCAATCACCACCACCCCCACCTCTTTTCAGTACCCCCTCCACCACCACCGTCACCTGCCTCCCCATCACCCCCCCACTACACCCCCACTTCCCCTTTCCCCCCCTCTCCGTCCCCCCTTCACCACCACCACCGACCCACAACAATGCACAGTTCCGCCTCCATAAAAGTCAAAATAAACACGGCCTCACAAAGACCACCTCAAACCCAGATCAACCGCCCCATTGTTTCCTGTAATCCCCCAACACGCGCGGCCCGGCCCTGGAGGAAGCATTACAGCAGGCCCTACGCCCCTGAAGAGGCTTAGTACCGAGTCTTTGGGCGGCCCTGGAAGAAGCGTGGGGATGGATAAATTACGCAACGCACCCGGGAAGAAGCGTAATAACTTCAATCTGGGAAATATTTAAAGACGTAAGGACTGGGTGAAGGAAATAAACAGTGTGGGAATAGTTTCTCTCTCTCTCTCTCTCTCTCTCTCTGAAGCGACCCGGAGGAGGCGGAATAATAACGAGAGAGAGAGAGAGAGAGAGAGAGAGAGAGAGAGAGAGAGAGGTGTAACAGAAGCCAATGAAGAGGGATGAATAAAGAGTGAGGGTAAAAGGAACGTTCGCAAATAAAAATTAGAAACAAAAAAAAAGAAGGGTGAAACGGAATGGGTCCAGCGATGCTCCGGTGACAATATAGTTTTTTTATTTATTTATATTTACTTTTTCTATATATTCTTCTCCCCTCTTGCTATGTTGACCTTCACCTCTCTCTCTCTCTCTCTCTCTCTCTCTCTCTCTCTCTCTCTCTGCCCCTTTATTATATTTCCGTTTTTCTTCTTGCATATTTCTTTTCTATCGTCTCCCCTTCTGCCCCCCCCCCTTCATGCTTGCTTCCTTCCTCCCTTTCTCCGCCTCCTCCTCTAGTCCCTCGTACATATTTTAAGTGTCGTAAGCCTTAGAGAGAGAGAGAGAGAGAGAGAGAGAGAGAGAGAGAGAGAGTGCTTTATTTCTTAACATAATTTTATTTTTACAATTTCATGCATAATATTTCCTTCCACTTATAGATTGAATTATATATTTTATTACATATTAGATATAGTAGTAGTAGTAGTAGTTGTAGTAGTAGTATGTGGTAGTGGTGGTGGTGATAGTGGTGGGGGTTATAATAATTGCGATGGAACTGGTGGTTGTGGAGGAGGTAATTATGGTGGTTGTGGTGATGGTGGAAGCGAGTATGGTGTTAGTGGTTGTATAATTGGTGGAGAGACGTGACAGTGGAAGTGGTGATGGTGGTTTGACGGTGGTGGTGGTGATGATAGTGGAGTTGATGGTTGTATTGGTAGTGGTAATGACTGTAGTGGTGGTGGTGGTGGTGACTTTAGAATAGAAGTTGGTAGTGATTGTAGTATTAGTGGTGTTGGAATTCACGACTGTAGTGGTGTTGGTGGGGAAGGAAGTGCATTTGGTGGTGTTGGTGGTGATAGTAGTGGAGGTGGTGGTGGATTTCACTGCCTTAGTGGTGATAGTGGAGGTATTTTTAACGGTGGTGATGATGTTGGTGATGGTGATGATGATAATGCTTGTGGTGGAGGTGGTGGATTTCACGGTCTTAGTGGTGATGGTGGAGGTATTTTTAATGGTGGTGATGATAGTGGTAATGCTAATGGTGGTGGTGGAAGTGGCGGTGATGGTGATGGTGATGATGGTAACGCTAGTGGTGGTGGTGGTGGTGGATTTCACGGTCTGAATGGTGGTGGTGGTGGAAGTATTTTTAATGGTGGTGATGGTGGTGATGGTGACAGTGTTAGTGGTGGTGGTGAGGGTGATAGTGGTGACGATGCAGGTGGTGGTGATGATAATGGTGCTAATGATGCAGATGTTGGTGGTGTTGGTGGTGATTAAATTGGTACTGATAATACTTGTGGGGATGTAGTGATGGTGGTGGTGATGAGAGTGTTAGTGATGGTGATGGTGATGATAGTGTTAGTGGTGGTGGTGATGGTGATGGTGGTGATGATAATGTCAGTGGTGGTGATGGTGATGGTGGTGGTGGTGACAGTGTTAGTGGTGGTGGTGATGGTGATGGTGGTGATGATAATGTCAGTGGTGGTGATGGTGATGGTGGTGATGGTGGCAGTGTTAGTGGTGGTGGTGATGGTGTTGGATTTCGCTATCTGAATGGTGGTGGTGGAAGTATTTTTAATGGTGGTGATGGTAGAGATGGTGGCAGTGTTAGTGGTGGTGATGGTGGTGGTGGTAACGATGCTGGTGGTGGCGCAGCGAAGAGACGGAAGGTGGATTAACGCCAACCAATTGATGGGAATGAAAACAACCCGAGCCTTGAATTACCAGCGGGACGGTTTTATTTGCCACGGAAAAGAATTAATATTTTTTTCATCCGCTCGCCTGGTTTCCGCTTTTGATACGACTTTTTGTGCTTTATTTATTTTTAATTTCCAGTCGCACGAAAAAATATTGATATGTCGGAAAGTATTTGTTTGATGTTGAGCTGTTAATAATATATATATAAAAAATGAATGTATTGAAATTTGAAAACTGTTCTTGGAGTGGCGGAAAGTGGCGGATGAAACGACCTCCTCTACCTCAATTATTAAACGTTTCATACTCTTTGATAACACCATTTCCTTCTATTTTTTTGCTTAACTTTACATAGATCATAAAATTTAAGCTGTAGGAAAGATTAATGTTACTTTTTCTAATCGCCCAATTCGAGAAAAAAAACTATATCATTTTTGGGGGGCTTAAACACCTGTACATCGATCATAAAATTCAAGCTGACGGGAGGATTAATGTTGCTTTTCCTAATGCCTAATTCGAAAAAAAAAATACTATAATTCTTTTTTACTTAAACACCTTTACATCGATCATCAAATTCAAGCTGTAGGAAGGATTAATGTTGCTTTTCCTGATGGCCCAATTCGAAAAAAAAAAATACTAATTCTTTTTTTACTTAAACACCTGTACAAAGATCATAAAATTCAAGCTGTAGGTTGGATTAATGATACTTTTCCTAATGGCCCAATTCGAAAAAAAAACCTATCATTCTTTTTTTCTTAAACACCTGTACATCGATCATAAAATTCAAGCTGTAGGAAGGATTAATGTTGCTTTTCCTGATGGCCCAATTCGAAAAAAAATATATTATTCTTTTTTACTTAAACATCTGTACATCGACCATTAAAATTAAAGCTGTATAGGTAGAATGAGCAAGCTACTTTTCCTTGTTTTCCTAGTGGTGGTGGTGTTGGAATTCACGACTGTTGTGGTGTTGGTGGGGAAGGTAGTGCTTTCGGTGGTGGTGGTGGTGGTGTTGATAGTTATTAAAATAGCTATCTTATACTATTCTCGTAGCTAAAAATACATATGAATAAAACCACATATCCTAATTATTCATGATTTTTAACAACACCCTTTCCTCATCCTCTTTTTTTAGCTTAAACATCTACAACTCGATCATAGTATTCCAGCTGTAGGTAGGACTAATAAGAAACTTTTCCTCATGCTTCAGGTCGAAAAAAAAAATACCATGATACATAATTCTTATAACTAAAATTACATATATGAAAAAAAAATAATATGTAAACGATACAAAAACAGTAACATTCTTTAATAGTTTCAGGTAGGATTAACACATTCTTTTTCCTCATGTCTCATTAAAAAAAAAAAAAACGAACTTGCATTATTCTTATAACTAAAAATACATATATGAAAAAAATAATATGCAAACGATACAAAAACAGTAACATTCTTTAATAGTTTCAGGTAGGATTAACAAATTCTTTTTCCTCATGCCTCAATTCGAAATAAAAATACTATCATACATTATTTTTGTAACTAGAATTACAAGAAAAAAATATAATATGCAAACGATACAAAAACAGTAACATTCTTTAATAGTTTCAGGTAGGATTAACAAGTTCTTTTTCCTCCTAATGGCCAAATTGGGAAAAAAAACTCTTACATTATTCTTATAACTAAAAATACACGTGAAAAAAAATACTATGCAAACGATACTAAACAATCCCTTTTTTTTTAAGAGTTTTAGGTGGGATTAACAAATTCTTTTTTCTCATGGCCAAATTTAAAAAACAACTCTTACAATATTCTCCAACCTAAAAACACACATACGAATAACAACAAATACACTACGCATACAACACAAAAACAATAGCATGCATTAACAGTTTCCTTTCATTTGTATTTTTATCACCTACTTACAATTCTCTGCTATAATCGCCTATTTTCATTACCCGACCTTGCACTCTTATTAAAACGTTTGCTCGCCTGAACTTCATTTTAAAAGCTTCATGCCATTACGACCTGTTCCTCTAATGACTACAAGCAGGTGTGTGGAGGAGGAGGAGGAGGAGGAGGAGGAGGAGGAGGAGGAGTGTGAAGAGGGAGGAAGAGATCTTGGCAATGTTGTTAGCTGAGGGAGTGAGGATAGTTAAGTGGAGGGAGGGAGAGAATGAAGGTAGAGAAGGGGGAAAGGAAGTACTAAGAACGAAGAGGAGAGGAGAAAGAGTAAAAGTTAGGTGGAAAAGGAAGGGAAGGGGCAGAAATGGAAGGAGGAAGAAGAGGGAGAGACTGGTAGTAGAGGGGAAGAAGGTGAAGAAGGGAAGTTTGGAATAAAGAGAGAAGTAAGAATAGAGAGAAAAGGAGAGAAGGGGCAGAAGTTAGGTGGAGAGGGGGAGGGCGGGAGAGAAAAGTGGTGGTGGTGGTGGAGGTGGAGAAGAGGGAAAGGAAGTAAGAACGGCAGAGTAGAAAGAACGTAGAAGAGAGAAGAAAGGAGCAAAAGTTAGAAGTAGAGAGGGAGGAGGAGTAAGAGGAGGAGGAGGAGGAGGAAGAGGAGGAGGGGAGAGAAAAAATGGTGGAGGGAGGAGTGGAATGACGGTAAAGGGGGGATATGATGACGGTGATGATGAAGGGGTTGATGGGTGTGAAAAGGGCCATTAGAGATAAGGGAGAGAAGATAAGGCGAAGGGAAAGATGGGAAGAGATAGTGAGTCAACATTAGAGGAGGAGGAGGAGGAGGAGGAGGAGGAGGAGGAGGAGGAGAAGGAGGAGGAGGAGGAGAAGGAGGAGGAGGAGGAGGAGGAGGAGGAGGAGGAGGAGGAGGAGGAGGAGGAGGAGGAGGAGGAAGAGGTGAGTGGAGGTAACAACGAGAGACAGGAAGTGCTGAGCTTGTTTAGTCGCAAGAATACCTTTGCTGAGTGTGTGTGTGTGTGTGTGTGTGTGTGTGTGTGTGTGTGTGTGTGTGTGTGTGTGTGTGTGTGTGTGTGTGAGAGAGAGCAAGAGAGAAAGAGGTGAGAGAGAGAGATAAAAAGAATAAAAAAAGAAGAGAATGAGAGAGAGAGAAAGAGGGAGAGAGAGAGAGCTGGGAAGTTTGAGATGGGCGTCAGGTGGATTTAGAAGGAGGAAGAAGTGTGGAGATGTGGCGATGTGAGGCAGGTGCTAAGGAGGTGGAGGAAGGAGCAGGTGGAGGAGGAGGAGGCAAAAGAGCAGATGAAGGAGGACGGGAATGAGCAGGTGGGAAGGAAGGCGAGAGAAATGAGGGAAGGCGGGAGGCAGGTATAGGGCAGGTGAAGGCAAGGTAAGACTTCAGGTGTGTTGTTCGGAGCGGCAAAACACTGGACAGGTATGCATGAGGTGTATCGTAGGCAGGTGTGGACAGTATGAATAACGAGAGAGAGAGAGAGAGAGAGAGAGAGAGAGAGAGAGAGAGAGAGAGAGAGAGAGAGAGAGAGATGATAAATTTGATAGAAACGGGGCCATTAAACACACACACACACACACACACACATACACACACACACACACACACACACACACACACACACACACACACACATACACACACATACACACACACACAGGTAGATGGAAGAGAGGAGGAGGAGGAGAAAGGGATGAAGAGATGAAGAAAAGGAAAGAAGGAAAGAAGGTAAAGGGAAGAAGATATACATGAGGTGAAAATCTGGAAGGAGAGATGAAAGAAAGTAAGGAAAAACGGTAAAGAAGAAAGAAACGAAGTGAAAGTCTAGAAGGAGAGATGAAGGAAAGTAATGAAAGAAGGTAAAGAAAAAGGAAATGAAGTGAAAATCTGAGAGGAGAAAGGAAGATAAGGGAGGAAGGAAGGAAGGCAAAAGAAAGAAATTATAAAAAGTCAAAATCTAAACTCCTCAATTATGTTTTTTTTTCTTTATGTAAACGAATCAACTTATTTATCTTTTTCTTTTCTTTCATTATTCTAACTATTCATCCTATTCTCACATCTCCTCCTTTCCATTTCATCCCTATCCCTCATTTCTCCTCATTTGTGTTCCTTTTCATCCTTTATTTTCATCTCCTCCCTTTTTTTTTCAACTCCACGGCTTTCTGCTTTACACAATATAATCCCCTTTTCAACACATTTCCATCCCTCATTTCTCTTCATTTGTGTTCCTTCTCATCCCTCACCTTCATCTCCTCCCTTTTTTTTTCAACTCCACGGCTTTCTGCTTTACACAATATAATCCCCTTTTCAACACATTTCCATCCCTCATTTCTCTTCATTTGTGTTCCTTCTCATCCCTCACCTTCATCTTCTCCCCCCTTTTTTTTTCAATTTCAACTCCCGGCTTTCAGTTCTACACAATTAAATCCAAAGCGTTCTATATTTTTACGCCGTTTTCACATTTCCAGAGTCAGTTTAGGATTTCCGCGGCCACTCTTTCAGCTCTTTATATCCTCCATTCGTTCGGTTCACTTTACAAAGCTTCATAGTGCCACGTCAAAGGCTTTTTTTAGTCCACTCCCAAAGCTTAACCTTCCTCCGCTGGGACGCTGTAGAAGGGAAAAAGAATAAAAGGCTTCGATTCCCTCGCTGTGATATTGTGAATGTTTCCGATTGAGAGAGAGAGAGAGAGAGAGAGAGAGAGAGAGAGAGAGAGAGAGAGAGAGAGAGAGAGAGAGAGAGAGAGAGAGAGAGAGAGAGAGAGAGAGATTAAAACTGAAATAAGGATGTGAAATGGAGCTTTTCACAACTAAACTCAAACACACAAACACACAAACAGCCAAAAAAACATTATCAATTAAAAAAAGGAGAAAATAAACGAAAAAAAAACAAAGAAGAAAGTAAATTAAATCTCTGAGCACACACTCACACACACATACGCACACACACACGCGCACACACAGGCGGAAAGGACGAAGAGAAAAAAGAAAAGAAAAGCGAAAAAGAGAAAAAGGAAAACAATAATAAAGAAGAATTGGACCACTAGAGCAGCCCGCAAGTCCCTCCTTCATACGAAAAGAAAATGGAAAAGAAAATGAAAACTTACCTCGACCACTAAATTTTCTTGAGAGAGAGAGAGAGAGAGAGAGAGAGAGAGAGAGAGAGATTGAGTTGAGGTGTTTCAGCGTGTGTGTGTGTGTGTGTGTGTGTGTGTGTGTGTGTGTGTGTGATGAGGGAGAAGAGGAAGGAGGAAAAAAAAATGTTGTGGGAAGAAAATATAAAACAGCAGGTGGAGAGAAAATGAGAGAGAGAGAGAGAGAGAGAGAGAGAGAGAGAGAGAGAGAGAGAGAGAGAGAGAGAGAGAGAGAGAGAGAGAGAGAGAGAGAGAGAGAGAGAGAGAGAAGAACAAGACCACCACCCACTCACCCCCCCACACACACACACGGACCCCTCCCCCCCCCCCTCAACACCAATACACCCTCTCCCCCCCTCCCCTTCGCACACACTGAGACCAAAACACAAGCGGAGCCGAGGGAGGCGAGACCGAATAGCTCCAAAAATGTCCTCCAGGGGGCCCGAAGTCTCCACGAAGCCAATTTCTCTAATAGCCGAAATTTACAAGGAACCTGATTCTCCAAGGGGCCGAGATGCAATAAAAGAGACCCCCCAGACGAGAGAGAGAGAGAGAGAGAGAGAGAGAGAGAGAGAGAGCTTGTGCGGTGGCGTGTCTTATTCTGAATGTCAATAATCCCAAGCGGCTGCCGAAGATCTTTTTTGGTGGAGGAGGAAGAGGAAGAGAAGGAGGCAGAGGTGGTGGAAGAGGAAGAGAAAGAGAAGGAGGAAGAGGTGGAGGAGAAGGAAGAGGAGGGAAAGGAGAAAGGGGGAGAAGGCAAGAAGGGAATTGAGGGGTCGGAAGTTGAAAGAAAAAAAAAGGAGGGGTAGTGGTTTTAGAGAAGAGGGTGAAGGAATAGGAGGAAAACAAATGAAGGAAAGTAAAAGTGAGTGATGGGGTGGAGATGAAATTTGGATGAGTAGCTGGAATAGGAGGAGGAAGACAAGAAAGATAAAATAGGGAAAAAAGAATTGAGACGGAAAATCAAATGAGTTGGATGTCATGGGAGAATGGAAGGAGACGGAAGGGACGCGGCATGCTATAGAAATGAGAAGAAAGAAAAAAAGAGAAGAGGAGAAGGAAGGGAAGAAAAAGGAAGGGGCTTATATGAAGTTAAAAAGGGGGGAGGAGGAGTGTATATGATGAATTGAATAAGTGGATGAGAGGGAATTTGATATAGTGGATAAACGAAGTGGAGTATAGAAACGCGGTCAAAGGAGATAGAAAGAAAATAATAGAGATAGAAAATACAAGGAAAGAGTGAAGGAGGAGCTGACAGGAAGATGGAGAGATGGAGAGAGGAGGAAAGGGGGAAGAGGGGAGGGAATGAAGAGAATATACTGGAGAGATTGAGAGATGGGTGTGAGAGGGAATATAAAAGAGGAAATAAGAGGAAAAAAGAGCATCTATGTGAATGAGGAAATAAATGAGAAAAGGAAGAAGAGGAAAACGTGATTGTGGAAGAGTCGGAGAGTGGGAGGAGTGGGGGGAGAGGGGAGGAAAATGAGGAAAAGGGAGACTACAGATTGGATGGACGGAGAATGGGAATAAATAGAATAGGTTTGGGAGGAAGTTTGATTCTCTCTCTCTCTCTCTCTCTCTCTCTCTCTCTCTCTCTCTCTCTCTCTCTCTCTCTCTCTCCAGGTTGGCCTCATAAACAGTAGGACATGTGTTTTCTGTCTCCTCCTCCTCCAGAAACATTACTGCTGAGGAATGCAAATGGAGGTTTTCCCACGAGTGAAGGAGGAGTTGAGGGGAAGATGGAGAGGTGGAGAGAAGAGGAAAGGGGGAATAGGGGAGGGAATGGGGAGAATAAGGAGATGAGAGGGAGAGAGAGAGAGAGAGGAGGGAGGGAATTGACGTGTAGTGATTGGGAGGGAGGTTGAGGGAGATGGAAGATTGTAGGATAGAGGGGAAAGGGGGAAGAGCATGATGTGGAGATGCGGGAGGTGAAGGAAGAGAGTGATGGGTAAGGATTAAGAGGAATGGTTGTAAATAACGGTGGAAGGGAATGAAAAGGGAGGCGATAAGGGAGGAAGGAAGGGGAGGAAATAAAGTAGATGAAAGGAAAGGAATAAGAAATGAGGGATAGAAAGCATAATATAGGAAAAGAACTAGGAGGAAAGGAAGAATGAAAAGAATGGAATAGGGGTGAAAGGGAATGAAAAGGGAGGCGATAAGGGAGGTTGGAAGGGGAGGAAATAAAGTAGATGAAAGGAAAGGAATAAGAAATGAGGGATAGATAGTATAATATGGGAAAAGAACTGAGAGGAAAGGTAGAATGAAAAGAATGAAATATGGGGGAAAGAAAAGGAAAAGGGAAGCGATAATGGATGAAGGGAGGAGAGGAAATAAGACGGAAGAGAAGAAAGGGATAAAAAAGAGGGGTAGGCAAGGGAAAACAGAAAATTTGGAAAGTAAAGTGAAGAGAAAGGAAAAATAAAATAAAGTGGAACAACAATCAGGGGAAACAACATGTATGCAATCGGAGAAGTGAAAAGACTGGATTGATATTAAATGGAGTGATTGGAAACATAAATACAAAGGAAAGGAAGAACGAATGTGATAACAGAGAGGGGATGAAGAGGATATAAAATGGAAGAAAAAGTTAAGAGGAAGAGCAACGATTGAGAATTAAGTGGAATCATCAGAAACAGGAATGAAAGGAAAGAGGGGGATATAGAAGGGAAAAAGAAAATGGGAAGTAAGTTAATTGGATGGCGGTGAAGGTGGAAGGAGGAAAGAAAGGATGAGAAGAGAGGAGGTGGAAGAGAAGAGAGTAGTGGAGGTGGAGGAGGTGGTGTTGTGTGGAGCTCTGGATATCCTGGAGTGGCGCAGTAGTACATTTTAAGCAGAGTGGAATGAAGTGCGGCTGAAGTGGGCCCGAGTGGAGTGAAGTGGAGGCGAGTGGAGTGGAGTGGTCATGAAAAAAAGTGAAGTGCAGGTGAAGGACATGAATCAAGGTCTAATTAGTCCACGTTAACCACCTGGAAACACCTGTGCGAAATAATTAAAGAACTCGGATTTTTGTTGATTTTTTTAGGTGATAGATTATTCGCGTTATTTTTACTTTTTTTTTTATTGATGGTTTTGTTTCATCTTCTCACTTAATGAATCTTTTCCCTCCTTCCTCCTTTTCATTTTCACCCAAATCTGTTCCTCCTCGCTGACGATATTATTTCCTTCTTTCCCGTGAGTTTGTTTGTTTGTTTGTTTTATCCCGGTTAAGTTTTCCTACCCCATGCCTCCTTTTTCTCTTCCTTTCCTCTTTTTCTTCTTCACTAAAACCTCCTCTCCTCTTTTTATCGCTATTTTAACTTTCTTTTCCACTTTTTTTTACCTCCCTCAGTTAGTTTATTTTGTTTATTTTTTTTACCCTAATTTGCCTTCTTCTTCCCATATATTTTTTCCCTTTCTTTCTTCCTCATTCAAACCTCTTCTTTCTCTCAAACGTTTTTTTCCCTCCCACTTTTCTTACCTCCCCCCCTTTTTCTACCCCTATTTGCCTCTCCTTTCCCTCATATCTTTTTTTTTCTTCTCCTTTCTTCTTCAGCAAAATCTCTTTCTCCTCACTATCGCTATTTTGATTTTTTTCCTTCCTTTTTTTTTACCTCAATATGCCTTTCTTTCCCCATATCTTTTTTTCCTTTCTCTCTTTCTTCCTCGCCAAAACCTTTCTCCTCCTCTCTAACGCCATTATCTCCTTCTTTCCGCTCCCATTACCTCTCCATTTTTCTTCCTCCTGGTTTCTTATCTCTCCGTATCTCTTTAATTCTTTCTTCTTTTTCTTCTTCACTAAAATCTTCTCTTCTCTAATGGTGTTATCTCTTTTCTTCCTTCCACTTCCATTACCTTCCCATTTTTCTTTTTCCTGCTTCCCCATCTTTATATTATTTGTTATTTATTTATTTATTCGTTTTTAACCCCTCCTCCATGTCATAAACCCCCTACATTTCCCTCCCTTATCTTTAATTCATATTCTCCCTTTCCCCTTTTCCATTCTTCATATTCCTTGGTCACCCTGTCAGTTTTTCATCCCTTTTTTCCATCTCATTTAATTTATCCTTGTAACCCTTTCCTTATCCCTTTCTTCTTTTTTATTTTTCCCTTTCTTTTTCTCCCTCTTTCTGGCTCACACAAACCCTTTTCACAGCCCCTCACTCCCTGTTACGCTCTCCTTATCCCTCCCTTCTTTTATCCTTTTCTCTTTCTATCTCCCTTTTTCTAACTCAAACTGATCCTTTCCCAGCCACTCCTTCCTTGTAACGCTTCCCTCATTCCTCCCTTGCTTTCCTTTCCTCTTCCTTTCTTTCTCTTTTACTACCTTTCACTAACCCTTTCCTAACCTCTCCCTTCCTCGAATCATTCCACCTACAATTACTCCTTTTTTAAATCTCCCTTTTTTCTTCCTTCCTCCTCTCTCAACTCTTCCATATCCTCCCTTCCTCCCTTTCCACTTATCTTTCCACCTCTGTTCCTCCGCAGTCTCCCTAACACACACTTTCCCACCGCCCACAATCATCCTTCAGTATTACTACAACTATACTCCCTTCCTCCAATTCTCCCTTTTTTTCCTCCCTCATCCTCCATTTCCACCCATCTCCCCTTCTCTGTTCCTCCCCAACACACACCCTTTCCCACCGCCCACAACCCTCCTCCAATACTAATACAACTATACTCCCTTCCTCCAGTTCTCCTCCTTCCTCCTGTCCCTCCTTCCTCCCTCCCTCCCCCCCTTAAGCTATCCCTGTAACGCCTATGAACCGGCGGGTAAATGGAGACGCATCGTAAAGCTCAATTCTGCGTGAGGGAAGCTGCCTCGCCACTGCTTCTGAGGGGAGCTTCAACCCCCTTCCCCTTTCCCCTGCATTCCCTTCGCTTCGTCCCCTTTACCTATCCACCTCACCTGCCCTTACCTTTCCTTCATAGCCATTCACTTTCATATTCACCTGATAACTTTTTATGGATACGGTCTTTCCTTTTCTTAACCCATTTTATTCTTTTCCTTTACCTGTCCACTTTCCCTTTCCCTTTTCCTTAATATACTGGGTTTTTTTTTCCCTGTCAACCCTCTGCATTTATTCATGTTTTTTTTTTTTCTTTGATCTTTTTTTTATTACTGCTTCCCTTCACTTCCCTTCCTTACCTTTACCTATCCACCTTCCCTTTCCTTTCTCTTCATATGGTCTTGTTCTCATGCCAACTTTCACATGGTTTCCCTTTACTTAGTCGCGAACATCTTTTCCTAAACCATTTCCCCATTCCCTTTCCTTACCTTTTTTTCACCTGCCATTCTGTTTCCTTCCCTGGCAATAGTTATATGTCTTTCCTTCACTCGCCTTCACCTTCTCCCTAAACCCCCTTCTCTCCCCATTTCCCTTTCTCAATCCCCTTCACTTTCTCCCATTTACCTTTAATTCTCACTCTCCTTCCCCCTTTCCCTTTCAGTTCTTTCCCTGATAATGTTACTCTTTTACCTACAACCATTTACTCTCTCTCTCTCTCTCTCTCTCTCTCTCTCTCTCTCTCTCTCTCTCTCTCTCCCCTCTTCACCTTCCTCTTCCTTCTCCTTTTCCTCTTTCCCCTCCTCCTTCTCCTTCTTTTCCCTTCACTCATGTTGTCTCTGTACTCCCCTTCCTTCATCCCCTCTTCACCTCCTCCTCCTCCTCCTCTTCTTCCCTCTCCTCCTCCATTTCCTGTTCTTCCCTCTCTTTCTCTTCCTCCTCCTCCTCTTCCTTGTCCCTTCACGCCACCAGCAGTTTCCTCCTGTTTATTATTACCCAAACCCTGACCTAACTTCCTCTTCCTCCTCCTCCCATTTCCTCCTCCTCCTCCTCCTCCTCCTCCTCCTCCTCCTCCTCCTCCTCCTCCTCCTCCTCCTCCTCCTTATTCCCTTAACTTTCCACACCCCAATGCTGCCCCCCCCCCTCCCCGTGTGCATCCCCTCAGAAGGAATGACAGGCTGTCCATCTGAGCATAATTAAAATTGTCACCTAAGTGTGCACCTGAATTTCTCGGCCTCCCCACAGACCAGGAGACACGGGCCTTCCGCTTTCCTTTTCTCTCTCTCTCTCTCTCTCTCTCTCTCTCTCTCTCTCTCTCTCTCTCTCTCTCTCTCTCTCTCTCTCTCCCTCTCTCTCTCTCTCCCGGGTCCAGTGGCGAATACAAGTCCCTTAGAGCATTTAGGAGTTTGGAATCAATGGCTTGAGTCCAAGGTTCAAATATTGCCCACTGGAGGCGAGGCGGAGCGTGCGTCTGTCTGTCTGTCTGTTTGTCTGTCTGGGTCTGTCTGTCTGTCTTTCTCTCTTTCTCCTTGTATTTTCTTCTTTTCCTTCTTTTATGTGTATCGTTCTTTCCTATTTGTTTATTCAGTTTTTCTTTTTAATTATTACTTTCCTCAATGCAAGCTTTTTTTTCTCCTTACAATACACATCATCCATTTTCTTCCTCTTCTTCGTATTTTTTCCTCTCCTGTCAACATTTTTTTTCTATTTCCTCCTTTCTCTTTCTTTCTTACTTTCTCAAACCCCTCGTCTTTTTCTTTCGCTTTTTTTATTTTATTTTATACCAGTGTTTTTTTTCCCTCCTTACTACTTACATCAATCCACTCTCTTCCTCCTCATTCCATTTTTTTCCCCTCCTGTCTACATTCTTTCCTCCATCCTCTCAACCTCCTACCCACCATTCCTCCCTCCCGTTTACCTGCATTCTTTTCCCACCACTCCTTTCTCTACCTTTCCTCTTCTCTTTCCTCTTGCCTTTCCTCCCTTCCCTTCCCTTCCCTTCCCTTCCCTCCTCTTTCCTCCCTTAACTGCCGACCACCCGCTGTTCCTACGGTCACGTGTGTGTGTGTGTGTGTGTGTGTGTGTGTGTGTGTGTGTGTGTGTGTGTGTGTGTGTGTGTGTTTAGGAGGTTGTAGGTGCATTAATGTTGTCTAATGACCCTTAAATGGCTACCCTTCCTTGTCCTTGTACTTCGCCTGCATGTCCCTACCTGGCCCTTACCTGCGCCCTCTCCTCACCCCACCCCCCAGACCCCCATCACCCCCTCTACCACCGGCATTCTCTCTCTCTCTCTCTCTCTCTCTCTCTCTCTCTCTCTCTCTCTCTCTCTCTCTCTCTCTCACTACAACGAGAATGGGAGTCGTAGGAGAGTTGTAGTTGTAAGAGTGATTGTTATGGGAGGAGGAGGACGAGGACTGGGAAAGGGGTAAAAGGTTAGACATGAAAAGTAGAGGTAGTAGCAACAGTAATGGCTAGTAGTAGTAGTAGTAGTAGTAGAGGGGCAGAGACGGTAATGAAAAGTCCGCAAAAGAGAATGCAAGTGAATAGCAGACTGAGGAGGAAGAGGAGGAGGAGGAGAAAGAGGAGAAGGAAAAGGAGACAAAGGAAAATGAGGAAGAGGAGGAGGAGGAAGCGAAGAAGGAAGAGGAGACAAAGGAAAATGAGGAAGAGGAGAAGAAAAAGGAAGAAATTGAAGATATACTGAAGAAAAGATAGGAAATGAAAATGGAGAATAGGAGAGAAGGAAGAGGAGAAAAGGCGTGAGAGAAGTTTTAGTCACACTTCTTGATCCCTTCCATAGGCCTAACGCATGAGAGAGAGAGAGAGAGAGAGAGAGAGAGAGAGAGAAAGACTCGTACATACATTCTCCCCACCGTTACTTAAGTGGGGAGTGATTAGCTATTCACTTTTACGTCTCTCAAGTGCCCATTCTTCCTCCCCGCTTCAGAATAAGGGGGGAGGGGAGGAGGAGGAGGAAGAGAAGGAGGAGGTCACTGTCTGGGGTGGGAATGATTGGGAAGGGGGAGGAAGAATAGGGGAAGGGGGGAGGGGGAAGGAAGTCACTGGCTGGGGAGGGGAGGAAGAAGAGGGGAGGAGAGGGAGAGGAGGAGAGGGAGGTCATTATCTGGGGTGGGGATAAAGGGGAGGGGGGAAGAAGAATAGGGGAAGAGAGGAGGGGGAAGGAAGATGGTAAAACTGTGGGGGAGAA
>NC_066509.1:8870429-8872929 GCF_024679095.1 Eriocheir sinensis | reverse complement strand
CCGCCAGAAGCTCCTCTTTCGACTGTTCCTGGGCGGCGGGGAAACGGCTGCCACGCGAGAGTTGAAGCGGTGGCGACGCGTTCGTGCCTTTGTTTCCGGGTTACACTGTGGCTGTGAGAGTGAGAGGTGCGAGGGGAGGAGGGAGGAGGAGGGAGGGAAATGCAGACAGGGTAGGGTGGTACGGAGTAGAGGGAGGGAGGTAACAGGGGGAGGAAAGGTAGGCAGGGTGGTTAGGTGTTGATGGAGGGCGACAGAGAGGGACGGAGGGAAAAGCAGACAGGATAAGGTGGTAAGATGCAGATGGACGGAGGGAGGAAGGGAAAGGCAGAGGGAGGGAGGGAGCGAGGGAGAAAGGAAAAGGGAGGCAAAGTGGCAAGGTGTAACGAAGGGGAGGGTAGGATGGAGGGAGGGAAGGGCAGCAAGGTAGCAGTAGCGTGTGGAAGGAGGAAGGAAAAGGTAGAGCAGGCAAATGTTGGGGGCCAGAGGGAGGGATGTCGGTAAAAAAAAGTTAGTTCCACGTGGACAGTCAGAGTGGGAGGACGTCGCTTTGTTGACGCTGAAAATGCTGTTCTTTTTCTTTGCAGTACCATTTCCTTTGACGTTGGTATAATAAAAGTGAATGTCCAGATTGAATAATACTGTTGGATGTGGTGGGTGGTGGTAGTAGTAGTAGTAGTAGTAGTAGTAGTAGTAGTAGTAGTAGTAGTAGTAGTAGTACTCAGCAAAACTTATGTCACTTTTTTACTCACTCACCACATCTGAAACAATATCTCCGCCCCCTACCCCCTACCCACCCACCCTCCCCTCCGTCCCCCTCCCCTACCCAAAATAAAACACAGACTGAAGACCAATTAACTCCTATTCACCTTTCCCGTCTCTCTCTCCACACACCTGCCTCGGGACACCAAAACATTCCTCGCACACTAAAAAAAAAAAAAGGGGGGGGGGGGATAGGGGAGGGGGTGGGGGTAAGTCATCAAAAGAAACACCTGACCTTTTTTTTATTTATTCTTTTGCCTTTGTTGACCTCATTACCGCGCTGTTTTCCTACTCATGACCAGCAAAGAAATGAAAAACTCAACTCCGACCTCATTCGACCGGAACTTAATTACAGAAAACCTTTAAACTTAGCCAGACAAAAAAAAAAAAAAAAAAAAGGAAAAACTCACACTGGCATGATTTCACCTCAAAATTGACCTCCCTCGCCCCCGCACCGCCGCACTGACCTGACTTAACGTGGCCCAATTTGACCTTCACTCCATTTTCTTTCTCTCATGATCACGACTTAAAAACCAGCTCGTAATTAACCTGGAATTCGGAGCTTCTTTTTCTTTTTTTCTTTTTAGTTTGGGTCACCTGGGCGTGTGAGGAAAGCTGGGTGGGAGAGGCGAAGGTGAGGAAAGAGGAGAAGGGAGAGAGGAAAAATTGTGTAAGGGATGAAGAGAAGGAGAGGAGAGAGAATGGGCAGGTGAGGAATGAGGGGAAAGGAAAGAGAGGAAAGAGGAAAGATTGTGTAAGGGATGAAGAGAAAGAGAGGAGAGAGAATGAGAAGGCGAGAGGTGAGGAGGAATGAGGAGAAAGGAAAGAGAGGAAAGAGAAAAGAATGAGTAAGGAGTGAAGAGAAGAAGAGAGAGAATTGGTGAGGCGAGATGTGTGCAAAGAGAAGGAAAAGAGGAAATACTGTGTAAGGAATGAAGAGAAAAGAAGAGAGTGAGGCAAGAGGTGCGGAAAGAGGAGAAAGGAGATAGAGAAGAGGAAAGAGGAAAGCTTGTGTAAGAGAAGAAGAAGAAGAGAGAAAATGGGCAAGACGAGGGTTGAGGAAAGAGGAGAAAGGAGACAGGGCAGAGAAAAGAGAAGAAGGATTGTGTAAGGAGTGAAGAGAAGAGAGAGAAAATGGGGAATGGGAGGGGTGAGGAAATAGAGAAGGGAGAGAGAGGAAAGAGGAGAGAGATGTAAGGAGAGGAGAGAAAGAGAGAGAGAGAAAGACATGGAGGTAAACTTAGAGAAGACTAGTTAATTAAAGTGTGTGTGTGGAGGACGATGTGAGAGCTTGGAGGGAGAGAAGAAAGGGCGTGGGAATAGAGAGAGAGGAGGAGGAAGAGGAGGAGGAGGAGAAGGTAAGAATAATATATCAAAGAGAGAGTAGTAAGGGAAGGACCAGGATGAGTAAACGAGGGCTGAGGAAGATGTTAATAAAGAGAGGAACTGAAGGAGAGAGATGAGAGAGAGAGAGAGAGAGAGAGACAGAGAGACAGAGAGATAGAAATAAGCCCAGTGACAGAATCAAACTCCTCGATAAAAATAAAAATAAAGAATAAAAAGGAAACAGAAGCGGCGGCAATTCCAGCTCTCCTATTTTTTTACCTGCAATTATCCCCAGCAAACCTCACCTGAGATTCCCATTCCCAACCGCGTATAATTATCCTTCTGCAGGTGAAATTCGATTCCCCTTAACTTCCCCCCCCCCACCCCACCCCACCCCCAGCTTCTTCCCGGCGGT
>NC_066509.1:8820429-8867929 GCF_024679095.1 Eriocheir sinensis | reverse complement strand
AACGGATATATCTATTACGTCGCTGTTGACAATCTGATGAGGGAGGGAGACTCGTTTGTGCTGAGTCCCGAGTAAACAAGGCTCGCGTGCTAGCCGTCCTCTCCTCCTCCTCACCCCCCTCCTCCTCCTCCTCCTGACCTGCGCACATTATTTTATTTTCGTGAGACCAAAACTGACTCGCTCTTGACGATGAAAGAAATTGCTCCTGGCTTGAAAATTTGATTGAAGACGAATTATTGGAGGATAAGGAGGAGGAGGAGGAGGAGAGGGGGCAAAAGGAGGAGGTGGTGATTTAAATATAGGTTATGGAGAAAGAAAATGAGTTGGTGGTGAAGAGGAATAGAAAGAAGGAGAAAGAGGAATAGGAGGAGAGAAAGAGAAAGAAGGAGGAGGAGGAGGAGGAGGATAATAATAATAATAATAGGTGAAGTTCTCTCTAAAGATACTAAGCTAAATGAATCATATATGTAAGGAATGAGCTTAGGACTCTCTCTCTCTCTCTCTCTCTCTCTCTCTCTCTCACGAACCACCAGCGCCATTACCACTAGTACCTCCACCACAATTGCCGCCCTCATCACCCTCATCACCACTTCTGTCATTACCATTATACCCTAACCACGCTCACCACCACCTCCACCTCCACCACCTCCACCTCTCACCACAACTATCGACCCCTTTCCCTTTTTGCTTCTTCTTCCTTATCTCCTTCCTCTCTAAGCATCCCCTATTTTTCCTCTTCCTCCTCCTCCTCCTCCTCCTCCTCTCTTCATTTAGTTTTTCTATGCTCTTCTCCTTCCCTCATCCTATTTTTCGCCTTTCTTCCTTCCTTCCTTCCTTCCTCCACTCTTCCCTTTATGGTCGTCTGCACTTACGCTATCTCCATTTCGTTCCTCTCCTTTCCTTCCTTCCTCAGTCTCCTCCTCCTCATACTCTTTTCGCTTTCCTTCATGTTCCTCCTTCTTCTTCCTTTTTACTTTTTCTTATATTTCCTTCTTTGCCTTCTCTTGTTTTCTTTTTCCTTTTCCTCTTCCTCTTTTTTCCCTCCACTCTTCCACTTTTCCTCATCTCTCCTTCTCTTCTTCCTGTTCTTCCTCATCCTCTTTTCTTTCCCTCCTCCCCTTTCTTTTTTCCCTTTTTTTCTTCCTCTTCCCTTTCCCTCTTTTCTCTTCCTCTTCCCCTATCTCCATTCTCTTCTCACTCCTCTTCATATTTCCACTCCCTCCTCCCCTTCCCTCTTCCTCTTCCTCTTCCCCCCCCCCCCCACCCCATTCCTCGAGCGCCCGGGCGAAGCGGACGATTCTTTTGTAAATTAATTCCGAAATGGACCATAAAGGCGAAGTTATGTGGAAGTTACGTTCATTAAAGCCCTTCGGGAAAGTACTCTTGCCCGCCACCCCCTGCTTGCTGATGCCCTGCTTGACGCCCCATCTACTTTCTCTCTCTCTCTCTCTCTCTCTCTCTCTCTCTCTCTCTCTCTCTCTCTCTCTCTCTCTCGCTCTCTCTCTCTTCCTTCTCTCCCTTCCTTCCTTCCTTCCTTCCTTCCCTTCCTCCCTTCCTTCCCTCCTTCCCTTCCTCCCTTCCTTCCTCCCTCCCTCTTTTCCTCCCTTCCTCCCTTTTCTGCACGCGTTGTTAATTTGATTGTGAATTTCAGTAAAAAATCAAACTTCTTTCCATCGATCGCTGCCGTTGGAGTGTCTCTCTCTCTCTCTCTCTCTCTCTCTGGTCGTCTTTCCTTCACTTATCTTCCTTTATTCTCTCCCATCTCTTTTCCTCTCTCTTTTTTCTTCCTCTTCTTTTCATTCCTCCATTCTCTTCCATTTTTCAATTCCACTATTCTCTCTCACTTCATTTCTTTTTATTATTTTCCTCCACCTCCTTTCATTTCCTATACTCTCTTCCACTTCCTTCCATTCCTCTGTTCTTTTTTTCTTTTCCTCCTTCGATTTGTCTTTATCGCCCTCTCGTTTCTTCCTTTTCGTTCCGTCGTGCGAATTTTCTTAACGGCCTTTCATCCTCTCGTGTTTTTTCCTTCATTGTCTATTCCTTACTTTACACCCCTCCCTTTCCTGCACGTTTTCATCTTTTATTTTTCCGGACCCTCTTCTCTGTCTCCCTCTCCCTCTCCCTCTCTCTCTCTCTCTCTCTTATCTACAGCTTCAGTTTCCTTTCACTCCCTTCCACAATCCCTCCACCTTTCCTACTTTCCCTTTCCTCCATCCATCGAGACAGAGAAGGAGCGTTACCTGGCCTTAATTAATCCGGCATGTGATTCAACAGGTGTACAGGATCTATAATTAGTCGTGTGTACCTGTCGCTGTCGCTGCTCCACCTGCCTTCGTTCGCCTTTACACGGTTGGAATCATCATCTGTTTCCTCCGTGGCTTCCTTTTCCGATGTCTGGTTCTTCGTATATTTCTTTTTTCTTAACTTTTCTTTTGTTTAATTTTTCCTATACTGTCTTTGTTATAGTAGGTTGGTGTTTGGGTTTTGTCTCACTCTCTGTCTGTAGGTTTGTCTGTGTTTCTCTGTTTATTTCGCTCATTTCCCTGTCTCTTTTCATCCCTATTATTTGTCTATCTATTTATCTATCTGTGTCTATCTATCTATCGGGGTGCAGGGAGTTGCTCTTTTAAGTCTTCGTCATTTGCTTACGTGTTTTCTGTGTTATTTTTTTTTTTTCTGTGCGCTTACTCGATATTTTTATTTATTCCTGTAATTCACTTTCATGTAGTAATCATCTAAATGCTCTTACATAATTTTCGTCACACTTTCTCTTGGCCAGCAGCATTTCTCTCTTGTTGACATTTTTATTTATTTTTATTTCGTATTTACTCGGCAAGCATTATTATCTCCGCTTTGTTTTATATATTTTTTTTCTTTTGATTTCCTAACTTGTCCAGCAACATTTTTTTTTACTCTGTTTACATTTTTATATTGATTTTGTGATTAATTTTCCTCGCAACTGAACATACGTCGAATTTATACATTTTTCTCCGTTCACGTTCTTCAAAATACATACCATAAGATTTTTTCCAGTCTTTAAACGTTGTCATAATCATTTTGTTTCAAGATATAAAAAAGACTAACCTATCAATTAAGTTTTATTAATGCCTTCTTTCTTTCTCTTTTCCTCCTCCTCCTCTCGTCTCTTCTTCTTCTTCCTTTTCCTCCCCCTCCTCCTTGAGACTGCCGAGTGCATTTAGTAACCTTTCTTCATTCTTATTATTTCCTAACGTTTATATATCGTCACCTTCGTAAACAAACCGCCTAAGTCATTATTTTCTACTTTACAGGAAATCAGAAAAGAACTGTCATCATCTTATTTGACTTAAGATTTAGGCAGAAATGAAAAGGTCAATTCTAGAAAACTCAAACCCTGAATGACGAAGGCAACTGTACAAAAATGGGCGTCACATGATGAAAAATTGATGTAGACAAAAACCTGGAAATCACTGAAAAATGACTTGGGCAATTATTTTATGAGGGTGACGATATATTACACGTTTTGCATCTGCTTATGAGCATTTCAAAGGCAGACTATCATTAGGGTACTTATCTATATAACCATTAATTTTCTAACCACAAACTAAACAACCTTCCCGACATCATAAGTTTACTGCCCTGATCACATTGACATCCATCATATTCCCAAGCAAGATAAAATTAACAACTTCCTCTTTACAGTATGGAGTGGCTTGCAGGGAAGGATTAAAGCACTTGTGTACCTACTCTTGGATACGTTCAGTTCACTCCCGATGCAACAAAGTGGCGATCAATGCGTTTCTTGAAGGAGTTGATGGTCTCTGCGCTAACCACTTCTGATGGTATGGAACAGAGGGAAATAACACGAGAACGAAAGTCGTATCAAAATACCCTTCGCCCTTCACTCACATGCCTACACACACCTTCCCCTCACCCCTTCCCCTCACCCCCTTCCCCTCTTACCTCCCCGTCCCCCCCTTCACCTGGTTGCGTATAATACCTTACTCAGATTTCACAGTCGCAATGCAATTTTCAGATTCTCAACCATAGCCTATGAGTTGAAAAGAGTATTGTTAAAGATCACAAAGGAAAATATGTCAAAATACCACGCAACATTCATCAACCCATAATCTAATATTATTCAACCAGTCAACCAATTTTCTTCAACCAGTCAACCAGAATCAGACCGTCAGTCAACATTCATAACAGCATCAACTGACATTTAGCAACCCATCTCCCAACATCAGACCACCAAACAACAGTTATCAACCCGCCAAGCAACATTCATTACCCCGTCAACCCAAATCAGACCACCACACAACATTTATCAGACCATTTAACAACATTCATCAACCCTCCCCAACCCGTCAACCCAAATCAGACCCCTACACAACATTCATCAGACCACCAACCCAACCCAACATTAATTATAGACGCCAGCCAACCAGCAACCAACCATTTTTTTTTTTCCCATCTACCATTTTCCGGCCCGGCTCCTCAACTACCCCCATCCCCGTCCCCGCCATTTAGGAATACAAGAGGGAACGGGCCGCCGGAATCCTAAAATCTTGGAATACTGGAATGCTGACAGATGGAGGAGGAGGAAAAGGGAGACACCTCAGATATTTCTTCTTGGATTAGGTCAATATTTTTTCTCTCACGTTTGTTTTTGTCCAGAAAGTTTGATGGAGAAAGTTTTAATTGTGTATCGAAGCGAATGCGAGAGAGAGAGAGAGAGAGAGAGAGAGAGAGAGAGAGAGAGAGAGAGAGAAACAAGACTAGTAGGCAAAAAGACATAGACAAACTAGCAAAGAGGGAGACTATCACAAAAACAGTCGAACACACACACACACACACACGTCAGGGAAAGAAGGAAATAAGAAAAAGAGGCGAAAAACGATGATTGCATGAAAAGGAGCGAAAAGAAGCGAAAATCTACGTCATCTGAAGCGGTTTGTGCGTCATTTTCATTTTGTTCCATTCAGACTCGTCATCGTTTTCCTCTTTTTTTCTTTCACTTGCGGTATTTTTCTCATCTTTTCGCCTCCGCTGTTCCTTCATCCTTCCCTCTGTCTTTCGTTCCCTTTCCCAAATTGTTCCGTCCGTCGAGAGCATTTCACTTATTTACTTCGTATTTTTCTTTAATTCTTTTTTTCTTTCACTACGTCCTTGAGCTTCACGCCTGATGACCATTTATTAGCAATCTTTATTACCCCCGCGTTATCTCGTTACCTTGTCTTTAGTTAGTTTGTTAGTTTGTCAAAATGTTGCAGTGATACTTATTTGTCCCTCTCTCTCTCTCTCTCTCTCTCTCTCTCTCTCTCTCTCTCTCTCTCTTCGCTCTCTCTCTCTCTCATTATTTTTCTTTTCATACATCTTTTTTTTTGTCTTCTTTCTTCATTTACTTTCTTAGTCTCTCCCAAAGTTCCAACAATATTTTTCTTCACTGTTTTTTTTCCTCTCTCCTCCTCCTCGTTCTCTTCTTATTCCTCTTTCTTAGTCCTCCTCCTCCTCCCTCTTCTTCTTTTTCTTCTTCTCCTCCTCCTCCTCCTCCTCCTCCTCCTCCTCCTCCAACACATCTCCCATCTTAGTTTTACCCTTCTCGTCTGTGATTTTTATTTTCATCCTTCTTTACTTGGACCTCCTCCTCCTCCTCCTCCTCCCACTCTTCCACCCTGTCAACCTCTTCTTCCAACCGGTTTTTAATAGTAGTTCATCTCTTCTTCATCCTTTAATCATTGTTATAATTTAGAGCTTACAACCTGCCCTCCCTCTCTCCTTCACCCCCTCGTCCTCCCCCTCCCCCTCCTCGTCCTTTTCTCCACATCCTCATATGAGCTCGAGAGTCCAGACAAAGGAAGGGGAGGAAGAAGAGGAAGAGGAGGAGGAGGAGGAAGGAAGGAAGGGAAGGGAGAAGTAATGATATGGATAGTTCAGTGATGGAGGGATAGTGAGGGAACGAAGTATGAAAGGAGAGCAAACAAACGAGAAGAGAGAGAGAGAGAGAGAGGGAGAATGGAGGGCGAGGGAAGGTGGGAAGGAATGCAATAGACAACGGAGGCATGAAGGACGCGAGGGAATGAACGGAGGAAAGTAACACGAGAACAAAAGTCGCATCAAAATACCCCTTCTGCCCTTCCCTCACATGCCTACACAGTGCCCTTCCCCCCTTCCCTCTTACCTCCCCCCCCCCCCCCTCACCGGGTTGCGTATATACACCTGTCCGAGATATTCTAAGGGCAGTCAACTCTATGCGGTCAGACGATGCAAGTTGTTAATATATTCCATCCATCTGTTGCTCTTGTCAAACTTGTGTCTCGTTGCATCTATTATTCGGTGAGTGTTGTTGTTGTTGTTGTTGTCGTTGTTGTTGTTTTCACCTTTTATAACCCAACTCACTCTCTTCCTTCCTTCCCTCGTCCTCTCTCCTCCCTATCTTCTTCTCCTCTCGTCTCCTCTTTCTTCTTCCTCTTCCTCCTCCTCCTCCTCCTTGAAACTACCGAGTTCATTTAGTAACCTTTGTGCATTCTTATTATTTCCTAACGTTTATTTATATTACACGTTTTTCGTCTGGAAGCGGCGTTTTGTCTCCCATTCGTTATAACACTGGCATATTTTCCTATTGTCTACTTAATTGATCTGTTTTTTTTTCTTTCTCTTTATGCGTCAGGAAGGTTTGTATTACGAGAAGGATGATTTATGGGCGATATTATGTTAAGTTTTCTTCGTTAATTCATTAAGTGGTGATGGAAAATGCTGTTGTTGTTGGTAGTAGTGGTAGTAGTAGTAGTAGTAGCAGTAATAGTAGTAGTAGTAGTAGTAGTTGTTGTTGTTGTTGTTGTTGTTGTTATTGCAAAATTAACAAATATTCACCTCATTATTACCTCGCTTATTGATTTTCTTGGGTTTGTATGTAATCAGGATAACCAACTCTCTCTCTCTCTCTCTCTCTCTCTCTCTCTCTCTCTCTCTCTCTCTCTCTCTCTCCTGATCCAGCTATCCAATTTCCTGCTCGTTTGTTTCACTCTATGCAGAGAAAAGAGGCAGCCCTATTAGTTTCCCTCTTTCATTTAAAACAATTACGTTAAGTTGAAATCTAACGTTTTAACAGCTACAAATCAACTCTACTGGCGAATGAAGTAAGAGGGTGACATTTATTTTCTGTTTAACTTGAAGGGAATTGAATAGAAAGGTTAAGTGGAGGAAAAGAAAAGATGGATGGGAAAGAAAGGAAAGGAAAGGGAGAGTGAGGGAGGTTGAAGGGAGAATAAGGTGGGGTGGAGAATGAGGTGAAGGGAAATTTGAGGGATAGATGGAAAAGATGAGAAAATGAAGAAAGGAAGGCTAAAGGGGAATATGAAGGAGGAGGAGGAGGAGGAGGAAGAGGAGGAGGTAAGATAACGACGAAAAAAAAAAAAGAATAAAGAAAGAGAAGGAAAAGAAGCACACGAAGAAGCAAGAGAAAAAATAGAGGAGTTGGACGACGAGGAAGGAGAAAAGGAAAATATGAGAAGGAAAGGAAAAGAAAGGGAGAGTGAATGAGGTTGAAGAGAGAATGAAAAAGGGGTTGAAGGTGAAGCGAAAGGAAGATGGGAATAATAGAAAGACAGGGAAAGGTGAGGGGAAGGTAAAGAAAACAAGGGAAATAAATGGAGTAACGATATAAACAACGTAAAAAAAAAACAAGGAAGATCCAGAAAGGGAAAGGGAAGCAAGGTTAAAGGGAACATAAAGGGAAGGTAAAGGGACTTGGATGAGAAATGGAAGTGGCAAAAAAAGAGAAGGTAAGTGAAAGATAAGGTAAGAGAGCGAGAGAGAAGGAGAAAGGGAAAGATGATGGGGAGGAGAGGAAAAAAGGAAAGGAAGGAGAGAGGGAAGAAGAGAGAAAAAGAGGAAGGGGAGGAGAGGGAAATAGGATGCATAACGTGTGAGAAACAAAAGGAAAGAGAAACGACGTGGAAGGAAAGGTAGAGGAAGAGTTGAAGGGATTGATGGGAGGTGGATGAGAAGCGAACGAAAAACGGGAGAGGGAGATAGGAAAGTAAAAGGAAAGGACAGGGAAGGGAGGGGAAGAGGTGAAGATAGTTGATGGAAGTAGGATAAAGAACAGGAATGAAAAACAGAGAGGGGAAAAGGTACGAGAAAAGAGAAAGGGAAAGGAAGGTAGATGAGAAAAGGGAGAGGGAGATAGGAAAGGGA
The DNA here is from genome assembly GCF_024679095.1 of Eriocheir sinensis. Taxonomy (NCBI): domain Eukaryota; kingdom Metazoa; phylum Arthropoda; class Malacostraca; order Decapoda; family Varunidae; genus Eriocheir; species Eriocheir sinensis. Next base: position 8,859,748 of record NC_066509.1, on the reverse strand, counting down.
AAGGGAAGGACAGGGAAGGGAGGGGAGGAGTTGAAGATAGTTGATGGAAGTAGGATAAAGAACAGGAATGAAAAACAGAGAAGGGGGAAAAGGTACGAGAAAAGAGAAAGGGAAAGGAAGGTAGATGAGAAAAGGGAGAGAGAGGGAGGGAGGAAAGTAAAAGGGAAGGGAAAGGAAAGGTCGATGATGGAAGGTAGGCAAAAAAAGAAAAAAAAAAAAAAAAAAAAAAAAAAAAAAACAGGAGTGAGGAACCGAGATGAACGCAAGTGAAAGGAAGGTTGAAAGGAAGGTAAATGAGGGAGGGGAGGGGAGAGAGGTGGGTGGGTGGGAGTGGTGGAGGGGTGGAAGAGGTGAAAGCTGGTTGGGTGAAGGTGAGGTGGGCAGTGATGGCGAGGCTTAATTGGCTGTTATCACTGAGTTCAGCCACCCAAACTAAGCCTCGTTAGGGGATCTAGTAAGTAATATATATAAATCATTTGTATCCAGGGCTTGGCGCATAACGGAGCAGGAGGAAGAGCAGGAGGGGGTGGAGGAGGAGGAGGGAGTGTAAGATAAGAGAACTGGAACAAAAGCAAAAGAAAAAAAAGAGGAAGAGGAGGAGGAGGAGGTTAAAGATGAGAACGTAAAGGAAGAAGAGAGAGAACACGAAGAAGAAGCAAAATAAAAATAAAAAGGAGGAGGAGGAGGACAAGGAGAAGATGAAGAAAAGAAGAAAAAGAAAAGAAAAAATAAGACGGAAAAGAAAAACAAGAGGAAAAACAGTAGGAGGAGGAGGAGGAGGAGGAGGAGGAGGAGGAGGAAGAAGAGGAGGAGTGTAAGATAAGGACGAAAAAGAAGAATAAAGAAAGAGAAGGAAAAGAAGCACAGGAAGAAGCAAGAGGGAAAATAGACGAGGACGAGGAGGAGGCAGAGGAGGAGGAGGAGGAGGAAAAGGAGGAGGACGCAAAAGATGAGAAAGACGCTGAGTTAGAAATTCCAGGTAAAGAAATAAAAAAAAGTAAAAAAAAAAAAAATCACGCTGATGAAGTAGAAAATAAATAAAAGAGGAGCAAGATAAAAAAAAGAAGAAGTAATCACGAGATGGAAGAAGAAAGAGGAAAATAAGAGTGAAGGAAGAAAGGAGATGGAATGAAAGAGGGAGATGAAGAGTAAAGGCAAAGAGGGGGGGAGGGAGGGAGGGAGTGCAAGGGAGGGAAAGATGGAGGGAGTAAACATTAACGTCTCCCTCTTTTTCTCTTCCTTCTTCCTTCCTCCTTCCATTCGTCTTTCCCACCTTTCCTACCTCCTTTGTTTCCTTTCTCCTTCCCTTTTTCATTCCCTCTTCTTTTCCTCTTTCCCTCCTCTCTCCTTTCCTTCTCCTCCCATTCCTCTTTCTATCTCTCCTTTCCCTTCCTCTTTCCCTCTTTCCATTCCTTCTACTCCCCTTCCTCTATATATCTCTCCTTCCTTATCCCCTTTCGCCGTCTCATTTCCTTCCTTTTTCTCTATCTCATTCCTTCCTTCTTCCCCCTTCTCCTTCATTTCCTCTTTCCCATTCTCTTTCCCTTCCCTTCCTTCCTTCCTTCCTTCCTTCCCTCCCTCTTTCCCTCCCTCATAGATAAACACTGAATAGACACACCAGTCGATGGATAGACGATAGATATTCTGCAGCTCACAACCAACAGGAAGACTCAAGATGGAGAGGAAGAGGAAGATTGGATGACAGGGAATGATTAAGGAGAGAACTTGATACAGGTTGATAGATAGATACTGTGATAGATAGAGTGGAAGAAAATAAAACAAAAATTAATAACAACAACAATGACAACCACTACTACTACTACTACTACTACAATCTTAATAACTACAATCCTCACTCTACTTTCTCGTGAATTCTTAAACACTCAATTAAAAAGCAGATTAACGATAAGAAATGAAAAAAAAAGAAAAAAAACACGGACTGAGCTCCCTTTCCCATCTCATCTTCTGCTTCCTTCTCCTCCTCCTCCTCCTCCTCCTCCTTTGTGACCCCTGAGTACACATTACATATATTACTTCATCCCCTTAACATATAAATCTCCCCCGTCGAGTTAGGCATACACTCCCAGGCCGCTTCCTTATGCCAGAGCAACAAGAGAGGCGGTATAACGTGACCCCGGAACCTACGAGAGAGAGAGAGAAGAGAAGAGAAGAGAAGAGAAGAGAAGAGAAGAGAAGAGAAGAGAAGAGAAGAGAAGAAATGAAAAGGAAAGGAAAGGAAAGGAAAGACATTAAAATATAGATAGATTGAAAAATAGATATATGGAGATACGTAAAGATAAGATAGAAAAGATAGATGCAGAGAGAGAGGAACCACACAAAGAAAAATATCGCCCCCCAACAAAAGGATGAAAAGTCGACAGATCTTGCCCGAGGAAATCCTGTAGAAATTAATTTTATGCCGCACTGAACCCTTCATTCCCAAGACGCGGCCCCCCTCCCCCCCCCCCTTGCCCCCCGCCCCCCCTCAAGGGAAGTGGTGGCTGTGTGCGCGCTCCAGTTCCCTTCCCTTCCCTTCCCTTCCCTTCCTTTCCCTTCACTTCACTTCACTTTATTCACTTGGCTCTATTGAAATGGTGGTCGTGTGTGTGTGTGTGTGTGTGTGTTTTTCCCTTTCCTTCTCTTTCTTTCCCTTCTTTTTCCCCTCCTCCCTTTTCGTCTATCTCCCCTTCTTCCCTTCCATTCAGTTCTCTATCCTTCCCTTCCTTTCCCTTTCCTTCTCTTTTGTTCCCTTCCTTTCCCTTTCCTTCTCTTTCTTTCCCTTCTTTTCCCATCCTCCCTTTTCGTCTCTCACCCCTTCATCCATACCATTCACGTCTCTATCCTTCTCTTCCTATCTTCCTTTCCCTTTCTTTCTCTTCTTTTCCCTTTTTTTCCCCTCCTCCCTTTTCGTTTCTCTCCCCTTCTTCCATTCCATTCTGTTCTCTATCCTTCCCTTCCTTTCCCTTTCCTTCTCTTTTGTTCCCTTCCTTTCCCTTTCTTCTCATTTCTTCCTTTCTTTTCCCCTCCTCCCTTTCGTTTCTCTCCCCTTCTTCCCTTCCATTCAGTTCTCTATCCTTCCCTTCCTTTCTCTTTCCTTCTCTTTTGTTCCCTTCCTTTCCCTTTCCTTCTCTTTTTTTCCCTTTTTTTCCCCTCCTCCCTTTTCGTTTCTCTCCCCTTCTTCCATTCCATTCTATTCTCTCTCCTTCCCTTCCTTTCCCTTTCTTCTCATTTCTTCCTTTCTTTTCCCCTCCCTTTCGTCTCTCCCCCCTTCTTCCCTTCTATTCAATTCTCCATCCTTCCCTTCCTTTCCCTTTCTTCTCATTTCTTCCCTTCTTTTCCCTTCCCTTTTGTCTCTCCCCACTTCTTCCGTTCCATTCAATTCTCTATTCTTCATTTCCCTTTCTTTCTTTTCTTTCCCTTTCCTTCTATGAGCTCTTCCTTTCCCAGCTATTCCTTTAGTTTTCTCCTTCCTTTCCACTCTTCCTTTAGCTTTCCTTTCCTTCCCTTATATTCCCTTCCATTCCTTTCCCCTTTACTTTCTTTCCCGCACTTCCATTACCTTCCTTCTCCTCTCGTTCCCTCCCTTTCTCTAACTTCTTTTTCCTTCTTTCCTCCTTTTCTCCTCTCTCTTCCTCTCTCTCTCTCTTCCTCTTCTCTCTCTCTCTCTCTCTCTCTCTCTCTCTCTCTCTCTCTCTCTCTCGCTCTCTCTCTCTCTCTCAGTATGTTTTTCCATTGGCTCCTGTGTATGTTAGGGGAAGGAAGGAGGGAGGGAGGGGGGAGGAGTGCAAAAGGAGAGGGAGGAAAGAGGGAAAAAATTACTAACAGGTGTATGCAGGTGTGGAGGAGGAGGAGGAGGAGGAGGAGGAGGAGGAGGAGGAAGAAGAAGAAGAGAAGAAAAAAGGTGTTGTTTCTACGGCATAAGAGAAGGAAGGGAAAGGGAAGAAATGGAAAGGGAAAAAAGGTGGGGAGCTTGATTAAAGGGAAGGCAGGTGGCTGTGTTACCTGGACCGAAGGGGATTGGGAGATGAGGAGATGGGAATTTAATGGGGAAGGGAGGGATGGGAAGAGGCGAGGATTGTGAGGAAGTTTGTGGCTGTCTGAGGAAGTGGAGGAGGAGGAGGAGGAGGAGGAGGAGGGGGAGGAGGAGTAGGAAGAGGGGGAGGAGGAGAAGATGCAAGCAGCTGGCAAGTGATGGGAGAAAAAATACAAAGAAAGAAAAGGAAGATAGAGAAGATAGGAGAGAGAGAGAGAGAGAGAGAGAGAGAGAGAGAGAGAGAGAGAGAGAGAGAGAACATGGAATTCCAGCTTATGAAATGAAATGAATATTGGAGGAAAGGAGTGGGAAGATAAAAGAGAGAGATAGGGAGGGGGAGGAGAAAAGGAAGGGAGGGAGATACTGGAAGAAAGATAGGGAGGGGAGGGGAAGCAAACACCACCCACGCCTCTCCACCGATCCAAACACGCCGTAAAAATAACCCATATTGGACTTTCTCTTCGGTCAGGTATTGAAGTCCTTCCTCGGTTTCTCTCTCCCTCTATAACAAGCAAAGTTTTCGTGTGTGTTTTCTTCTCCCTCTTCCCTTTCCCTTCTCTTGCGGTCTTTAAAATGTTTCCATCTGATATTTTTACGATTGTGTCTATAGTTATTCGTCTTGTTAATATCATTGGCGTTTGAGTAAGTTTAAAATTCCCTAGGTAATTATTTTTCATTTTTGCAATTTCCATTTTTTTCGTATATATTTTTTCCTTTTTCCCTTTCCTTGTTCTCTTTAAAATAGTTCCCTCTCTCATGTATCGATTATGTCTAGTTACTCGTTTATTTTTATTCATAACAATTTTTAGTTATTTCTCGCATGTGTTTTCTTCTTCCCTTTCCTTGTGGTCTTTAAAATAGTTCCCTCTCTCATGTATTTACGATTATGTCTGTGGTTATTCCTCTTGTTGGTTCTATATGGTGTTTGACTAAGTTTAAAATTCCCTAAGTAATTATTTTTCATTCATAACAATTTCAAGTTTTTTTTTTCGTATGTATTTTTTCCTCCTTTCCCTTTCCTCGTCTTTAAAATGTTTCCCTCACATGTATTTACGATTATGTCTGTGGTTATTCGTCTCATTGATTTTATATTGTGTGAGTAAGTTTCAAGTTCCCCAGATAATAATTTCTGATTCATAACAATTTCTCTTTTTTTCTCTTTTGACTCTACCCTCAGACAACTCCCACGCTCCCAGAATATCCTCGCAGCAATCTGTCGCCAGGAAACACACACTATCTTTTTTTTTATTGTTACCGAGTCCATCACACTCTCTTATGGCAACTCCTCTGTACGTACATCTATTAACAGGAGTGATAAGCTTTTTCCTTTTTGTCTACATTTTTTTTTGTCCCTGAACTGTTTCCTTTGCTGTGTAGAAGAACAACTTTTGGTATCGCTGCAAACTTAATCACAGGTCACCAGGAGTAGTATAGCTAGTTATAAGTCTGTTTAGCGCCACACTGATTGGTAGGAAATGTCATGACGTTTAGCGATGTTGTCAACCCTCACATCACACAAGAAACGGTTGGCGGCGAATAGCTTAGTTTAGTTTAGTTTATCTCGTCGTTTCCGGAGGCGAGTGTACGGCGAATTTCCTGTCATTCACCAACACACACACACACACACACACACACACACACACACACACACACACACACACACACACACACACGTACATGAGTCACCCACCACCGCCAAGGACTTCTAATGGCGTCAGAGCTTTTCACGGCCGCTATTATAAGCATCTCCCTCAGACGTGTTATTCATTCACACAAGAAGAAAAAAAAGGATAAAAGTGGATCAGTTACGTAAGAAAACACTCATCCGTTATTCCTCCTCCTCCTCCTCCTCCTCCTCCTCTCCAGTCGTGAGTCGCGGGGCTTCAAAGGAATATGTACACAAAATACATTAAGTCATAATGGTATGTTAATGCAAGTAAATGGAATACAAATATGGCGGCAGCAAGACGTCAGAGATGGCTTCACCTTACCCCGCCGCTCCTCAAACAGACTAATGCATAGCCAAGTTATTCATTGGAGTGTGTATGGGAGACGAGCGAAGCGACGGAACGATGTGCCTAAGAAAATACCGGAGAAGGGAAAGATGGGAAAGAGTATGTTTGTATGTGTGTGGAAGGGGGGGGGGGGGGTTGACTGCTTGTGGTTGTTGTTGTTGATATTGTTTGTGGTGGTGGAGATGGTGGGAATTGACAGCGGTTCGTATTTTTGTAGTGAAATAGCTTTCGTTTTGATGTTAGTTGTAGTAGTAGTAGTAGTAGTAGTAGTAGTAGTAGCGATAGTGGTAGTAGTAATGGGGGCGTAATGGTAGTCGTGGTAACAGTGGTGGTTTGGTAGTGATTGTTGTAGTAGTGATGGGAATAGTTGTGGGAGTGTTAGTGTTAGTAGTAATAGTTATGGTGGTGGTAGTATGAGTCGTGGTGGTAATAATTGATGGTAGACGTGTTTGTGGTAGAGTCTCGTAGAAGTAATAGTAGTAGTAGTAATGGTGGTGGTAATGGTGGTGGTAGTGGGGGGGGGGGTAGCAGTGGTGTGGATAACCATGAATAAGAGCGGACAGAGAGGAAGGAATTCAGGGTTGCGAAAGAGAAATATGAGAGGCATCTGCAAATCCTCCTCACCCTCTCCTCTCCTCCACCTCCTCTTCCGTTTCCTCCCCATTACCACCACCACCAACACCACCACCAGCACGACCACGGGGGAAAATAATCATAAACAGGGGAGGAGAGAAAAAAAAATCACAAAACCGAACAAGAACAGAGAAAGAAAAAAACGGAGGAAGGAAAAACATCAACACATTTCCCCTCTGGCGGAGAACTCAACTATTTTCCCCTCGCTGGTAATTGGGGGCAGGAGGGGAAAGGGAGGAGGAGGAGGAGGAGGAGGAGGGTGAGGTAAAGGGGGGGGGGGTGAGGTGAGGTAGCAGAAGCAGGACATAATTCCCCCTCCAATTTAGCAGGTAGAGTCATTAATTACTGCTCAGGTATGTGAAAGGACAGGTACAATGGATTCAGAACGGTGGATTGAACTCCTCTATGCTCCCCTCCCTCCCTTTCTCCCCTCCTCTCCCCTTGTGTTGTACCGGGCCGGACCACGCCGAAAAGAGGGGAAAGGTAAGGCAAGGGGAAGGTGGATAGGAGATAGAGAGGAAAAGGGAAAGGTCGGGAAGGGAGGGAGTGGAGATGTGAGGGGAGTGAAAGGTGAAGGAAGAAAAATAGGGAAGGAAAGGAAGGGAAGGGAAGGGGATGGAAAGGGGAAGGTGGGGAAGACAGGGGAGAGGGAAAGGGATTGGTGAAGAAAGGAAAAGAAGGGAGAAAGAAAGCCAGGGAGGGAGGAAGGGAAATGGAGGGAAAGGTGGGCTAGGAAAGGTAAGGAAAGGAAGGAAGGAAAGAAAGGAAAAGGGAAGGAAGAAAGGGAGGGAGAAACAGGAAAGGGAACAAGGAGGGTAAGGGGGTGGAGGAAAAAAGGGAAAGGAAAAAAAAGGAGAAGGAGAAGGAAAAAGTGAAGGTGGGAGGGAAGGAGAGGGAAAGGAAGGAAAAAGTGAAGGTGGGGAGGGGAAGGAGAGGGAAAGGAAGGAAAAGGAATGGTAGGGAGTGCAGAAAGAGGGGAAAGGTAGGGAGGGGAGGGAAAGGTGGTGTAAGGGAAGGGAGGTAAAGGGAGGGGAAAGGGGGGGTGAAGGGGAGCGAAAAGGGGTGAACTTAATGATGTATTGTGAAAGCGTTTGTCTGTGTGTATGTATTCATGTGTGTGTGTGTGTGTGTGTGTGTGTGTGTGTGTGTTCACGTGTTGCAGTGCGTGAGTGTATGTAGTTTTTAATCTTTTATAGCTAAAGTACCGGGTTAGTGTTCGTGTGTATGTATGTATGTATGTATATGTATCCTCGTGTGTGTGTGTGTGTGTGTATGTGCGTGTGTGTGTTTGCGTGCGTGCGTGCGTGTGTGTATGGCGCTTTCATATTTTTAGTAGCAGGAATAATGGCGTCATTACCTGCAGAGAAGCGGTATTAATGCCCATTACGGCCATTACTCTCCGGGCCATAACTATTTTGGTGACTCCCCGCACCGCCCCCTCACCTGTAATCAAGCAGCGATTCACCTGTCCAAGACGAGAGGGTCACGTGATGGCTCACCTGAAAAGGAAAATGACAGGTTAGGACATAGTTTTACGGGAGGACTATAGATAATAATGGCCCTGTGGGGGGAAAGTTTGTGGTAATGAACTTAAACTATCATTTTCTTCTCGTTTTCGTTTTTCCCTCCCTTTCCCTTTTTCTTTCTCCCTTTTGATTTAGTCTCCCTTTTCTCCTACCCTTCTTCCTTCCTTTCAATTTTGTGTCCTTTCTCTCCCTTTTAATTTTGTCTCCCTTTTCTCTCTTCCTTCTTTTCCCTTTTCTTTCACCTTCCTTCGTTATCCTTTCTTCCCCTTCTCTCTTCCATTCTCCCTTCCCTTCCTTGTATTTCTTTCCATTTCCATTTTCTTTTCATTTTCTCCTTCCCTTCCTTCTTTCTCCCTTTTTTGTCTCCCTTCCTTCCTTCCTTATCCCTTCTTTCCCTTTCCCTTTGTTTCACCTTCTATTCTCCCTTCCCTGTATTTCTCTTTATCTTCCTTTTCTTTCTCTTTTTGTTCTCCCTTCTTCCTCCCTTTTCATTTTGTCTCCCTTTCATTTTATCTTCCTTCCTTATCTCTTCTTCCCCTTTCACTCTGTTTTCCTTTCCATTCTCCCTTCCTTTCATTGTATTTCCTTCCATTTTTTTCTCCCTTGTAATTTTGTCTCCTTTTCATTTTATCTTCCTTCCCTTCTTCCTTCTTCTTCCCCTTTCCCTTTGTTTTCCTTTCCTTTCTCCCTTCCCTTCATTGTATTTCCTTCCATTCTTTTTTCTCCGTTCCTTTTTTCTCCCTTTTAATTTTTCCTCCCTTTCGTTTTATCTTCCTTCGCTTCCCTTCTTCCTTTTCCCTCTGCTTCCCCTTCTATTCTCCCTTCCCTGTATTTCCCTCCGGTTTCATTTTCTTCCTCCCCTCTTCTTTCCTTCTCTCTTTTTCGTTTGCTCTCCTTTCTTTCCTCCTCCTCCCCTCTCTGTGTACTATTTCCATTTTACGTCCTGTCGTTCTCTCCTCTCTCCCTTTTCATCTTTTCTCCTCCTCCTCCTCCTCCCCCTCTTCCATTTTCGTCCACCTCTTCATCTTCTCCTAAACCATCAATCTCTATCATTCTCCAATTTTCCCTTTCTCTCTCTCTTTCTCTCTCCTTCTTCTTGAACATCACAATTCTTCACTACCTTCAAACTTATTTTTCTTCTTCATTTTCTTCGTTTTGGATTTTTTTATTTTTTATTTTACTATTTTTTTTCTTATTTTCTATTCTTCTTTTATTAATTTTTCCTATTTCCTGTATTTGCATCTTAACACCCCCCCCCCCCTCCGCCTCCTTCTCCTCTTCCTCCTCCTTTTTCCATCACTCCTTCCTTCCATCTCCCTTATCTGCAGCATCTCTCTCTCTCTCTCTCTCTCTCTCTCTCTCTCTCTCTCTCTCTCTCTCTCTCTCTCTCTCTCTCTCTCTCTCTCTCTCAACATCTTTTTCCCTCCCCCCCCACCACCACCTCCACTACCAGCATAGCATCCTTTTCCTCCCTCCCTCCCTCCTTTCCTCCCCCCTTCCCTTCTGCCTTCAGCCTCATCTTCCCCCCCCCCCCCCCCCTGTCACCACCATTTTTCACCGCGATCACCACCACTTCTCCTCAGAGCCTCATCCACCTCCATCAGTCTTTCTCCTCCTCATTCTCCTCCTTAACCCCCTCCCCACCACCTCCTCCCTCCACCTCCTCCCCTCCTTACTACCTTTGATCTTCGTTCTCTTAACCCCTTCCACCCCAACCTCAGACTTCTCCCCATCCAAACCTACCCATCCACCCACACCAACCTCCCATACACTTCTCTCTCCCCACCCTTAACCAGCCGACAAGACCTCCACTTTCCCCGCTTCTATCCTCAGCCTCTCTTCCCTATTTCATCTCCTACCCCGTTTAAACACCCCCATTTCCACTTTCCCCACTTCCACCACGGTCTCTCTTCCTCATTTCTCCTCTAAAATCCATCTCAACCCAATCTACAGCTTCCCCATCCTTACAATCCCCCAGCCAATCCCTATTTCCCCACCTATCCCTCTCTCTCCCTCTCCCTCACTCATCTCCATTCCCCCCCCCCTCCCATCCTCTCTTTTCTTCCCCTCCACCTCCTCCCCTTCAGCAACCCTCCTTTTCCCACCTCTCCCTCTCCCTCAACCCCACATCATCTCCATGCCAACCCCCCTATCATCTTCTATTTCTTTCCCTTCCCCCTCCTCCTCCTCCCCCCCCCACCACCACCTCAGCAATATTACCCACGCCTCCACCTCGTTACACTTGCTGTCGGGATTTTCACAGATTTTCAGGGAGGCAATCAAGCAATGGAGGATGCTGGGAGGGGGGGAGGGAGGGATGAAAGGAAGAAAGGAGGGAAGGAGTAGTGAAGGAGACAGGGACGGGGAATGAATAGAGTTAAGAAGGATGGTTAGAGAAAGAGGAAGAGGAGAGTGAAGGGAGGGAGGGAGGGAAGAAAGAGAGGAAGGAAGGAGAAAGGGACGGGAAAGGAATAAAGAGAGTTAGAAAGGAGGGTTAGGGAAGGAGAGAAGGAAGAAGGAATAGGAAAATAGGGAGAAAGGAAAAGAATGGGAAATGATAGAGAAACCGAGAGAGGGTTAGGTAGGAAGAAAAGAAGGAAGGAGAGAAAAAGAGAGAGAAAAAGGGACATGGAAAGAAAGGATAAAGAGAGAAGGAGGTAAGTTGTAGAGTGAAGAGAGGAATAGGAGAATAGGAGCAAAATAGAAAAGGGGAGAGAGGGAGAAAAGGAGGAAAATAAGAGAATAATGGGAGGAAGAGAGGGAGGAACATAAGAGCGTGAAGAGAGAAATAAGGAGAAGGGAAAGGATATGATTGTGGTTACAGGAAAATGAAGATGATAAGATTATGATGAGGAGAACAGGAGGAAGTAGATAAGAGTGATGAGGGGAAGGAAAACAGCAAGATAGGAGAGTTAGAGAGGAAGAGGAGGAGGAAGATAGGAGAGTAGTGAGAGAAAGAGAATGAGGAAAGTAGAAGAGACAAGAGGAAGAGGAAGAAGATGTAGTGGTGAGATGAAGAGAAGGAAACAAAATAGAAGCGTGAAAATGAAAGAGAAGGAGGAAGATGGAGTTAAAGAGGAAGAGGAGAAGGATAGTAGAAGAGATGAGAGGAAGAGAAGAAGATATGGGAGTGAAAATAGAAGTAGCAGAAGAGGAACTAGAGAGGAAAGTGAAAAAGGAAGAGGAGGAGGAAGACAGGAGGAAAAAAGAGGAAGAGGAGGAGGAAGATCGGAGAGAGAAAAAGGAAGATCGGAGAGTAAAAGAGGAAGATAAGGAGGAAGATCAGAGAGTAAAAAAGGAAGAGGAGGAGAAAGACAGAAGAGTAAAATAGGAAGAGAGAGGAAGATTGGAGAGCGGTGAGAGGAAGGGAGGGAGGCAGAGGGGCAAGATTGGTGGGCTCTTACGGCTTAAATAAAATAGGAAAGATCCAAGATTTTCTCCTTTATTGCAGTGTCGTCCTCGTCAGCGTCTCCTCCGGCTTTCCTCCTCCGTTCTTTCTTTCGTTCTTTTCTTTGTCTGTCTGTCACTTTTTTCCCTGGCTTCCCATTCTCCTTTCCCGGTCTTCCTGTTTCCTTTTGTCTGTCTGTCTGTCTGTCTGTCTGTCATTTTATCTGCCCTTTATTTTTTTTCCTGTCTGTTCGTGATGTGATTTTTTTGTTTGTTTGTTTCTGTGTGTGTGTGTGTGTGTGTGTGTGTGTGTGTGTGTGTGTGTGTGTGTGTGTGTGTGTGTGTGTTTCCATCCCTATGTCTGTTTGTCTGTTTGCCTCTGTCCATTTGTGTCTTTTTATATCTGTTTCTGTCTTTGTCTGTGTGTTTGTGATGCGATTGTGTGTGTGTGTGTGTGTGTGTGTGTGTGTGTGTGTGTGTGTGTGTGTGTGTGTGTTGAGAAAAAAAATGCAAGAGCTATTAACGGCATCATTAAACAATTAAAAAAATTAACAACTCGGATTCCCCCCCCCAAAAAAAAAAAAGAAATCAGCATGTCAGAAAAACGCCAAGCAATTAAAAACCTCGGCGATGAGGGGAAAAAAGCAACACTCACGAAGCATTCACGAAATATGCGAAAAAAATGGTAAAATATGGAAAAATTGAGTCACTAATTCGCTTAATTCCCCGCTTTTAATGAGGCCCCGTTAGTCCACCTGAGGACCGGCGGCTCACCTGCACATGACTAATTAACTTTGAGGCCACCTGGCGGGCCACGTGTGTCCGCCGGATTTTCTTTTTTTTTCTTTCCATTGTCATTTAATTATCACTTTCTCTGTAGTTTCTTCATCAATTTTTTGGAGCTGTGTTTTTTTTTTTTTTTTGTCACCCTTACCGTTTCACTGCGTATTTTTTTTTTTTTTTTTTTCATTGTCATGTAATTCTCACTTTCATATATTTCTTCATCCCTTTTTTGGTCAACTAATTTGAATTCTTTCTTTTTTTCACCATTTCCGTTTCACTGCGTTGTTGTTGTTTTCTTTTTCTCATTATCACTGAATTATTACTTTCATTAGACTTTCTTCATAATTTTTTTGTCAACTACTTTTCATTCTTTCTCTTTTTTCACCCTTACTGTTAACTCCTTTTTTTTTCCTCATTGTTATTTAATTATTACTTTCTTTATATTTTCCACATCATTTTTTTCGTCAACGAGTTTCCATCCTTTCTTCTTTTCCACCCTTACTGTTTAATTACTTTTTTTGTTTCTTTTTTTCTCATTGTCAATTAATTATCACCTTCATTCTTTATCGTTTTTTTGTCAACTAGTTTTCATTTTCTTTTTTTCACCCTAACCGTTTTACTACTTTTTTTCTCATCGTCATTTACTTCTCACCTTCCCTCTACTTTCTTCATCATTTTTGGGCAGCTACGTTTTATTTGTTTATTTTTTTCCCTACCCGTTTCATCGCGTTATCGAAGTTTCTTTCTTTGTCCAATTGCAGCGCCACACTAGGCAACAACCACTCATATATGCATCGTCAAAAACCGTTTCATTGCGTTCTTCAAGTTTATTTTTATTGTTTCGGGTTTAAAGGATGAACGAACACTTGATTCAGTACTCTAGGAAACATTCACTAATGTATATCGTAAAAGGAGAGTATCGGTGACCTCTCTTTCGGCCACTCCTCTGAACCCTTTATTCGTAGAAACAGTGATTAGCGGGCTTTTTTTTTCATTATTGTCTCCTTTTTTTGCCCTTGAGCTGTTTCCTTTGCTGTAAAAAAATTGCAGTTTTCAATTTATTATTTTTTATCATACAGGGAACAAAGATTAACTATACACTTCCTATGGCTCTGTAGGCAACCCTCACTCTCATAAAAATCGTAAATACTTTGATGATATTTTCTTTATTATCGTACAGGGAAAAAAGAGGAAATACACACCAGCTATGACACTCTAGGCAACGCTCACTCTTGTATAAATCGAAAATACTTTGATGATATTTTTCTCCTTTTTTTTTCCCCGCCGCTGTAAATAAAATAACGGTACATTTCGTCACTTTCCTATGGGACTCTAGACAACGCTCAATCTTGTATAAATCGTAAATACTTTGATGATATTTTTCTCCCTTTTTCCCGGCCGCTGTAAATAAAATAAAGGTACATTGCGTCATTGGATAGGTAACGAATTCCGCGCCACGGGGACTCCAGGTAACTCGGGTGTTTGTCTATTCCAGGTGAGCCTCGTCCGCCGAGGCTTAACATATCGTGCTGTGAGGCGCCCCGATATTGTTTTCTGTTCAGTACACAATTATTCTTGGTATAACCTATTTTCCTATTGCCAATGTCGTCTTTCGATTTTTTCTTATGGTTTAAGTTATGGATATTTTTTTCATGCGTTATTTTATTTTATTTTGCTCTCTATGTCTTTTTTTTGTATTAGATGAAAGATTTTGCTTATCATTTCTCATTCGTTTGTTTTATTTTATTTTGCTCTTTTCGTTGTTATTTGCTTTTTCTATACTTCCTTTTCTCGCAGTCTGCAGTCTTGTTTTGTTTTCCAAGTCCTCGTTTTCTTTCTTTATCCTTCTTGCTCATTCATTATTTTTTTCCCATTTTCTCATCCCTTTCCTTCAATGGTTTCCGCAACCGATATTTCCTCCTCCTCCTTCTCCTTCTCCTTCTCCTCCTCCTCCTCCTCCTCCTTCTCCTTCTCCTCCTCCTCCTTATCTTCCACTTCCTCTTTGCCTCACGCTTTCCCCTCATCAGTCTTTCGCTGTGTCACCTCGTTTGTCATTTGTTTTTCCTCTCTCTCTCTCTCTCTCTCTCTCTCTCTCTCTCTCTCTCTCTCTCTCTCTCTCGTTATCAGCTCATAAACGAAGGCCACGAACACACACACACACACACACACACACACACACACACACACACACACACACACACACACACACACACACACACACACACACGTTCCTTGATAATAATCGCAAGGAATGAGAAATTTCTAATCTCTTGCAATATTCTCAGACCCTCGCTCCTCTCCCCTTCCCTCCCTTCCACCCTCCAATCCCTTCCCTTCTCCCTTTCCTTCCTTCCACCCTCCCTTCCCCTCCCTTCTTCTCCTTTCCCTCCCTTCAAACCTTCCTTCCCCTCCATTCTCCCTTCCCTCCCTTCCCTTCCCCACCCTCCTCCCTTCCACCCATCCTTCCCCTCCCTTCTTCTCCCTTCCTCTCTTCCATCTTCTCCTACTCTCTCCTCCCTTCCTTTCGCCACAGGAGCAAGAAATTAGGCCTACCAGGGAGGGCCTAAGGTGTTATTTTGCCTCTTTTTTTAATATGCAGATGCTTATTGCAATTTCTGAATAAAAGTGTGTGTGTGTGTGTGTGTGTGTGTGTGTGTGTGTGTGTGTGTGTTTACATGTATAGGTTATTAATATGTGATTTGGGTATTTCAGCTTTTTTCAACACATTTTTTCTGCCTATGTCTCTGTCTGTCTGTCTGTCTGTCTGTCTTCCCCTTTTTGTTAATTCAGCCCGTCGCTTTCCCCACATGCCTCCCCTCCCCCCCCCTTCTCATCTATAAAGACCCCATAATTTCCTTTTCCCTCCCTCCTGTTTTCTCTCCGCCTCCTCCTCCTCCTCCTCCTCCTCCTGTCGTCTTTATCGTCTTTCCTTCAATTCCTATTTCTTACTCCTACTCACGTTTTTCCCTCCTTCCTTCATATCGTCTCCAATGTTTGTTTTTTTTGTTTTTTTCCTTCTTGTCTTTCATCATTTTATTTTTATTTTTATTATTTTTATCTTTTTCATTCTTTCCCCTTTTCTCACCACCCTTTTTTTCCTGTCATTTTCCCGTCTGTTTTCCTGTATTTTTCCCGTCTGTTTCCCGTATTTTTCCCGTCTATTTTCCTGTCTTTTTCCCGTCTATTTTCCTGTCTTTTTCCCGTCGATTTTCCCGTCGATTTTCCTGTCATTTTCCCGCCTATTTTCCTGTCATTTTCCCGTTTATTTTCCTGTCTTTCTCCCCTCTATTTTCCTGTCATTTTCCCGTCTATTTTCCTGTCTTTTTCCCGTCTATTTTCCTGTCATTTTTCCGTCTATTTTCCTGTATTTTTCCCGTCTATTTTCCTGTCATTTTCCCGTCTATTTTCCTGTCATTTTCCCGTCTATTTTCCTGTATTTTTCCCGTCTATTTTCCTGTCATTTTCCCGTCTATTTTCCTGTCATTTTTCCCGTTTATTTTCGTGTCATTTTCCCGTCTATTTTCCTGTCTTTCCCGTCTATTTTCCTGTCATTTTCCCGTCTATTTTCCTGTCTTTCCCGTCTATTTTCCTGTCATTTTCCCGTCTGTCTATTTTCCTGTCATTTTCCCGTCTAATTTTCCTATCATTTCCCGTCTATTTTCCTGTCATTTTCCCGTTTATTTTCCTGTCTTTTTCCCGTTAATATTCCTGTCATTTTCCCATCTATTTCCCTGTCATTTTCCCGTTTATTTTCCCGTCTATTTTCCTGTCATTTCCCGTCTATTTTCCCGTCTGTCTATTTTCCTGTCATTTTCCAGTCTGTTTTCCTGTCATTTTCCCATCTATTTTCTTGTCATTTCCCGTCTATTTTCCTGTCATTTTCCCGTCTATTTCCTTTCCTTTCAAGAGCCTCTTCATTTCTCACCCTTATCTTTCCCTTCTTTATCCTCTTAATCTTTCCTGTCTCCAGTCTTTCTCTCCTTACACAATTCTTTTCCTGTCTTTTCTGTTTTTTTCCCATTTTTTATTTCTCCCTTTATTGGTTTTCTTTTCCCTTTTTGTTTTTCCTTTTATCTCGTTTTTTTTCCTTTCTTTTCTCGATTTCATTTATCAGTTTCATTTTTTTTCCATTCACTTTTCTTTTGGTGTCTTTTCTCTTTGTTTATCTTATTCTTTCTTTTCCTATATTTTGTTTCTTTCCTTCGTATTCTTGTTTTAGGTTATATTTTTTTCTTATTTTTTCTAACACTTTTACTTCTAACGTTTTCTCTGTTTACTTATCTCTTCTTTTTTTTCTATTATTTTTCCGTTATCTCGTTCTCCTTCTCTCTTCTCATTTTCATTTAACATTTTTTTCTTTTTTTCCAGACGCTTTTCTTTTAGTATGTCTTTAATTTACTTATTTCATCCTTTCTTCCATTAATTTTTCCGTTATCTCGTTCTCTTTCTCTCTCTTCTCATTTTAATTTATCATATTTTTTCCTTACATTTTTCCCTTAGCATCTTTCTCATTTACTTATTTCACCCTTTCTTCCATTATTTTTCCTTTACCTCGGTCTTTTCCTCTATTCTTCTTTTAATTTTTCAGTCTTTTCCATTTATCTCTTTCTCTTCTCTCCTATTCCCGTTTACATTTTCATTATCTTTCATATTTTCCCCCAAGCTTCGTTACCTTCCCCGATTTCACCCTCCGCTACCTTCGCTTACCTTCCCCTCTTACCTTCCCTTCCTTACCTTTCTCTCCCTCCCTTTCCTCCATTCCATCCCCTCAGACAGACCAGATTCCAACTCTTCCTATCTGGGAATCGCAATCCGCCTCCGGAATACTAAGGAGGAAGAGGAGGAAGAGGAAGAGGAGGAGGAGGAGGAGGAGGAGGAGGAGGAGGGGGGGAGATTCTAAGGAAGAGGCAGCTATAAGAAGGGAGGGAGGGAGAAAGGGAGGAAGAGACATATCTTGAGCGAGAGAGAGAGAGAGAGGGGAGGGAAAAAAAAAGTGTGGTTATCTGAGTCTTTGCAAAGGCTCATTTCTTACACGGAATGACGATATGGTGGAATGTAGGAAGCATTATGGGAGAGATGGAGGGTAGTTAGGGAGGGAGGGAGAGGAGGGAGAGGAGGGAGGGAAGGGAGGGAGGGAGAGGAGGTAGGTGATAGAGAGAGGGAAGAAACAAGGGGAGGATAGAGTGGTTAAGGGTGAGAGGACTGGAGAGAGAGAGAGAGAGAGAGAAACGGTGTGGGACAGAGAGGAAAGGGAGGACAGGGAGGAAAGGAGTTGTTTGATAGTCGTGTGTGTTTACGTGTGGATCTGGATTCGTCTGAGAGAAGTAAAAGTGCTGGTGCGGTTGTGTCATTAATTATCCTGTATCGATCTTGTAGAAGGAACACCACCACCATCACTACCACCACCACCACTACCACCACCACCATCACTACCACCACCACCACCACCACCACCACCACCACCACCACCTCCACCACCACCACCACCGCCACCTCCACCACCATGGTTGAATATTCTAGACAATTAAATAAACTAAGTCAGATTTATGCCAGAATTGAATAAGAAAACTTTTTACCCCGAGAGAGTGTAACTCGGTTGTGATTCTCAGTTGCCTATTCTTCACATTTTCCACTATTTAACTTTTTTTCTAATAATTTTCTCTCCTTGTGTTTTAAGTTATTCATTGCCTTTTTGATTACCTAATTCCACTAATTGCCTCTTTGCTTGTGTGTGTGTGTGTGTGTGTGTGTGTGTGTGTGTGTGTAGGAGAGAGAGAGAGAGAGAGAGAGAATGGAAATAAAAACCCGAGATAAAAGAAAGAACAGAGGAAGGAAGGAAGGAAGGAAGGAAGGGAGGAGGAGGACGGAGAGGCGACTGAAGTGGTGAACTCTGGCGGAAAAACGAAGAAGGAGAGAAGAGAAAAAAGCAAACAAAAATAAGAAAGAGGAATGGAGGGAGCCGGAGAGAGAGGAGAGCTTCAAGAGGAGGAGGAGGAGGAAGAGGAAGAAGAGAAATGAGAGCCTGGTAGTACTACAATCCCTTCAATGCTAATTTCCTTTCATGAATAATAAGGTAAATTCTCTCTTTCTTTCCCCCCCCCCCTCTCTCCTCCTCCTCCTCTCTCTCATCCCTCCACTCTCTTTCCCCCCCCACTCTCCTCCTCCTCCTTCTCTCTCTCATCCCTCCACTCCCTTCCTCTCCACCTCTTACACTAATGAGGTCTCTTAGTCCACATTCAAAAGCTTATTTAATCGATCAAGTGGAAAGTTTTTTTATGTCCCTCTCTATAGATTTCCTTTATGCATTTTTGTGTGTCTGAATAATTCGTTCTCTCGTCGTTATGCTCCGTAGTGTTTGCCGGGCGTTTCTTTTATTACCTTTTCTATGGCAGGTATTTTGTTCCCCCTCTGATTAGCACTCACTCACTCCCCCTTCTATTATTCTCTCTTTATCTACGTCCTTATCACCCCCCCCCCTTTTTAGTCTATTGTTTCTGCTTCCCGTTTTACTCCCTCACACACACTCTTTCTCTCTCTCTCCTCACTTCACCCTTTACTCTTTTCCCCTTAGTCATTCCCCTCACTTCCCTTTCCTCCCTCATCCCTCCATCACTCCTCTCTGTATCACCCACAAACTTAGCAATCCTCGCCTCACTCCACTTACCCTTTCTTTCCCCTTTTCCCCTCCTCCGCGTCCCTCTCCTCACCGTGTCCCCTTAGGCCCCCTCACGCCAGCTATTTACACCCCTTCTTTCCCCTCGTCTTAATTCCCCTCCAGCAGAACCTAAGACGTATGATTCTGACGCCCCTTACCTCCCCTCACTTCCCCTCTTCTGCCCTCTCACCCTCGCTCGATACAGACCAGATCCGACCGAGAAAAAGGGGAGAGGAAAAGGAAGGTGAGAGGAGGAGGGAAGGAAAGGGAGAGTGTATAGACAGGTAAAGAGGGAGGAGGAGGAAGGGTTAAAGGGAAGGGTGCTCGATGTTTGTATGGGTGAATGTGTAGATGAATGGGTTTGAGAGAGAGAGAGAGAGAGTTAAAATGGCCCCTACTCCACTACAAACATGCTACTAATGCGTCTCCTTTTAATTTTTGAGCGAGCTTTAGTCCGCGTGCCGTGCGGGGGCGAGTAACGCTTTGCTCATCGATTGGCTCGTTGATTAATTCACTCGCTCACTCACATGAATAATCAGTCTTGTAAACGACTCACTCACTGACTGGCTGACTAATCGCTGTATGAATAGGCTGACTGACTGGCTCACTTTCACATATATTTGCTCAAACACTCATTAATTCAGTCACACATTTACTCACTCACTGATTGATGACCTGACTAATTCATTGCAGTAGTAAGTCAGGTGGTCAGACATTTACTTAATCCCTAACTGGCTGATCCGCTGATGAACTGACTAGTAAGTTACGTGACTGACCGGCTAACTGACTCACCGACTCACAAGGTCACGTGACGGGTCAAATGCATATCGTACGCACAATCTTGAAGGGAAAAGTTTCCAGGGAGGCCTTTTATGATTTTAAGTCTTGAGTTTTAGCTTGCAATATTTTTCTTGTGGGTGCGTATATGTCTGTGCTCACCTACTTGTACGTCCATGGACTGAGCCACAAGCCTTGCATCTCGTGTGTAAAGGTTTTAGGTTTTCACCTTTGAGTAACTCGCCTTCGGCCTATTCGTCTCCACTCAAAACGGGAGTGGACACATGTGTGCGTATGTGTGTAGGTGGGTTATCTTCAAACGCTGACCTTGCAAACAATGTGTGTGTATGAATGCCTCCTAGTGTGTACGAATCCTTCCCCTACACACTGTATGTATTACTCTCTTATTTGCATTCTTTTTCGTCCATAACATTATTGAAAATGAGAATGTTATCAAGCACATGTATGGATTTCTTTGTTGGACACTTTGTATTCTCTTTATAAGTGGTTTGAGTGTATCTAATAAATCACTGAGAGAAATATATGAACTTTTAATTACTGTATTGTTTGTTTTCCTTATTTCACTTTCAAGGAGGTTGTGTTGGCTGAGAGAATGACGATGACGATGATGATGTCAGGCGAGACGGGAGGGCACGGGACCAAAGATTGATGAACTTACTAGTAATACGAGGCCGTGACGGTGTTTGTGTAAGTAATGAGACGGAGCGACAGTTTCATGAGGGTGAGAAGAGAGTCATAAGGGGAGGAGAAAAATAACTATGAGAGGGATGGAAACAATATCATAAGGGTTAGAAGAGTCATGAGGGGAGGAAGGAATAATAAATCAATGGTGGCCGGTGACAATATCGTGAGGGGGAGGAAAATCATGAAGAGGAGAGAGGAAAACAAGTTGTGAGCGCTGAGGACCATATTATGAAAAGAGGGAGAAAAATTATGAGAGAGAGCGAAAAATAAATCCTTGAGTGCTAGAGAAAATATCATAAGGAGAAGTCATGAAGAGGAGAAAGAAAAAAAAGTTGCGAGGGAGAAAAGAATCACGAGAGAAAGTGAAAAATTAAACCTTAAGTGCAAGGGACAATATCATAAGGAGGAGAAAACAGTCATGAAGAGGAGAGAGAAAATAAGCTATGAGGGAAACAAGAGAATCATGAGGAGCCAAAAATAAAGACATCATAAGGTTAGGAGAATCAGTAAATAAGGTTATGAGGCTCGGAGACAGGGTTGCGGGCGAGGTGAGGCCTGAGGGTGGCGCGAGGGATAGACGGGAGAGATCAGCTGATTGATGTCAACACGCCGGGCTGGACTGTCAACAACAGGGCGACCCATTCCTCCAGAGGGCGGCGGGGGAGGAGGGAAGGAAGGAGGGATAAGGGAGGTAAGAGAAGGTCAAAAATAGGAAGGAGAGAGAGAGAGGAGAAGGAAAGAAGACACTGAAGAAAGAGGAATTGAGGATTAGAAGAAAGTAGATAAGGAATAAAGAAGAAGGAGATAAGAAGATAAGAGGGAAGGAAGGAGGGGAAGGAGGGATAGGGGAGGTAAGAGAAGGTCAAATATAGAAAGGAAGAAGACACTGAAAAAAGAGGAATTGGGGATTAGAAGAAAGTAAATAAGGAAGAAAGAAGAGGGAGATTAGAAGAAAAGACGGAAGGGAAAAAGAAAAAAAAAGGGAGGGAAGGAAAGTAGAGTGAAGTTCAGAAGGAAGGAGAGTAAAGATGGACGGGAAGAAAATGAGAAGAGGATGAAGCTGAGGAAGGAAGAAAAGGATAAACTGAAGGAAGATAGGCAAGACGGATAAACAGTGAGTAGTAAACGTCATCAACCTTCCTCACCTCCCTTTTTCTTCCTTCAATACTTTTACCTCCACCGTTTCTTTTTTTTCCTCCACATTCACAGATTTTCCTCACATTCTTCTCTTTCATATTATCCACTTTCGTCTTCGTTCATTTCTTTCAGCATTTTCTACTTCTACCTTTCATCCCTTTCCTTTTAATATATCTTTCCCGTGCCTTTCATCTTCCTCCCTTCCTTTCTTTTTTTCCATTCCTTCCTTTTATCGTTTCTTCCAATATATCCATGTTTCTGCCTATCCTGTCTTTGTCTCTCCTCCTCCACTTTATCGTTCCTCCACTCTCCTTCCCTCCGTTATCTTTATCTCTTCCCTTTCTCACTCTTTAATTCATTGCCTCTTTTTATATCATCACTTGTCCTCCTTTATTTTTTTTCCACATTCTTAACATAATTTTCCTCAGTCCCTTTTCATGTATTTTTCTTCTTGATGTTTTCTTTCCTCTTCCCTTCATCCTACTCCGTTCCTCCCCTTCCCCACCCTTACGTCCCTCTCTTCACCCTTCTCGCTTCCCTTCCCCATCCTTGAGTCCCTCCCTTCCCTCAGCATCCCATCAACCCTCATTATCACCCTTTCATCTCCCCTCTACACAGCATCACTTAACCCCAAACCTCCTATCTCAATGACATCTCTCCGCCACAAGATCATACCCCCTTCATCTCCTTATCTCCCTTCTCTCCCTCCTTCCCTCCTTTTCTACCCTCTCTCCATCCATCTCTTCCGCCAAACCCTCCTTTTTCTTTCCCTCTCATCTTCTCCTCCATCTTCTCCTCCTTGACGACTCCCTTCTCTCTCTCTCTCTCTCTCTCTCTCTCTCTCTCTCTCTCTCTCTCTCTCTCTCTCTCTCTCTCTCTCTCTCTCTCTCTCTCCCTACTTCCTTTCCCCTTCCTCGTTCTCTCCATAAAATCTCTCCTTCCCTTCCTCTTTTCTCTCCCTACAAAATCCCTCTAGACTCATTCTCTACCTCATAAAGTTCCCTCCATTCTCATAGGTTCTCTCCCTCGCTTACTTATGAGAGAGAGAGAGAGAGAGAGAATGAATCTGAGGACATAAACAAACCTCCTAATTTACCCTTCAATTACTTTAGAAAGGGGAGACCCTCAATGACCTTCCCTGTGTGTGAGAGAGAGAGAGATCATTAGTCTCCTCCTGTGTTTATGTGTGTGTGGTTGTGTGTATAAGAGAGAGAGAGCATCATCAGCCCCTCCTCAAGATAAAACTTCCTCTGTGTTTATCAGCTGACCAGAGGAACCGTGACGATGGACCTTCCTTCCCTTCCTCTTCCCTTCCTCTTTCCTCCCTTCTTTTTCCCTCCCTGTTTTCTTTCTCGTCCTCTTCCCAACATTTTTCCTCGTTTTTCCTGTTTTCCTTTCCTGTTTTTTCTTCTGTTTTCCTTTCCTGTTTTTTCTTCTGTTTTCCTTTCCTATTTTCTTTTCCTGTTTTTCCTGTTTTCCTTCTCTTCCTTTCCTCATCATTTTTCCTCGTTTTTCCTGTTTTCCATTCCTGTTTTTTTTTCTTTCCTGTTTTCTTTTCCTGTTTTTTCCTGTTTTCTTTACCTCTTTTCCCTTTCTTGTTTTGTTTTCCTGTTTTCTTTATCTCTTTTCCCTTTCCTGTTTTCTTTTCCTGCTTTTTCTTTCCTGTTTTTCTTTCCTGTTTTTCCTTTCCTGTTTTCCTTTCATGTTTTTCCTGTTTTCTGTTTTCCTCGTCTTTCCTGTTTTTCTTCTCGTCCTCTCCACATCATTTTCCTCGTTTTCATCTTTCACATTTACTCAAGTTGTTTTTCTTCTTTCACTATATATTTTTTCATTCTTTCACTCTTTCTTTTTCTTTTCTTATTTTCCTTCTTTCTTTTCTTCTCTTTCCGTGGTCTTGTTCTCTTACATATTTTCTCGGGTTGATTTTTCCCTGTTTCCTAACTCTTATTCTCTCTTACTATACTTTTATTCTTCCTTTTTCCTTCTCTTGTCCTCTTATTCAGTCACTTTTCCTCATTTCTTTTCTCACACTTTTCCATGTTGGTTTTCTTCTTACTTCTTTACTCTTTTTCTCTCTTGTCCTTTATTTTTCTTCCCGTTTCATTTCTCCTGCCTTCTTTTTTTCATCTTTTCCTTGTTATCTTCCTCCCTCTCACCTTCCCTGACTGGTATTTTTCCTATTTCCTCACTCTGTTTTCTTTATCTTCCTTTTTTCACATTTTCCCTACTTAATTCTTCTTCCCGTTTTCCTTCAATAGTTAACCTTTTCGTAACATCTTGCTGTATGTGTTAATCCATTACCTTACATCCCTTACAGTATATCCCTTTTTAATCCCACCTTATCCCATCAAATCCCATCACACCCAAATCCGTACCCATCCTATTTCCTCCCATACCATTCCATCCCTTCTTATCCATCCCATCCCATCAAACCCCCATCCCAACCCATCCCATCTCTTCCCATACCCTTCCATCCCTTCTTATCCATCTCATCCCCTCGCATCCCATCAAATCCCATCACACCCAAATCCCTACCCATCCCATTTCTTCCCATACCATTTTATCCCTTCTTACTTATCTCATCCCCTCGCATCCCATCAAATCCCATCACACCCAAATCCCTAACCATCCCATTTCTTCCCATACCATTTTATCCCTTCTTACTTATCTCATCCCCTCGCATCCCATCAAATCCCATCACACCCAAATCCCTACCCATCCCATTTCTTCCCATACCATTTTATCCCTTCTTACTTATCTCATCCCCTCGCATCCCATCAAATCCCATCACACCCAAATCCGTACCCACCCCATTTCTTCCCATACCATTTTATCCCTTCTTACTTATCTCATCCCCTCGCATCCCATCAAATCCCATCACACCCAAATCCGTACCCACCCCATTTCTTCCCATACCATTTTATCCCTTCTTACTTATCTCATCCCCTCGCATCCCATCAAATCCCATCACACCCAAATCCGTACCCACCCCATTTCTTTCCATACCATTCCATCCCTTCTTATCCATCTCATCCCATCACATCACATCCCATTCCATCAAATCCCATCACACCCGCATCCCAACCCATCCCACCTCTTCCCATAACATTCCATCCCTTCTTATCCATCGCATCCCATCCCATCCCATCAAAATCCCATCCCATCCCATCCTCTTCCACCGTCCAATGACCTAACATGACCTGACGCCCCATCACGGCCTTCCCCTCGCCGCTCTGATGACCTTCCGGCCCCTACTGCGCGCGCCTTAATGAGATCAATAAACACATAATTATTAGTGCCGCGGGGTGCCGGCTGGAGACACAGGGGAAGTAAACATGGCCCCCCCTTTCCCCCAGGTCTCTCTCTCTCTCTCTCTCTCTCTCTCTCTCTCTCTCTCTCTCTCTCTCTCTCTCTCTCTCTCTCTCTCTCTCTCTCTCTCTCTCTCTCTCTCTCTCTCTCTCTCTCCATATTTCTTCTCTTCATCACCCATTCCTTCTCTCCATCTCTCCAGCTCTTTATTTCCTCTCTCTCTCTCTCTCTCTCTCTCTCTCTCTCTCTCTCTCTCTCTCTCTCTCTCTCTCTCTCTCTCTCTCTCTCTCTCTCTCTCTCTCTCTCTCTCTCCCTTCAGGCCTCTTCATTATTGATGCGATTATAGATGAGGGAAAGAGGGGCATATAGGTCGTGTGTGTGTGTGTGTGTGTGTGTGTGTGTGTGTGTGTGTGTGTGTGTGTGTGTGTGTGTGTGTGAAAAGATGTAATGGAAGGGTCACCAGAAAATAAGACACACAGAAGAAAGTATCAGTTGATTTGCATATAAATCCAAATATTTATGAAAAGCAAAAGTCGTTGTAACACCACTACTACTACTACTACTACTACTACTACTACTACTACTACTACTACTACTACTACTACTACCAGGCGTAACGGTGGTAGTAGTAGTAGTAGCAGTAGTAGTAGTAGTAGTAGTAGTAGTAGTAGAAATGGATGCTGCAGTATATAGTTATAAAAATAGCTATAAAATTCTTCCGATGATAAAATTAACAAAATATAAATATGTAACAAGAGATGATAATGATAACACTAAATATATTAATTAATGAAGTTTTGATAGCGATCTGCCCTAAAAATGAAGCACTAATAACAATCTCTCTCTCTCTCTCTCTCTCTCTCTCTCTCTCTCTCTCTCTCTCTCTCTCTCTCTCTCTCTCTCTCTCTCTCTCTCTCGTCCACCCACGCGAGGCAGGTGCTCCTCGTTAGCGGGAACAGGTGCTATTATCCACCGCCAATATTTATTAACTGGCTAATATAATATCGTTTCCAGGGGGACGTGTGCCTTACCCTACCCCCTCTCCCTGACCTCCATTCCCCCTGTCCCCCCGCCCCCCTCTTACCTGTAGGCTACAATACTCACCTGCCCTCACCTGTCCCCTATATCCCTGCACAATGTTCCCCTTTCCCTTTCTTTCCTTCCCCTCGCTCGCTGACCTCTCTCTCTCTCTCTCTCTCTCTCTCTCTCTCTCTCTCTCTCTCTCTCTCTCTCTCTCTCTCTCTCTCTCTCTCTCTCACTCTCACACACACACACACACACACACACACACACACACACACACACACACACACACACACATACCTCTTCTACCCTCTACTCCCTGCACCTATACACACTCACTCCCACACACTCCCACGCACTCCCCCACTCTCCCCTCCCTCGCTCATAGACACAACTCCCTATTCTTTTCAGCGCCTTTCCACCCCTCTCTCCTCACCCCTCAATCCCCCCTCCCCCACCGTATCCACCCCCAGTCTCCGCCTCACCCCCTATAACATCCCCTCTTTCCCCTGCTGTTCCCCTTCCCAGCCAGCCCCATCTCTTTTACTGTTGCTTCCCCTCCCTTGCCCCTCACCCCATCCCTCCCCTCCCTTCCCTCCAATCCCCCCACCTCCCTACCCCTCCATGCTCTCTGATAGGGCTTGATTCCACCTCACCACCACCACCACCACCACCACCACCATTACCACTACTGTCACTACCACTATCTCTACTGCCACAGCCTCCACCACCACCACCACTACCAACTAAATGTGTTTTTTTTAGTACGTACTTTTTAGTCTAGAAAATTTTTGGTTTCCGCTCAAACACGATTTTTCTCCTCTCTCTCTCTCTCTCTCTCTCTCTCTCTCTCTCTCTCTCTCTCTCTCTCTCTCTCTCTCTCTCTTTCGTAAGGTCACCGATAGGGTTGTTTTTATTTTTATTGTATTTTCCTCTTTTTTTTTTTTTTTTTTTGAGGGGTCGGCCCATGTGAGCTCAGAGATTGGTTTGGCTGGAAATATCTTTTATCTTTTTTCATACACATTTTTTGGAGGTAAAAATTTAATATCAAGGTACACACACACGTATATGTTGATTCTTTTTCTTTTTTTACTTTGATCGCGAGGTGTATTTAGTATATATTCCGACACAGTTTATGATTAATTTATTTTTAGTCTTCGTAACAACATTTTCCCCTTTTTTTTTTTTTTTTTGGATCAGGCGATGTTGGTGGTGGACGTGGTTATGGTGGTGGTGGTGGTGGTAGTAGTAGTAGTAGTAGTAGTAGTAGTGAGGTAGAATCGAGTCACATAAAAAAACCCACGAAAGGATAGAAAGGAAAGGGAAGAGAAAGTACGAGGGAAAGGGAAAGAGGAAAGGGTAAGGAGAACGTTAAGAAGAAGGGGAAGAGAAACGGGAAGGGGAAGAGGAAGAAGAAAGGGAAGGTGAAGAGGAAGAGGAAAGGGAAGGTGAAGAGGAAGAGGGAAGGAGAACTGGAGGAAGAAGGGAAAGAGAAATGAGAATAGGAAAGGGAAGGTGAAGAGGAAGGGGAAGATGAAGGAAATGACAGGGCTGAGGCAAGGTTAGGGAAGAGTGGAAGAGATGGGGCTGTATGGGAGAGGGGAAGAAAGAGGAGGGAGAAGAGAAGAGAGGGGAGGTTGAGGGGAGGGACTGGGTCGTGGATGGGGTGAGGGGAGGAAAGATGTTGAAAGGAATAGTGGGGAGGGGGGGAGGGGGGGGGGACGAGTTGTATAATGTATATTTAACGATGGTTTGTTTCGCTTTTGTTTTTCTTTATATTTAGTTTCATGCTTTTCTGGTCTTATATTTCTCCTTTATTTTTTTCTAACATGTATTTTCCATTCACTTCTTTGTTTTGCTTTCATTCATCCTTTTTTTTATCCTACTCTCTCTTTTTCTTGTGGTATCGATATTCTTTTGTTTCTCTCTCTTCTATCTCTCTCTTCTTATGTTCTTATTTATCCTCTTCCTCCATCAGTGCTTTTCTTTTCTTTACCTCCCTCTTCCTCTCTCTTTATCTCTCTTCCCTTCTTCAGTCATTGTTTGTATTCTTTATCCATGTCTTTCCTGTTTTCCTTCCTTCCTTCTTCCTCTTCCTTATCTAGCCGTCCTCTCTGGCATTTTTATATCTCCTTCCATTGTCTTTCCTCTCCTCTCCTCTCCCTCTCTTCTGCTTCCAATCGTTCCATTCTTCCTGTTTTTCTGTCTATCTATATTTCTTCTCTTTGATTAGTCGTTCCATCCTTCCACTCTCGTATCTCAGCATTGTTCCTATTTTAATCAACTTCATTTCTTATTTTGTTTCGTAAATTTTTTTCTTTTCTCGTTACTTTGTTTTCTCTTTAATTAGTAATGTCTTTGCTTTCTTTTATATCTCCTTTCTTTTCTCCTTTACTGCTTTCCTTCTTCTCTTTTTCCCTTGTTTCAATTTTTCTTCTGTCCATCCTTCCATCCTCCATTTCCTCCTTCTTTCCTCCTGTCCAATCTTCCTTTCTTCCTTATTTTTATTCAAGCAATCACACTTCCTTCCTCTCTTAATTCCTTCCTTCCTTCTTTCTTTTATCTCTATTTTTTTACTTTCCAAACTAACAACCTTTCATCCTTCCTTCCTTCATTCCTTCCTTTGTTCCTTCCATCCTTCCTTCCTTGTGTCTTTTATTCCCCCTTTCCTCCCTTGCTTTCTCCCATCCTTTCATTCTTCCTTCCTTCCCTCCTTCTTTCCTTCCCTCGCCGCCTCAAGACCCGCCTTCCCCCCCATAATATCGTACCCACAAGACGCGGCACCTAATACCTCCATTATTAATGTTCGATAATATGCGCTTCCCTGCTGGAATCTCTATGGCAGGCCTTCATTAATATTAGTCCGCCGCCTCCCAGTCCCTTGCGTCTTAAATGGTCTACTACTACTACTACTACTACTGCTACTACTACTACTACTCCTACTACTACTACTACTACTACTACTACTACTACTACAAAACCTATCCATCCGCCCTTCGTGTGTGTGTGTGTGTGTGTGTGTGTGTGTGTGTGTGTGTGTGTGTGTGTATGTGTGTGTGTGTTTTACGACCTAACTCTAGATGAGGAATGAGTTATAGATGGGTTAGTGATAGCATCATTATCAATATCAAAAGAGGAGTTGTTGTAGTAGTAGTAGTAGTAGTAGTAGTGGTGGTGGTGGTGGTGGTGGTTATCAGGCAGGAAGGGAGCGAGAGTGTTAGCAGACACCTCTTAACTCTTGCGTAATGTGTGAGTCAAGTGTTTACGGGTCTGGCTATCAAGGGACCAGGAAGAAAATAGACGACGACGAGGAGGAGGAGGCGGAAGAGGAGGAAGAAGAAGAGAAGGAAGAGGAGGAGGAGGAGGCGGAGGCGGCGGAGGAGGAGGAAAACCAACAACAGCAACCTGATATGAATGAACAAAAATCGCCGAAAAAAAAAATAGAAAACACCTAAAGAAAAGGCGAAAGAAGACGAGAAAAACGGGTGAAGGAGGAGGAGGAGGAGGAGGAAGAGGAGGACAATACTCGACGAAAAAAAAATCTAGAACAGAACAAAATAGAAAATACCAAAAGAAAAAAAAAAGACATAAAAAACGGTGAAGACGAGAGCGACGGTGCAGTGTAAAGACCAGCAGCAGAAGGAGCAGCAGAAGGAGCAGCAAAAGCGGTAGCAATATAGGGCGCTCCTGTTGCTGCCTCGGTGCTGGTGTTGTTTATGTGTTGGCAAGAGGCTTAGTGTGTCTTGGAATACTTGAACCTCTTGACATTTCTTTGGGTTGGCGTGAGTCGTCTGGCAAGGCTATAGTGGTGGTGGTGGTGGTGGTGAAGGTGGTGGTGGTGGTGGTGATAGTGGTGTTATGTCCTACCTACCTGTCTGATGTCTTCCGTGTGTGTGTGTGTGTGTGTGTGTGTGTGTGCCACTGACGCATGGGTTGTCCCCGTGTATCTCTTTCTACAAATGTATAGATAATGCAAGCTATGCTCTCTCTCTCTCTCTCTCTCTCTCTCTCTCTCTCTCTCTCTCTCTCTCTCTCTCTCTCTCTCTCTCTTCACCTTCCTTTCCTCTCCTTCTCCTCCCTTTTCTCCCCTTCTTTCATCCATCTTCCTTTCCTCTCCTCCTCCTCCTCCTCCTCCTCCTCCTCCTCCTCCTCCTCCTTCTCCTCCCACCTGTGGAGTCACCTGTCCATGTGCCGCTAAAAGTTGCCTAATTAGCATGCATATTTCTCTTTCAGGTGAGTGGCGGCGCCTCACCTGGGCGTGATAACCCTACTCGTCACAGGTGTGTAGATGTGACGCCAGCATATCTTCCCTTCCTTCCTCCCTTCCTCATTTCTTCATCTTCCGTCTGTCTGCTCCTGTTCCTTCTCCCTTTCCCTTTATGTCCTCCCTTATTCCCTTACTTCGTCCCGATTTCTCCCTCTACGCCTCCCTTCTTCCTTCCCTTCCTTTCTTCCTTCCTTCCTTATTTCTATATTCTTTCATTCATTCATCCTTATATTCGTCTTCCTCTCTTCCTTTTTCTTCTGCTTTCTTATTCCGTCTCCTCTCTCCTCTCTCTCTCTCTCTCTCTCTCTCTCTCTCTCTCTCTCTCTCTCTCTCTCTCTCTCTCTCTCTCTCTCTCTCTCTCTCTCTCTCTCTCTCTCTCTCCAGCCTTTCCTCCAACCTCTCGTCAACTTTTTATTTCTCATACTTTTTTTTCCCTTCCTCTTTTCCCCCTCTTCCTTTTCTCCGTGTCATTTTTCCCCACTTCCATTTCTTTCCATTTTTCCACTCTGTTCGATTCACTACTCCTTTTTATTCATTCTTTACCCTCTTGTATTTTTATCGTTGTGTTTTTCCTTGTTTCTCTTAACCCCTCTCATCTGTCATCTCTCTCCCTCCTTTCATCTTTTCTCATTTCTCACTTCATTAACTCCTTTACTCCTTCCCTTGCTTTCTTCTTTTTCTTTCCTTCGTTCTTTTTATCCCTTTCTTCCCTTCATGCACCCTTCATTAACTTATTTATCCATTTCACTGCTTCTCGCCTTATTTTTCTCCTTCCTTCCTTCTCTCTCTCTCTCTCTCTCTCTCTCTCTCTCTCTCTCTCTCTCTCTCTCTCTCTCTCTCTCTCTCTCTCTCTCTCTCTAATTTCGTTTTCCGCTTAGAACTTCGAGTGGAAACCATTTATCTTTAATCAAAATATTTCTTTGTTGTAATATTAATGATGATGTATTGACAACAGCAGCGACATGAATGCTAATTGCGATGACGATGATGATGATAATAATAATAACAGTAACAATAGTAACAACAACAACAACAACAACAGTAGTAATGATAACAATAACAAGAGGTCGAAGCTACATAATGACGGCTCAGCTTTTCAATAAATGTTTTGTTTTTATTGGACAGTGGATGGACAGCTGGTATTTTACAGGGGGGGAGGGGGAGGAAGGGAGGAAAGGAGGTAGGGAGAGGAAGCGAGGAGGAGGAGGAGGAGGAGGAGGAGGAGGAGGAGGGGTGAATCCAAAACTATTGTGTCTCAGTGGTAGTTTGCACACACACACACACACACGTGCATGGGGTAGGTGTACACACAAACGTACACACCAAAATACAGTATTGCGAGCTCCAACTACACTCACACACACGGACCAGTGCACATCGGTGTTGACGGGAGGGGAGGAGGAGGAGGAGGAGGAGGAGGAGGGGGGGGGGTGGGGGCAGGTGGTAGAGTGAACAAAATGGGAGTTGGAGTTTGTACGATAAACAAAATACACAGACACAAAAAAGAGAAGCAACAGCCGGTCAGTGGCGTAGTGTTTCGACAGAGTATTGGGAGTGAGCGAATTATTAAGGTGCTGCGTGTGTGCATGTGTGTGTGTGTGTGTGTGTGTGTGTGTGTGTGTGTGTGTGTGTGTGTGTGTGTGTGTGTGTGTGTGTTGGGGTAGGGTGCAATGTGTGTCTTTCTGGATGTAGGGTGAATAAATGTATTAAGGGTGACGGGGTGTATTATCTTTCGAATTACAGAGTGTAGCGAGAGTCTTATGCTGCCAGGGTGTGATAATAAAGCATAGGGTGAACATTACAGGGTGCTGGGGAAGAGAAGTTGACAGGGAAATCTTAAACAACACGTATCTCGACTGTTAATACAAAGCTAGGGTGTCGATGCGTTTTGACAGGATGGCAGGGTTTACAGAGGGGAGGCAGCGTTGACAGGGAAGCATGGAGGCAGGGAGAGCCGATCCAATAAGCCTATACGGGTAGAGTGTTGTGATATCCTGACAGGGTGCGAGGAGGAGACGAGCCGGGGTGTGACAGGGCCCATGAAACGAATCCTCGCGTACGGGTGGGGTGTGATAGGGATGTGACAGGGCGGTGAGGGAAAGCAGAGTGTTCGGTGTACGTTGGCAGAGGGCAGGGGAAGGGCAGGGGGTTCAGAGGGACGTGATAGATACACTCGTTCTCTCTCCCCTGTCAATACAACACATGCACATTTTTCTCTTTTTATATATATCTGAATACAACGGTGTAATCCACAAAGTATTGAGTGTCTGGGAGTGAGTGAGGGAGGGAGGGAGGAAGGGATGGGAGCAGGAGGGACGTGTAGGAAGGGAGGGAATAGAGATGAAGGGATAGAAGTGAGAATGGGACACGGACGAATTGGGTGAGATAGAAAAGGGAGAGGAAGCGGAGATAAAAGCACAGAAGTGGCATGAGTAATAGGCCTGAGATGGGGGAGAGAAAAGAGGGAGATAAGGAAATGGAGAGACGAATGTGCGAGCGTGAATAAATCTAAGAAGCATAACAGAGGGAGGGAGAGGAAATAGAAGGGAACTGATATATAGATTGTTGAGAGAGAGAGAGAGAGAGACTGAGACTGACTGCAACTACCAACACTAGTACCACAAAAACTACCACCCCGTTACTACAACCACTACCATCACCCCCACCACCATCACCACCACTACCATCACCACCATTACCGTCACTACCACTGCTGCCATTAGTGGTGGGAAGGGTGCATCTGCATTGTGTAGTGGCAGGGACAGCGGATAATCGATAGGGGGAGCTGGCAGGGGAGAGAGAGAGAGAGAGAGAAGGATTACGTGGGTGGCGAAAAAAAGTGGAGTGAAGGGGTGAAGTTGTGCTGTGTGTGTGTGTGTGTGTGTGTGTGTGTAGAAGGGCGAAGGGTGGCTGGCGGGCTGGTGGTAGTTAAGGGTGAGAACAGGGTGTAGCAAAAACTGGAACACGGTGCATGGAGGGTGTACAGGGTGTTGAAGAGGGAAAATACAGGGCGTTAAAAAAAAAGGTCGAGAAAGGTGACATTTAACTGGACAGGTTGCGACAAAAAAAAAATAACTTAAGAGGCAGCGTTAAAACCAAGGCGTAGAGTGTAGTAACAGGGTGGATAGACCAGTAAGAGAATCACCGCATTAAAAAGAGAAAAATATATAAAAGTGTGGCGGAAGCGATAAAGGTGCCGGGCGTGAGGGTGAAACATATAAGGTGTAGCAAAACGAAAGTACGTGTATCACTAAGCCCAGAGATACACAGTAGGCCAAGAGCGAGAGGGTTACACATATACCACCTCTTTGCAAGCCATACACACCGCTATACACCCAAGCAACTAACACACAAGCAACACACACACACACACACACACACACACACACACACACACACACACCGTTCTACACTCACCCAAACAACACTCAAACAGTACACACCGCTATATACTCCATGAAACACATAAGCAACACACACACACACACACACACACACACACCGTTCTACACCGAGGAAAGTATAAGCAAAAGTGTGAAGAATAAATTTGGTAGAGGAAAAAGAGAAGGTGGAAGAGAGAAGCTGAAGAGAGTGGCGAAAGATGGAGGAAATTATTAATACGAGAAGTAAAATGAATGATGAAGAATGAAAAGTGAAGGAAACAAAAAAAATAAGGGAGGAGAGAGAGAGAGGGAAGGCGGTATGAAAATGCACAATGAAGTTACATCTCGTAGTAAAGATGCTACATTCACCACGCCCACGCCTAACACTCTTAACACGGTGATGAGTAAGAGAAGGAGGAGGAGGAGGAGGAGGAGGAGGCTTGGCAATGAGAAAGAATATAGAGGTCATGCACAGAACGAGAGAGAAAAGAGAGAGAAAAAAAGGTTGGTTGAAAAAAAGA
Organism: Eriocheir sinensis; assembly: GCF_024679095.1. NCBI lineage: Eukaryota > Metazoa > Arthropoda > Malacostraca > Decapoda > Varunidae > Eriocheir > Eriocheir sinensis. Next base: position 8,825,594 of record NC_066509.1, on the reverse strand, counting down.
GAGAAGGAAATAAGTATAAAGTTGGAGAGATGAGACAAAGTATGAGAGGAGAGAACGGAGGAGAGAAAAGAAGGAACAGGAGGAGGAGGAGAGGTAGGAAAAGGTGAGATGAGACGAATTGAAGTGAAGAATGAGAGGAAACCATGATGAAAATGAAGGGATGAGAGAGAGAGAGAGAGAGAGAGAGAGAAGAAAAAAACGTTGTAATTCCTCGTGGCATTAATCGTGGCTACGAAAACTCACCGTGTCTCCGGCAAATATTTTCACAAACTTGGGAGAGAATTTTATGAACCGCGGGCAACGTGCGGGAAACGATCGCTCACTCTCCTTACGCTTCACTCAGGCCTCCTCCTCCTCCTCCTCCTCTTCCTCTTCCTCCTCTCCTCCCACACCTCCTACTCCTAGTCCTCCTCCTCCTTCAACCCCTTCCCTTGAAACCGATACACGGAAAGGCGAGTGAGATAAGAGTGAAATAATATGCGAAACAGAACCGTATTTGAAACATTTGGTCTCGGCCGTAGATCATTCAGTTTCACACGGCAGGGGTTTCCTTCATCCGCCCCCCTGCCCCCCCGCACCCCCCGCTGCCCCCGCCTCCCCCGAAAAAAAAGATATATTTATGATGAGATTAGATGAATGTGAGGAAAAAAACTAATTAAATTTCCCGATATCAAAAGTTACGCTTACATCTGTCATATTCTTACGTCCGTTCTCTGTGTGTGTGTGTGTGTGTGTGTGTGTGTGTGTGTTTTATGGAAGTGAGTGAAGTCGAAAGAATCTGCAATACAGTAAATCCTCCTCCTCCTCCTCTTCCCTTATTATCAAGAAAGAACAAAATGCAAAGGCTCGTCACAATTAAGATTCAGTTGTTGATAGTCACCAGGAGAGAGAGAGAGAGAGAGAGAGAGTCTGAGTCGTCTTGTAACTTATTTCACAACATAAATCTCAACCATTAGTATTTGTCATAGAAGTTAGTATCTTTCGTGCGCGCGCAGACGTACACACACACACACACACACACACACACACACACACACACACACACACACACACACACAAAGGTTCGACATCACAGGCCACTCGACAGACGCAATCTATGGATCTTTAATTAACTATATACGTAAACTAATTGCATTCACCTGACGAATTTGACTGTGAGTGTGTGTGTGTGTGTGTGTGTGTGTGTGTGTGTGTGTGTGTGTGTGTGTGTGTTGGTTTATCTTAGTAATTAGCGCAGGTGTGTAGGTCCAGTCAGGTGTGTGAGGTATGTACTGACAGGTGCTTTGAAGACGCGAAAATATTGAAGGTGACGCACACGACCTTCCAATGGTAGACTGAATGACCCCTCTCTCTCTCTCTCTCTCTCTCTCTCTCTCTCTCTCTCTCTCTCGGGGAAGGGTTCGAAATAGATTTTTACACTATTTCGACCTTTCAGTTTCGTTCTTCCAATTTTTCCCCTTTACTTTTAAGCCCTTCCCTTTCCATCCCTAACCTTCCATCTCCTTTATTTTCTTGTTTCCGTTTTCGTTTTCATTTTATATTTTATGTCTCCCCTTTCCTCCTTTTTAATTTCCAGTTCTGTCCTCCTCATTTCCTTCTCTTTTCATTCTTTTTTTCCCTTCCTGCTCCGTCCTCTCCCTTTCCTTTTCTTTTTCTGTAACGCTCTTGCCTTCACACTTTCCTTTTCTTTCCTTCTCTTATTTTCCCTCCTCTATCCGTCTCTTTCCTTATTGTTTTCCTTCCTCCTTTCATTTTCTTTTCTATCCTCTCCCAACACTAGTAGTACTTTCATTCCTCATTCCATCCTTCTTCTTCTTTCATTTTCCTCTCTCCTTTCTTTTCACCATGGCTATACTTCTTTCTCATTCCTTTCCCCTTAGTTCCCCTTCCCTTCCGTTTCGCTCCCTTTCTCTTCTCCTTTCATTTTCCTTTGTCTCCTTTCACTAGCTGTACTTCTCTTCCTCATTCCTTCCCTTTTGTTCCCTTTCCTCCCCTTCCCCTTGCTTCCCTCCGCTTCTTTCCCCTTCCTCCCCTTCCCCACCGCTCGGCTCCCCGCCCTTCTCTTCGGCTCAACTCAAATAGCTTGTGTTTCCAGCTTTTCACGGCAGCTCCGGTCCTTCTGTAAGTTGATCTCCCGGCTTTGTGTTGCGCTGGGAAGAGTGCGGAGTGTTGAGGCGTGAAGGCTGGCCGGGTGTTGTGCTTTTGTGTTGCTATGGCGCTGTGTTGTCTGCGGTGTGGTGAGAGGTGGTGGAGATAGTGGTGTGGGTGTTCCGTTTTGCGAGGGTGGTTGCTTTAGACGAGGTGGTGGTTGTGATGTGGTATTAGTGGTGAGTCGGGCAGTGGTGGTTGTGATTGTGGTGGTGATGGTTAAGGTGTGGTAGTAATGAAGTTTCTTGGTTACTGTGGTGGTGGTGAATCGAGAGTTATGACGTGGTGGTGTTTGTTGTGGTGATTGGACTGAATGGTATGGTTACGGCTGCGTTTTTAAGTGGTGGTGTAGTGGTGGTGGTGGTGGTGGTGTAGTGGTGGTGGTGGTGTAGTGGTGGTGGTGGTGATGATAGTGGTGATTATGGTGGTGATGGACTTCTTGCGTTGGTGTTATGATGGTGGTGAAGTCTTTGGTAGTATTAGCGGTGATGATGAGGCGATGGTAATGAAGCTGGTTGGCGAGGTGGTGTTAATTAGGGATGGTAGAATGATGATGGTGGTGATGAAGTGACGATGATGGAGTTTTTGTTGTTGTTGTTGTTGTTGGTGGTGGTGGTGGGAGTGCGTCTGGTACACCTGGTTATCCCACCTGCCTCCGCTCTTCCACCTGAGATGCTGCTCCCAGGTGACTCCCTTCCCATCTCCCCCTCTCCCTTTTACTTCATCATCCCCCTTCTCTCTCTCTTCTACCTTCTCTTCTGCATCTACCAAACTTACTTTCCTCACTCTTGCTTATACTTTCCTCATTTTTCCTTCTCTCCTTATTCCTTCTTTATGTTTTTTTCATGTTTCCTTCACTTTTCTTTCTACGCCACTCTTTTCAGCTTCTCTTTTTCCTCAATCAAATTTATTCTTCACACTTTTACTTATACTTTCCTCCTTTATCTTTTTTTTCATATTTCCTTCACTTTTCTTTCCCTATCATTCATCTCACTTCGCGCATTATTCCTTTTCTTCTTCTTCTCTCGCTACTTAACTCTTGTCCTCCTTTTCAACCTCTTTTTTTCATGTCTTTATTTATCCTCAATTATTGTTCTATACTTCCTTCGCTTTTTCTTTCTTCATCATTCACTTTCATTCTTATATTCTTGTATTCTTCATTTTCTCCACCTTTCGCTACTTTCCTCCTCCTCCTTGTCAGCCTCTTTCACTCCTGTCTATATTCATCCTCGTCTATTCTTCGCTTACCTAAATTCAGCCTGTCTATTCATATCCTCCTCCTTCTTCTCCTCCTTTTCTTCCTCCTTAATTCAGCCTATCTGTTCTTATCCTCCTCCTTCTACTCCTCCTCCTCCTCCTCCTCAAGTCAGTCTATCTATTCTTATCCTCCTTCTACTCCTCCTCCTCCTCCTCCTCAAGTCAGTCTATCTATTCTTATCCTCCTCATTCTACTCCTCCTCCTCCTACTCGTCAGTCTATCTATTCTTATCTTCCTCCTTTTACTCCTTCTTCCTCCTTAATTCAGTCTATCTATTCTTATCTTCCTCCTTCTCCTCCATTTCCTACTTCTCCTCCTCCTCCTCCTGGTACAAGCCTACGAGCATTCCCATCCCACACCATCATATTCCATTCCACGTCACACCTAAAGACAAGCCCAAAAATAAAAGCAATACGGTAGGACGCAAAAGGCAAGAAGCAATGAATGCGTCTCGCCGCTCCATAATACCAGGGAGGCAGCGCGCGACGGCCTGCATAAATAAGCCGGCGTATGACTGTTGCATTAACCCGCAAACAGCCTAACAGCCTCATTAAGTCTCGCGGCCGCAAACCAGTTAATCCAGTCCACGCAGGGGGGCTAAAGGACTGTCCGAGTATGGCCTCCTCCTCCTCCTCCTCCTCCTCCTCCTCCACCTCCTCCTCCTTCTCCTCCTTGGCCCAAGTCGCCTCTCGCCCTCAAATTATAACTTAGTAATGTAATTAAGGGGATGTGGAGACCATCTGGAGGAAGGTAGTGTAGTTGAAGGAGGAGGAGGAGGAGGAGGAGGAGGAGGAGGAGGAGGAGAGATTAGAGGAAACAGAGAAAGAGGAAAAGGACACTAAAGAGGAAGAGAAGAGGTAAAAGGAAGCAGGAATAGGAGGAGGAGGAGGAAGAGGAGGAGGAGGAGGGGGAGGAGGAGGAGAAAAACGAAGAGAGAGAAGAGAAGAGAGAGGTCGACGGAAAAGACACAAAAGAGGAAGAGGCAAGAGGAAGGAGAAGAAGGAGGAGGAGGAGGAAAGGCAAAACGAAGAGAGAGAAGAGGAAAGAGAGGACAACGGAAAGGACGCTAAGGAGGAACTAGAGGAAAGATAAGAGGAAGGAGGAAATGGAGGAGAAGGAGTTGGAGTAGAAAAATAGTGAATGAGTTGAGGAAGTAAAAAATGAATAGGAAAATGGGACGGACATGGAGCAGAATGAAGATGAGAATACCAAAAATGAGGAGGAGGAAGAGGAGGAGGAGGAGGAGGAGGAGGAGGAAGATGACAGTATGTGAGGAAATGGAAGGAAAAAGGAGAAGGAGGGAAGGTAGAAGGAGGCTGAGAAGAAAGAAGGAGACAAGCGAAAGAGGAAGAAAAGGAGAAGGAAAAATAATGAAACAGACAAAGAAGGAAGGAAAGGAGGAGACACAAAAAGAAGGAAACAGGCGAAGGAAAGAGGATAGGAAAAGTAGGAGGAGGAAGGAAACGAGAGGAAAAAAGAAGGAAACAGGCGAAGAAAAGAGGATAGGAAATGTAGAAGAGGAAAAGAGGGAAACAGCTGAAAGAGGAAAAAAGAAAAGAAGGAAAAAGAAGGATGAAATAAGGATTAATAAGGATGAAAGAGGATCAGGATTAGATGATTTTGTGGAGAGGTAAAATTTGTCAAGATTAAAAAAAAAGAAAAAAAAAAGAAAATTGAAGATGTGTGCGGTGAATCTGAGAACTTAAGCCCCTCTCTCTCTCTCTCTCTCTCTCTCTCTCTCTCTCTCTCTCTCTCTCTC